>NC_056739.1:486882407-487222407 GCF_019279795.1 Protopterus annectens
TATTCTTTTCAAAATTTTGCATCTTTCTATTCTCAATGTTAAACCTAAAGTCAATTTCACACATCTTTTCAAACAAAGCAATGCTATTATGTAATGGCGGATTAAAAGTGCTAGCTGTATAAAATTCATTTGGATTACGTTCACTTGGTCCCATCATAGCTGCCAAGTTCATTTTGCGTGTAAATAACTTTAGGTCTATCAAAGTTTGTGCTAGTTGTGCTTTCTCTGCAACAACAAACGTCTGGCCCTTTGCACATAATTCAATTATATCAGGTTTGATTATAGTCTCTGTATAGTTAAAGACTTTATAAATTTCCCTGTGAGTTAGTTAAAACATTACAGTACCTTTTATTTGTTATGTCCGCACAGTCCATCTCCTCCGTCTCCTGTTGTTGGGCCATTGTTGTCTCGCTCCTTGAGGAGTGTGGTTCTGGGTTTGATGGTGAAAATTTTCACTATTCCCACTATTATAATGTTGGTTTAACTCCTGTTGACCTCTAGGTTTAGAATGATTTTGATTAATGCTATATATATATGTGTGTGTATAGATATACATATATATATTACACACACACACATATATATATATATATATTTATTACATACACATACATACACACACACATATGTATATATTCACACGTGTATATGTACGTGTATATATATATATATATATATATATATATATATATATATAGATATATATATATATAGCTGTGAGGCTACAACCTTATCTTCTGCACCAATGTGCCACCCTATGGTCTTATAATTGTTCTTTAAATATATCAGTAATACTAATGAATTTTCCACTTCCTGTAGCTGTAAAAGCCCAAGAGCAAAAATGTTTTGGGCTCTCTTGGCAGTTGCTGAACAATTTATTATAAAAAAATGGAAACTGAACTCGGTTCCTACGTTCAGAGAATTTTTAAATTTAATAACAATAACCTTGAAATGGTGCTGTTGAAATACCAAGACTCTTAATGTGTCAATTGTATAAGATTACGTTGATGATTCAATGTATTCCTATCACTATATAACAAAATGTGATGTTGAATGTTTTCCTGTGTATATACTATAAATATTTTAAAGAAAATTTTACTTAAATATTGGGTGAGCAAATGGTTGTAATGAAGGAAATTATTCTTCTGAGCTAGGACACAGGATCTGAATGCCTATGCAAAATAATGCCTTGTTAAGTTTAATTCTGTTGGCTGCTAAAAAGCAATTACTAGAAATGGAAATCAATGTCTAAACCAACTATAATTGAAGTACAGAATATTGTAAAAGAAATAAAAAGGGAAAGAGCAAATTATTGCTTAGAAATAAATGGAAATTGTGAGAACGATACATGCTAAATAATGTTCAAAAGGAGAAGTGAGGTTTAAGGGAAGGCGGGAATGACCAAACCCAACCAAACCATGCCCAAACTACCCAAACCCACATACATACACCTCTTACTATTGCTCCTAGATGCATCCACCCTCCCACTGCTAACTTCTTTCACCAGCCACCAAAAACAACTTAATTTTATCCACATACCAAAAAAAAACTACTTCTACTAACATTATTACAACACACCCTTTTACTCAACTAGGCCCATATCACTACCAAACCTTCTTTATTTACTACTATGCACACAGATTACAGCCATCACACTGCCAGTCCCAAACAACTATAAAGAACTTTAAGACCCTAAACAAATTACTCAAACTCTATTTTTACCTCAGAACCCAACTCATTAGCTGTGGTGATATACACCCAAACCCAGGCCCACAAAATCTAGGAGCCCCAATCCTCAACCTGAATGATACCCTACTCTAGAGAGACAAATCCATGCTCCTCATTTTAAATTTAAATGTCAGAAGTATACTAAGCAAAGTCCATGACTTTCATGCACTACACTCCTTTTATCAACCAGAGATAGTAATACTAATAGAGACTTGACTTAAACCAGGCAACCACAACAATGAAATCACTCCACCAGGTTACAATATAATTCGTAGTGATAGAATAGGCAAAAAAAAAGGGGGGGGGGTGTTGCTATAGTGTATAAATCTCACCTCATCCTTGAGAAAGTAGACATAACAACCCCAGACCTCGATAAAGTTGAACTCACTCTAACAAAACTAAAACTTAATGATAGTAAACACATCAACATCATAGGGTGCTACATCCCTCCAAGCAACAATATCCCCCATTACAGAACAACTCCTAGAATGGATATCTAACTCCCTCCCCCAGGAAAGCATATTATTAGGAGACCTTAATACTGTCTTCCAAAACTGTTCCAGTCATAACCCACTCTCCCATATTAACCTACATGGCCTAACCCAACTCATCACTTCCCCCACAAGAACAGACAAGAGAACCAAACACCAATCCACTCTAGATTGGATACTCGTATCCCACCCATCACCGATATCCCTGGTAGGGTGTCTACCAAACACCCTAAGTGACCACCAAGCCACATTCTTACTCAGATCAAAATCACCACAACTGACCCAAATATCTACGCGCCTAATTAGAAACAAAAAACTCTTCAACCGCTCCAACTTTATAAACGACCTAAAAATGTGCAACTGGATCCTCCCTAAAAAACCTACCACTTGATGAAGCTGTACTATATTTCAATACTACCCAGGAGATACCAAAACGTAGATCACCACGATGCAGTAGAAGTATAAAAACTCTTTATTAAAATACTACCTTCTTAAACACCCTTAACCATCATGCTCCCTCCAGAACAACAAGAATTAAAAGTAAATATGCCCCCTGGTTAACCCCAGACACAAAATCCCTCCTCAAAAAAAGAAACAAGGCCTGAACCAACTACCTCAACGGTAAATCCCAATTGAACAAACAAATAAATGCTGAACTACGTAACAAAGCCAAAAAAAACTCACCAAAACAGACAAAAACATCTTACTACCAAAAGTTACAGGATAAGCACAGGAACAACCCACAAAAATTTTGTGCAGCAATTAACTATATTCTCCAACCGGGTAAAACAACTATCCCAACCCTAAAAATAGATAACAACCAAGAAGACATCCCCACTCAATTTAATAAATACTTACAGAAACCATCCAGACCCTTGCAAACAACCAACCCTATGACAACATCCCCACCCCTGCAAATCCACCCCCACCCCCAACTAACAATTGCCCCAAGGTCAGCTTCCAGCCAGAATCAACCAAGTCCATTGAAAAACTACTCCGCAAGCTCAAACCAACGTCTCTAGCCACAGATAAATTACCCGCTGAATACCTCCACCTGGCTGCAGAAGCCATATCATATCCTGTCCCCATCCTAATTAACAGAGCCATCTCAGAGTGTATAGTACCCAAGCTATGGAAAATATCACATTATCATCCCTCTACATAAAGGGGGAACCTCCCTGGAACTCAATAACTACCGCCCTATAGACATTCGTCCCCCTTTATCTAAAATTTTACAGAGGGTAATACACAAGCAACTAATGAAATATCTCCTAGAAAATAATCTAATAGCAACACAACAATATGGCTTTAGACCCATCCATAGCACCACCACTGCACTAACAGAATTAACCAACATTGTCAATACTCACGGAAACAACGGACTCCTTGTATCTGCCACCTTTCTTAACTTGTCCAAAGCATTCGACATGGTTAACCACAATAAACTCCTTCTTTCACTAGCAACTCTAAACCTTACCACCCCTGTCATCTCCTGGTTCAAAAGCTACCTAGAGGGAAGGAAACAAGCTGTTATGTGGCAAAACCAACTCTCCCCCTCCCTACCAGTCTCCCTAGGAGTACCCTAAGGCTCCATCCAGGGGCCACTTCTTTTTACCCTCTTCACCAATCAGCTCCCAAACAGTATTCCTAAAGCCTCAATAGTGCAATATGCAGATGATACCACCAGAATATGCGCAGCCAGATCAATTGACATCCTTCACTTGGTAACACAAGAATGCTTTTCCATAGCAGAAACTTGGATTACAAACCAAAGGCTCATTCTGAACTCAAGCTAGTACTCTTTAGCTCCCACAAAGCCACACCTCCCACTGATTCTTTCTTCATCTCCTCCTTTAAGACCACAATCACCCCCACAAATCATACCTAGCTCTTAGGTGTTGAAATAGATAATCACCTTAGATTTGACCTACATATTTCTATAACCATAAAAAAAGTACATAAAAAAACTTGGACTACTGTATCGCAATAAAAAATTCCTCACTAACCACTCCAAAACTACAACAATGAGCACTCACCTACTATCCACCCTACTTTATGCCACCCCCATGCTTACAAATCTCCACAAATCTGACCTAAACAAACTTGATAGTTGTTATAATAAGATAGCCAAATGCTCTACAATCTCTCCCATCAGAACACATCACTGTGAATGCCTAAAAAAGCTCAACTGGCTAGAACTACCACTACTACTTCAACTCGTTCAACTATCACTAGCCCACAAAATAATACATAACTCTGAAAAAAAACCAGCCCTACAAAATCTTTTGCAACCCTACACAACCGCCAGGCCCTTGAGGTCTAGCAAACAAAACCTCCTCAAAGTAACCAAATATAACAATGAAGGTTATAAGTCTGTCTACAGCCACTGTATAGCAAAAACCTGGAACTCCCTTCCTGCCCACATAACGGACAACAAATCCCCATCACAGTTCAAGAAACTTGTTAAAATTCACTTTTTGAATAATCGACTGTGCTCCTGTATCCCCCCTGGCTAATGTCTCATTAGGACACTTCACCTAACTTAAGAAACTCTGCTAAGCCAACCAATCATAGTACTGTACCCACTTAGGACTGTTAATGTACAGCTCATCCCATCTCACCAGGAGTTAGGGAAAACTACCCCAGCAATGTTGTGCTTTCCATAAGCAACTAAAACCAGGCGAAGACACATAGTAAATCAATTTGAAATCCTTCTCAACTATAGCAAGCATCATCTGCTCTCTCGAGCCTTATTCTATGTCTCTTTGCTTTTACTCTGATAGTAACTCTATCACAGAAATCCTAAACTTAGGAATATCTTCTAAAATTTAATATTATATTATAGAGAACGAATGTATCCTGTTAGTTAATATGCATCTCAAAGTCTCTTCTATGGAAATTGTATGTCAAACGTCTGTCCTTAAAACTATGTTTTGTAAAAGATTGTTCTCTTGGAGCTTTTCTCCCTGGGCCTCCACTGAAAATGGACTTGTAATCCAGTTGGACTCTCCTGGTCAACAAATGTAAAATAAAATAAATAATAAATAAATATACAATTCTCAAACAGAATCATGCCTGCCAGCATGAAATCAGCTCATCCTACACCGAAATAATATGAATGATGCACTTTCACCATTCACATTAACAATGCACTGTACACTGCATATGTAGACAATGTGTCTTAAGAATGGCAGCAGGCTGGCACTATGAATGTGTCTGAAGAATGGCTGCAGGAGATCACTGAGTCTTGCAGCTGTTAACAGTGAAGGGGCACGAAGGGCAGGGTTAGGCTATTTCAAGGGTGTTATGCACTGCAGGATGTGTAAAAGCATGCTGCCCAGGATGCTTTAAAGCAGGGGTTAAAGAGTAGAGAGCTTCACAGGCCACACACCTGTGTTACAAACAGAAGAGGTGGTACTCAGAGAAAGGGTGGCCACCAAAACAATCTAGTTTCCAGGTCACCCTGACAACAACAGCTGAAGTGACTTGTTCAAATCTGCACAATACACATTTGCTGACAGAGGTAAGCCAACCCACAAATGCACGGGGATGTGAGACAGCATCCCACAGTTTCATCTCTATATTATACTGCAATGAAACAGAGCTGCTCTATAAAGTGCATAAGGTGCAACGGAATCACACATATGCTGAGATTATGTATTAGGACAAGCAATTGTGCAAAGCCACTTCACAGCAGACTGTATAGTGCTCCAACACAGGATGGTTGTAGATGGTATCAGTCATTGCTGTTATCAAGATGACAGTGAAATTAAATTAATTTTGAAAATTAATGAAATGCACCAAGAACATCAGATGTCCTTCCATATCACTGCTGCAGTACTCACAACCTAAGGGATCTCCTACCGAGGCCAGACGAACATCCGGCCAGTATACCAAAGTGTTTAGTACTTGCAGGTGTCATACGTACACTCCCCATGCAAGGTGTAGGGCATAAAGGTGATGTACAGAGACACACACTTAGAACTTCTTTGTCACCAGTCCAAATGCCATCGTTGAACGTCAGTCTGAATGCCCTTCTGCATTTTCAAATAAGTGCCCCATTGTGATATCTTCTCTCTCTCTCTTATTTAGTGCTGTTGGGTTCATGTCATTCAGAAAGGGAAAATATCAATGTGGGAGACAGATTCCTCATAAGTCTGTCACGACCAGTGCCTTTCTGTTTGGGTGCTTCCCATGACCACACAAGTGTTATATCTACCAGGCTTTTGTCCTTAAGACCCTACAGAGTGGTCTCTCCTCTATCTATCCAACTTAAAAAACAACTGTGAAGAAATTAGACATTGTCATCTGTGCTAGCATGTCTGGCTGAAGTTTTTGTGCATCTTTTCAGATTGGCCTGTGTACTGAATGCCAGCTTGATTAGCTATGATACTGTAAATAAGTTCTTACATGTTGATTTATAATCTGTTTGTACAGAATGTTTTAAAGACTTGAACAGTGTTCCTTTACATTTCTAACTGTTCATATTTGTGAAGAAGATTCTAAATGCTGACGGTCTCAGAATCAGGTGATCTGCAGATATCATCGGAATGTTGACAGTTGCTGTGTGTTACCGTCAGAGGCTGAAAGACAGGAAGGAAATTTAGTAAACAGCTGTTGGTTGATTTTCAAAACATGAAATGAAAATTAGAACTCGACAGTTAAGCTAGTCTATAAAAGAGCCTGCTGAAGACAGTTATAGTCCATTAACAGTCAGTTGTTGCCAGTTGTACTGTGCAGTGGATACCCAAAACGACCAAGAACTAAAAGCCTGCTTTTGCTCTGTTGGAATAACTTAGTATAGATCAGGGACAGTGTTCTTTAGTCTGATGGGAAAATTATAACTAATCAGTTAGAGGTTTACTAAATGTTGGATTTCTATCCTTCAGTAGTATTAATTTCATTTTCCGTGATGGAGTTCTCTTTGTTTATTGGAAATGACTTTTATATTTTTAAACATTTTGCTCAGTATTAAATATTTTTATTAACTTGTATTGTGGCTGGTCAATCAGTGTTTTCTTTAGTGATTTGAACTTCCCGGGCAACTATGAAAGCCTGGCTCCTTTAGGTCATTTGCTTCTAATTGTTTTAATATCTAATTTTAATAATTGGACAAACCTTTAAAAGGGCATGTAGGCTCTCTGAATGGTGGCACCATTTTACCATATTATTTTGGGGAAGGGGCACAGCTGGAAATCTGTGTCAGGCTTTCCCAGAAGTGTTTGGATGTGTAAGATTTAATTTAAGTGCGAGTGTGTCAGAGGGTCTTAAACTGGGGCACACTGCTCTGAACTGTGTAATAAGGAGTTATATTTGGGGTGGACAGTCCTGGGTTACAGAGCATGTTCCTGTTGTGCTCTTAGGGGAAATTGTGAATTACTCCTATTCAAGTGACAGTCTCCTATTGGAGTCAGTAGTGAGGATTGAGGCTCCTTAGTTACTGATCCAGGATAGTAATGGACATCACATTACTATGTCCAAGATAAAAGAGGCAGATACACCAAGACAATCGAAGTCAACCACAATTGTATATCACAGCAATACGAATTTATTGAACAAAGTAAGCGCTTTCACGTCTACCAGGACGCTTCATCAGACTTAATTCTTAAGTCTGATGAAGCGTCCTGGTAGACGTGAAAGCGCTTACTTTGTTCAATAAATTCGTATTGTTGTGATATACAATTGTGGTTGACTTCGATTGTCTTGGTGTATCTACCTCTTTTAACTTTGACATAGACATTACTTTTTGGGAGGTGATACTTTACCCTGGATTGTGTTTTTTGATTTTTTGCTGGTTTGGACATCACATTACTGTTGGCAGACCAGTGGGGTACTGTCCAGACATCACACTGTCTTAAGCTGTTGGGTTGAGGTGCTATGGCGGAGTCTCCCCATCCTGTGGGTCAACCTTCTGCCAAGAAAAAGGCCAAAAAGCCTAGATCTGACAAGACTGCTGTCCTGTCACCCCTGGACATCTTTCTCTTGAGGTTAGTGAAAGTCCAGAAGATCATCTAGCCAGAGGATTATCCAGATGTTGCCTCAGATTCCTCTGCTGTGACCCTGTCAGAGGCCAGCATGGACCAGACTTCTCGCACATCCTCAGAGTCTTTACAAATGTCTGCTCCTGATGTTGAGGGGGGAACCTCAGCTGATTATATCTGAGAGGGATTCCAAAGATCTTAGTTAGGGAGGAGAGCCTTACTACACACTTATTGAATGTCACCGGGGGTCTAACCCTCTGAGGGTGTTTCATGAGGACATTCTACAAAAAATGCAGAAAAGCAAGCATATTTCCCCTGTAATTAAGGATCCCCAACATGAATGGCAGGATTTCATCAGGGATTTTTAATGATTTAAGGGCTTTATAGCTTCCTTAAGGGGTGTGTGCGTCTCCCCCCTCCCTGATCATCCATTCCTCCTAAAAAACCCAGGGAACTAGATTCTTCAGATGTGTATCTGGGATTATGGAGAAGAGTCCCTGGCTTACTCTTGTGAAAGTCCTTTTCCCTTTGGACTATGGTTCAGAGAAAGAGGATTCTATTAGTCATATTCCCGTTTGGAAAAAATCTCCTTTAGGGATACTGCTGCATGTATGATGGATTTTTTTAAGTGAGATTGTTCTCAAGTCTCTGACATACAGAAAAGTATTATTAGCTCCTTCAGATGGAGTCTCCTAAGCAATCAGCTGTTCCCCCTTTTCTGGCTGCCCTCCTGGATACCTTTTCAGCAGCTTCTGTGGTCTTTGATGATCAGTCCCCAGCACCCAAGAAACTTGACAGATTTTAAAAGGTGCCCGATGGATGTAAATTTCTTTATACATGCTCTTCTTCTGATCCTTCTGTACTGTCTGTATCTTCTGACAAGCCCTCCAAGCCATTGCCTTCTACCAAGTTGCTCCCTTCACACAAAGATCGTACGGCCATGGAGAAGCTGGGCAAAAAAGTTTATTCTATTGCCACTTTATCCTTTTGGGGCATCAACTACCAGACTCATATGATCAGGTAGGTTTTCACCTTCCCTTTCCAGGTTTCCAAACTGGTTTCTGACCTTCTCAACTCTGGAGGGGAATGCTTCTACCCTTCCCCTGTTGAGCTCTACCTCTCAAGTAGCTCGCCACTCTATCAAATGCAGCTGCAATATAGCTCATGTCTCTTCCAGGGTTGCTGCCTTTGGTTCTGCTATGAGACATTACTCTTGGCTTCGTCTTCAGACTTAGCCTGATGACATTAAGGCCAAAATGTTGGATGCTCTTTTGGACAATAGGAATTTCAGCAGAAACAGCACCAAAATGGCTTTAAGTTTCTCCAGGATAATGGTAAAACCTTGCAGGAGTTGAAACATATTTTTGTTTCTCCTATTCCTAAGTTTCAGAGGAATTGCCCCTCTAAATCTGTTTGCAGGCAGATTTGCTCTTTATCTAAGGGAAAAAATGGTTCTAAACTTGTGCCTCCTGCTAAGTCTACTCAAACCCCTATCTCCCAGAAACCTACTTTTCAGGATAACCCAGGTTCCATTTGACAGTTTGCTTCCCCTTTTCCTCGGCCACATTCCCTTATAGTTCTGCCTTTCCCTGTCTCTTCCTAATTGGTTAAAGTTCTGTCCATTATCTGCCATGGATATTTCATAGTTTAGAAATCCCTTCCTCCCTTTTTGGGCATCCATCAACCTCCTCTTCTCCTAGAGATGCTCCATTCTCTTTTGGTCCAGTGCACTATTCAAGATGTGCCCCCTGCCCAGGTAGGGAACAGTTTTTATTCCAGAATGTTTTTG
This sequence comes from Protopterus annectens, assembly GCF_019279795.1. NCBI lineage: Eukaryota > Metazoa > Chordata > Ceratodontiformes > Protopteridae > Protopterus > Protopterus annectens. The sequence goes on from NC_056739.1 coordinate 486,892,397, forward strand.
GTTCCCAGAAAGGAGGGCACATGGAGTCGAATTCTGGATCTTTCCCAGCTCAACACCTTTTTCAAGATTCCTTCCTTTCGATGTTCACTATTCAGACTCTTTCTCCGCTTCTTTTACCCCAAACCTTTCTGGTCTCTCCAGATCTCAAGGACGACTATCTTTTTATCTCCATCCACCTCCTTTTCAGGAAATTTATACATTTCTCTGTTTCTTCCATGTATTTTCAATTCTTAACTTTGCCCTTCAACCTTTTTACTGCCCCAACAGTGTTCACCAAATTTGTCACTCCTGTCATTGCCTTTAGCAGGATAACAGGAATTCACATATTTTCCCATTTGGATCATCTGTTCATTCAAGCATCTTCCCCTGATGCTCTGCTTCAGGATCTCCAGTTTACCATTTCATTGTTGCAGAGTCTGGGGTTCACCATAAACTTCCAGAAGTCGACTCTTGACGCCTTCTTGGGATTATACTTTCCTTGCTTGCAGACTTCACACCATTCGTCTGGTGGCATTTCTGCCTGCCCCAAGGCCCTGTTTCTTAATGGCCTTTTTCCGGTCTCTCCTCCCTCTGGCTTCAGTCACACCCAGGGACTTTCTCAGGGTCTTTGGATTCATGGCTTCCACCACTCGCATGCTCCCACTGGCCAGGTTACACTTGAGAAAGCTACAGTGGTACCTCAAATCAGTATGGCTCCAACACTGCCATCCCCTGGACTTCCCAGTCCCCTTCCTTCCTCGTCTCAAGCCTGAGCTTCAGTGGTAGATTCATCAACACACTCTAGCTGGGGCTTCCTTTCCAGGCTCTGGTCCCAACTCAAGAACTATTTACGGACACCTCAGACAAGGAATGGAGGGCTTCCTTCGGCTCTCTCAAGGTTCAGGGTCTCTGGCCTCTTCAAAGGTCGGACCACATCAGTTTAACAAAGATGATGGCTCTCTGTTCCTAGTTCTTCAGGCTTTTCATTCCCTCTTTCATCCTGGCCCCCCTGAAAATTTTCACAAACAATAACACAGTGTTGTGGTAGGTCACCATGCAAGTAGATACAAGGTCCTATCTTCTTTGCAGATTTGCTCTTCTGGTCCGAGATCTAACTGTCCACTATCAAGTGATTCTTCATGCAGTTTGCATTCCTTTGAAGCACAATCTAGTGGCAGACTCTCTGAGCAGGTCCATCACATAAGCTCATTTATGGATGCTTCACAAAGATGTGTACCTGGATCTTGTCCATCGATGGGGTATTCCTCAGGTAGATCTCTTTGCTTCTCCTCTAAAAAGACAACTTCCTCTATTCTGTTCCAAAGTCTCAAGTCCTCTGGCTTGGAAAGTGGACACACTTTTTTCCTTGGAAGGGGGTGTTTCTGCACGCCTTCCCTGCCATTCCTCTACTACCAGGAGTCTTGCACAAAATCAGGCAGGACTCTCCCAAAATTTTGCTAGTGACTCCCTTTTGGCCCAGAAAGCCAAAAGGGAGTCCACCTTCTTTTTCCCCAGGCTAGGAGCAATTACAAGTTACCTCACCAGGTAGATCTTCTCGCACAAGACAAGAGATTTCTTTATCTATACTCACTTGTCCACTACTTAATTGACGCCATGGGTGATGGGGTTTTAATCCATTTTTGGTCCCTCTTTTCTGAGGACATGTTTCAGATCCTGGAGGAGGTCAGGTAACCCACTACCAGGAAATCATACATGCCCAAATAGAAGCAATTGCCTCTCACCATTAATATCCTCTATATGTGGAGGTTCCTCCAATTTTCTCTGACGTGCGATATGCTCCACACTGTGTTAGCTCACCTGTCAACAATTTCTGCTTGTGTGCTTTTGACTCCTCCTCTGGAATCTAGATTTGAGGTCAAAGCAATTTCTTAAAGGCATCTTTCACATTAGGCTTCCCAGGAAGCTAATTCTGCCTTCCTGGGACCTCAGTTCTGTACTTCAAAAACAGACTTGGGCTCCTTTGGAGCCTGCTCCTTCAGCTTCTTTGCAACATTGCACTTGTAAGACTGTTCTTTTGGCTCTCACTTCAGCCAAGACAGTGCCTGAACCTTTTAGGCTCTCATGGCTGTTCTTCGTTTCTTAGTTTTTCACAGAGACAGGGTGTCTCTTTGTACTAATCCTTCTTTTATACCTAAGGTAGTCAACGAGTTGTCCCTTAATCAGTCTACTCATCTTCCTTCCTTTTTTCCTTCACAATCTGCCAGTAGGAATGTTCTTCACAACTTGGAATTACATAAACAGCTCAGATATTATTTGGATCAAACTGAAGTTATTAGCAAATCTGAACAGCTTTTTGTTTCCTTTCATCCCAGGTCTTAGGGTTTTGGCTGTTTCTATGCAGACTATCTCCTCTTGTATTTCAAAGGCCATTTCTTTTTGTTATTCTTTCTGTGGTAAATGTTCCTCCTATTCAGTAAAGGCTCATTCTACCAGGGTTGCTGCCTCTTCTGGTACCTTTTTCAAGGGGCTGGATACTAATTCCATCCTTAAGGCTGCTACTTGGTCCTCCGTTCATACTGTCACTAAACATTACAGTTGATTGTCATTTCCAGGGCTATAAATGGCTTTGCCAGGGCTATCTTGCATGGGTTTCTGGAGGGCTTTTCCATGCCATCCTCCTCCCAGGTTTCATCTTGAGCTTTTGTACTCTTCCTTAGAATATGAACACTGCAACAGTGATATAGGTGGACACAGTACAGTTGTGTAAAATCTTGCCGTAACAGTAGGATGCCCTTCTCTTCACTTTTGCAGTATTTGCTCCATCCCTCCTGTCCACTCTGCTCTAGCCTACTCCTTCTTGCCCTCCTGGCCAAGGGGCTCCTCTTCTTCCTTTTCTCCTTCTGGATGCGCATGTTCTTTGTTGTCCCTAGGGACATTCTTCCTCCTGGGGCTTTTTCAGTTCTGAGTGCGTGCATCCATATGTCACCTTTATGCCCTATGACTTGCACAGGGACTGTACATGTGATGTACGATGCCTGTAAGTACTAAAGGCTTTGGTATACACACCAAACACTGGACTATTCTTGACAAGAGATCCCTTAGGTTTGAATACTGCAACAGTGAATAGAAGGACATCCACTGTTATGGTAAAATGTTACGCAACTGTACTTTCCCAAGGGAGAATCCCACAGATGGCAAGCTGATTATATAGTCCAAGAAGACTAAACACAAGCAAAGTTACAATCAAAATGTATCTAATTAAATGAAGGCTTATAATACTGGACCAGCATTTCAAAGTATTCAATTATACTTCATAACCTATAGAACTGTCTCAGTATAAAGCTGCCCCAAATTGGTGGGCATAAAGCCCGTGCAAAATTATAATGGACTAATCACACAGCCTTAGTTGTTTAATAGGTGGGCTTCTACAGAGGAGTTGAATTTTGGTCCCAGGACTTATTTTATTTCATAATTTATTTACTTATTTCTTGGCATTAGGCTATGAAAAGTAGAGAGAGAGTTGCAACAGAGTTGGTAAGTAGAGTAAGTTGTAGAAAGCATAAGTGGGGAGAATGACGAGGCGTAGTAGGTGAAAGTGCGATGCGAGAAGGATGATTGTTATGTAGGTGTTATGCTCAAAATAAGAGAGAAAGGTCAAGATTGAAATTAAGGGAGTTATTAAGGAGTGTGTGAGAGTATAATGCAAGTGTTACGTGAAAGGTGAGGATGGATACAGAGGCAGACCTAGCTGAAGGATGTAAAGAGGGTATGACAGGTGGGAGAACTTGTAGGGTGGACATAAGGGAAGAGGCCCAGAGGGTATTGAGAGTGAAGGTGGGGAGACAGAAAATATTAAATGATTTGTTGTTGGCAGATGTAGAAATTATAGCAGTTAACAGTTATTTCTAAGTAATTATAGCTGAACTTATCTAGGGTTGGAACAGAAGCACAGCTAGTTACTACTGAAGTACGGTTTAAGTTGAGTCTTGAAGAGTGAAGATTCATCTGCTACTTTAACAGGATGAGGCAGAGAATTCCTGATTCTGGAGATCCAGATGGAATAGAGAGTCACCAGCAGTACTGATGGATTTAGTAACTAGTAAGAGAGAGATCTGCTGGATGATCAGAGTTCTCGGATATTAGAGTAGAAATGCAGTAGGTTTTGGAGAGCAGGACATTTCCCTGGCATGTAAGCAAGTTTTGGGGTAGTGATCAATTGGCAGTATGTTAAATAAAGAGGTAGTGCTAGCCAGTTTAACTCCTGAAGTGCAGTTCAGTGGCAAGCTCTGTGGCCGAGTATTAGTTGCAAATTTGGCTATTTTGTTACAGCAAGCTTCTAGTTTTGACTTCTTTCTTATTTAAATTAGAAAGAATTGGAGAGGTAAACAAAAAAGAGTTGAGTGCAAATAAGTTCTGGTTACTGAAGAAACATTACAACCAACAGTTTAAAGTCCCTTAGAAAATCACGTATTTGGCCTGGCTCTGAGGGTCAAAAGGATAAGGTTGTGAATGCAGTCCCAGCACTGGGAGAGTCAGGTAGAGAGGCATAAGAGTGAGGGGGCAGGGCCCACTAACATCTTCCTAGGGGAAGGGGGGATTGCAAGCGCTCAGCAAACACACAGGAAGTGTGATTTCCCAAGGGTAGACAAAGAAAATCACTTCCACACATCAGAGAAGGTGGGGTGGAGCTGCTTGCTGGCATACCTCTTGCAGAAATGAGAGGCAGCCGACACAGACAGCTCATAACATGTTCCACTTCAGCTAGCCAGGTAAGACTGTGCACAGGGAGACACAGCTATAAACTGAATAACCTCAATGACTGACTGAATGACAGTCCATCCCAGCTGACCATCATCCCCACCCCAGTGATAGAAACAGGGGATGATAACCAGCAGACAACAGAGCCAATAAATGCTATACACACACACACACACACACACACACACACACGCACACACATATATTATATATACACCCACAGCTTATATATATATATATATATATATATATATATATATATATATATATATATATATATATATATATATCTATACATATACACACACACACACACACACACACACACATATATACACACATATACACACACACACATATATGGATTCCTATTACAAGAATGAAAGTTCACTACTTCGAACTTGTAATAGGAAACCTCACTTCTGCGAAAGTTCACTTAAACGAAAATGAACTTTTGCACTTCACCAAAAACACCGCAGCACAGTGGAGGACAAAAAAAACAAGCTATGTCCTCCACTATGGTGCGATAGTCACAGACCTTAGGGTTAGGGCATGGGTTAGGGTAAGGGGATTGTTAGTAAAGCTATCCCCCCTTATCCATACCCTAACCCTAAGGTTCGTAACAATTGCACCACAGTGGAGGACACTGCTATGTCCTTCGTCACGAACCTTAGGGTTAGGGCACGAGTCATGGTAAGGGGATAGACTATCCCCTTACTATGACCCGTGCCCTAACCCTAAGGTCCGTGAGTACTGCAAGGAAGTTCAGTACAACACCCCATTTGTTGAACTGAACTTCGCGTAAGTGCACTTTCGATTAAGTGCACTTACGCTGCGGTGAACATTCCATGCACTATTTCGAATTAGTGAAAATTCGATCTAGTGTATGGAACCTACATATATATATATATATATATATATATATATATATATATATATATATATACATACATATACATACACACACACACATACATACATATGTGTGTTATGTGTGTATATTATATGTGTAATATACACATATACACACAAACAAATACGTGTGTGTGTGTATCTTCTTCTCTTTCAGCTGTTCCCATTAGGGGTCGCCACAGTGGATCATCTCTTTCCATTTCTTTCTGTCCTCTTCATACTGCTCTGTCACACCAACCACATGCAGGTCCTCCTCTCACGACATTCATAAACCTTATTTTAGGCCTTCCTCTTTTCATCTTACCTGACAGCTCCATCCTAAGCATCCTTTTCCCAATATATCCAGCATTCCTCCTCAGCACATGTCCAAACCAACGCAATCTCGCCTCTCTGACTGTCTCCAAACCGTCGAACCTGAGCTGACCCTCTAATATACTGATTCCTAATCCTCTCCATCCTTGTCACACCCAGTGCAAATCTTAGCATCTTTAACTCTGCCACTTCCAGATCTGACTCCCGCCTTTTTGTCAATGCCACCGTTTCCAACCTATAGAACATAGCTGGTCTCACTACCCTCTTGTAGACAGTCCCTTTCACTCTTACTAGTACCAGTCTGTCACAAATCCCTCCTGAAACTCTTCTCCACCCATTCAACCCTGCCTGTACTCTCTTCTTTAACTCTCTTCCACACTCACCATTACTCTGAACTGTTGATCCCAAGTACTTAAACTCATCCACCTTCGCCAACTCTACTCCCAGCATCCTCACCATTCCTCTATCCTCACTCTCATTCACACACACATATTCTGTCTTAGTCCTGCTGAACTTCATTCCTTTCCTCTATAGAGCATATCCCCACCTCTCCAGGGTCTCCTCAACCTGGTCCCTACTCCCTACTCTCACTACAGATCACAATGTCATCTGCAAACATCATAGTCCATGGGGGCTCCTGTCTGATCTCGTCTGTCAACCTGTCCATCACCATTGCAAATAAGAAAGGGCTCAGAGCTGATCCTGGATGTAATCCCACTTCGACTTTAAACACATCTGTCACTCCCACTGGAGACTTCACCACTATCAGACTACCCTCGTACATATCCTGTACGACTCTTACATACTTCTCTGCCACTCCTGACTTCCTCATACAATACCACAACTCCTCTCTATGCACCCTATCATATGCTTTCTCCAAGTCCACAAAGACACAACACAACTCCTTCTGACCTTCTCTATATTTCTCCATCAACACTCTCAGAGCAAACATCGCATCTGTAGTGCTCTTTCCCAGCATGAAACTATATTGCTGATCACTAATCATCACCTCCTTTCTTAACCTAACTTCTACCACTCTTTCCCATAACTTCTAGCTGTGACTGATCAGTTTTATCCATCTGTAGTTACTACAGCTCTGCACATCACCCTTATTCTTAAAAATAGGTACCAAAACACTTCTCCACTCCTCAGGCATCCTCTGACTTTCCAAGATTTCATTAAACAATCTGATTAAAAACTCCACTGCCATTTCTCCTAAGCACCTCCATGCTTCCACTGGTACGTCATCTGGACCAACAGCCTTTCCATTCTTCATCCTCTTCATAACTCTCCATACTTCCTCCTTGCTAATCTGTTTCACTTCCCGATTCACTATCCCCACATCATCCAACCTTCTCTCCATCTCTCATTCTCTTCATTCATCAGCTCCTCAAAGTATTCCTTCCATCTGCTCAACACACTCTCCTCGCTTGTAAGTACGTTTCCCTCACTATCCTTTATCACCCTTACCTGCTGCACATCTTTCCCAGCTCAGTTCCTCTGTCTAACCAATCAGAACAGGTCCTTTTCTCCCTCTTTAGTGTCCAACCTTTCATACAGCTCTCCATATGTCTTACCCTTAGCCACCTCTCTCTTTGCCATGCTCCTCATATCCTTATACTCCTGTCTACTTTTCTTCATCTCTCTGACAATCCCACTTCTTCTTTGCCAGCTCTTCCTCTGTATACTCTCTTGTACTTCCTCATTCCTTGTCCTCCTTCCTCTGTCCAGATGTCACACCAAGCACCTTTCTAGCTGTCTCCCTTACCATCTCTGCTGTAGTTACCCAGCTATTCGGTAACTCTTCACTGCCCCCCAGTGCCAGTTTTAACTCTTCCCTGAACTCCACCTCACAATCACCCTTTTTCAACTTCCACCATTTGATCCTTGGCACCGCCCTCACACTTGTCCTCCTCTTCTTGATCACCAACGTCATCCTACAGACCACCACTCTATGCTGCCTAACTACAATTTCCTATCACCACTTTACAGTCTCCAATCTCCTTCAGACTGGCCCTCCTGCATAGGATATAATCCACCTGTGTACATCTTCCTCCACTCTTGTACATCACCCTATGCTCCTCCCTCTTCTTAAAATACGTATTCACTCCAACCATGTCCATCCTTTTTGCAAAATCCACTACCATCTGACCTTCAGCATTCCTCTCCTTAACACCATACCTGCCCATCACTTCCTCATCCCCTCTGTTCCCTTTACCAACATGCCCACTGAAATCCGATCCAATCACCAGTCTCTCACCCTTGGGTACACTCACTACCACTTCATCCATCTCAATATATATATATAGGGTACCTGACAAATCTTCGAACGCTCAAAATTTCGAACATTACATGGTCGAGACCAAACGTTTGAAATTTTGATTGTTTGAAGATAAACTTAACAGTGCCGTACGGTGCAGATAAGGAGAATTTCCCTTTTCTGCACTGAAGTGCGGTCTCGAAGTTGGTATATTTAAGTTGGGGGGTTGTGGGGGAAGCCCCCCTGCCTACGCTGTTAAAGTGTTTTTTTTTTTTTTTTTATTTGATGCTCGAACATCCAAATGTTGAACATTTGGTCTCGACCATGTAATGTTCGACATTTTGGATGTTCGAACATTTAACATAGACCCTATATGTGTGTGTGTGTGTGTGTGTGTGTGTGTGTGTGTGTATGTGTATATATATATATATATATATACATACACACACACACACAACACACATATATATATATATACACAGCGTGTGTGTGTACATATATATATATATATATATATATATATATATATATATATATATATACGCACATACATACATACACACATACACGCACATGCACACACGCGCACATGGGCGCGCGCACACACACATATGCACACATTTGGATATCCTGATAAACAGAATGTACAATCACATTTATAATGGAAAACACATTTAGTCTGCAAAATATACAAAAGAACATACACCTACTTCTTATTAATATACATCGTAAATAAAAAGACTCATTTGTGTAGAGGGAATTGTAAATCACTATAAAATGCCATCCCTGCAAAAAATTTTTTCCAAGAGTAGAAATTAACCTAATCATAAATTCAGTGTTCAGGTAATAAATTAAAATACAGATGCCCATTAGGTAAACAAACCATGAACACTGGCCACACATGGAGCATACTTATAATAATATATACCACCAATGCCATGGCATTAAACAATGACAGGCATTTAAGACTCATTCATAAGATTCCTCCAAATAAGTGACCATAATTTCATCTCTACCCAACCCATTTTCAGAAAACATACAATAATATTCCAGCAGCTTGTTTAAACATCAAACTTGGCATCTCTACAACAAACAGTTCCAAGTTAAGTCGACAGCTTCAGTGCCATGGTTACGTAGACACTTGCAATTTAATGTGACTTTGCCCTTGGCAAAGCATTACCAATTACTAAGAATTATTTAAAAGGACAGGTTCTTTTCACTACTTGGAGACACCAGATAAGCCATGGAGTCCATACCAGTGGTAAGATGCAACAGTCATGGCTCAAAACATCAGGCTGCCAAGGCAATCTAGTTTTTTTTTGGAAGCAGGGACCCATACTCCTGCAACACCAGCCAGAGTATGGTACTCTAATGACAGAAATCAGTGCAACAAGTCATGGTATTACAGCCAGCTGACAGTGGTGAACCCGACTGATTTTACTCTGAAATTTCAGTAGTACTACTCCCTCTCTGTAATAAAGTACTCAAGACGAGACCCAGGCTTGAGGGCAGAACTACGATCTTTCATCGCTCAACCACTGCAATTATGCAGGTAGGAACAACAACTAAAACCTTTCAGTTCGTCACTAGCATGAGCAAACTGCACACCAAGTATCATCTACCAGGTAATGTGAGGAAGTACATTCAAAAATTCATAGACTTCCTTGTCTTCTCAGTGCTGATGTCACTTAGGTGGAGGACACTTTGTGACTTTAATGATGAGGAGTCAGTGGCTTTTAGCAAAGAATTCCTTGTATTATAAAGAGATTCAGATTTACTCAGGATGTTATCTGTTCTACCCACACGTTTATCCTACTGATCACTGCTACTGTAATTAATAAGTTAGTTTAAAGCTAGTACTTGTACTAATGGACTGTAAGAAGACTATTTCATGCTTTTAAATGAGGGCACACTTTTTTTCCTGTAAGTTTACAAGTTGTTTATAATAACTGAATAGAGTTTTTTTTCCTGTGGAGAAACTGTGTTTATTTTACTTTTGGGGTCTGGAAAAGTGTTGTTACTGTGTTTTATGCAAAGAAAGTTAATATTAAAGACTTACATTTTGCTGCAGTAGTGTTGTCGCCTCACAGCAAGACGTTGTCCCGTTCAATTCTCAGCTACAGCGTCTTCTGTGTGGAGGCATGAGTAAATGAGCATGCCTTCGTTGAAGGTTGTGTGTCAGGGCTGGTAACTCGGCACGTAAAAATCCACTATTAAACATTAGCGGACCAGAGTTCCGCTGTGGTGACCCCTAACCGGGATAAGCCGAAAGACACAACAACATTTTTACTGGCTTTTGATGCTGGTTTTCCCTGGGGAAAGAGGCACCATTTTCACCTTGACCATGGCGCAGACAGTCCTTCCTCCGGCCACAAAAAGAAAAACTTAAGTAAACAGCCTTTGCCAACAGAGCAGGCTAACAGTTTTGCCTCAGCCAACAGTGGGCGACTCTGCTGTGGCTATTAGTTACCTCAAATCACTCACCTTTTACCCTGAATCCCTCTGGTGTAGCACATACAGACATTACAGACGGGGGGGTTGGCCACTTTCTCTGCAGCAGCTGAGGTTCCCTTAGCGGGCAAGGGAAAAGCACCCTTGTCAGTCCTGGGAGATGGAACAGGGATGGCTTCTCTGTTTAAATGACAATATTATGCCCATCCCAGTGGGAGCTGCTACTGTCATTAACTCAACTTACCCTATCATTCCCATTAAAAAAGGCACATAAACCAAATGTGCATCTACTCCTCCTCAAATTTCTTTAGAAAAAAATATTTTACTGGGCATGGTTCAGGATTTAATTTAGGCTATTTATCCTTCTTGTGAAGTAGTTTCTGGTAAAAGAAAAAGGGAAAACTCTTTTCCTGAGGAAATTCAAGATTACAAACCTAGAAATGAAGATACATGGACAGATACAGGTTCTTCTCCTCAGATTTCTGATTCAGGCTCAGAGACGACCTCTTTTTCTGTTTCTCTCTGTAAGCGGGTGGGTCTCTTTCGCTGAGACTATTTCCAGAATGTGTCCATGTTTTCAGTGGGAGAGCACTGAGGTTTCTCAGTCCCTCAGAAAATACTATTAGCTGTTGCAGAAGGAAGTTCCAGAACCTTCATCCATTCCTCCAATTAGGTCAGCATTGGAGGATATGCATGGTCTTCTTCTTGCGGCTTTTTCCCGGTTAGGGATCGCCACAGCGGATCACTTGTCCACTCATGATTGGCAGTGGAGTTTTATGGTGCTGAGTTGCCAGCCCAGTGCCCAACCTTCCACATAAGGCACACACACGTACACACGCCTAGGGCCAATTTACAGAGTCTCCAATCCACCTACAGCATGTCTTTGGGATGTGGGAGGAAACCAGAGCACCCGGAGGAAACCCAACTGACCACAGGGAGGACCTTTAGACTCCTCACATAAGGCACCCCAGCCGAGGATCGAACTGGAGAACCTCTTGCTGTGAGGTGGCAACGCTAACCACTACACCACAGTGGCCGCCCGTTTTAAGAATAATAAGAATAAAATAATTTTAAACAGTTACCTTTTTTACCTTTAGTATTCTCCTTAACATTAAAAGACATAATATGGGGTATATACTTACTGCCTGCAATTACTTAACAGTCAGCCATCTGCCCCTAAAAAGGCAGATAAAAGACAGAAACTTTGCATTCTAAGTTTTTAAACACTCTTCCCTATCCTAACCCAACAGCATTAGCTTAACCTACTCTTTCTGCAAATCTGATTTTCAAAATTTTATATTGTCAGGCTCATATGTTAAAGTCTGACCAATTGTGAAAGTATGAAGAATCTTTTGTCTGCAGTTTCCTCTTGGGAGGAAAAGTTTGCTTTAAATAATTAGTTTATTTCTACTGTACAAGTTACTACTCTTTGCTTGCAGAGTGTTTGTATGACTCAGTTGATACTTTTTCCAGGGCTATGGCCACTGGTACTGTTTTGAGGAGGTTTGCATGGCTGAGTTCTCAGACCCTCCCAGATGATGTTAAAATGATATTTTAAATCCCCCCTTGGATAGAGATTTGTTTTTTGGCCTGTCTGCTGTATGATAAAGGGATAAGTTGATACAGGTAATCTCTTAAGATTCTTCAGCCCTCCTTTTTCATATTTAAGGAATTCTCCAACTCTTAATCCAATTTTGACAAAAAAACAAACACTAAAAATGCAGGGAAACAAATGTAAATAGAAATGGTGGGGGCAGGGGTCCGAAAAGACTTCAGGAACCCTCCAAAACCAAGAACAGTCCAACAAGTCAGAATGACTTAACTCAAGTACCTTGTTTCCCCTCTACCAACAAGGCAAACCCATTTCACTTCCAGGTTTACCTCCACACTTTTATCTTTGGCAACAGATAGTTTTACAAAAAAGGATTCTGAAAATCATCCATCAAGGTTACAGATGGCAATGGGAAGAAAGTCTTCCTTTCCAGGTGGTAATACTCATTCACCATACCAGACTCTCATTACCAGCTGTTCATCACATGCAGTCCCAGGCGGGATAGAACCAGTTCCTCCCTCCCAGATGGAGAAAGCTTTTTACTCAAAAATGTTTTAGTGCCAAATAAAGAAAAAATGCCTGGAGGCCAGTTCTGGATCCTTCTTTCCTAAAGTGGTTTGTGATAGTGCCCAAATTAAAAATGATGTCACTTCACAACCTGCTATGTCTTCCTCATTCAAGTTTCCTTCTAACACTAGATTTACAAGATGTGTGTCATCACATTCCTATTCATCCAAACTTCAGGTGATTTTTAAGGTTGTGTGTGTCTGGATCACATACTCAGTTCTCTACCTTACTCTCAATGGCTGACTCATAGCACCAAAAATGTTCACAAAGTATCTAGCTCCAGTTAAAGCTTATTGCAAGACTACAGGATATTTACATTTTTCCATTTTTAAATGACATACTAATCTTTAGAGAGTCTTTTTCAAAGTGTCAGGAATCTCTCACTTGGGTGAGAAATGTCTTACACAACCTGGGAATCCAACAAAACATTCAAAAGTCTTTTCCGACTACTTCACACAGGACTGCATTCTTGGGATGTCAGCTAGACACTTCAGTTCAAAGTGCTTTTCTTCCACATAAAAAAAGATCCATATCTGTATCCGTTTTTAAGGTTTTCCGCTCAGACTTAGGTCACCATGAGGGAATACCTCAGGATTTTGGGTCTCATGGCACCTATGATTCTCATGATACCCCAGGCAAGACTTCACATGAGAAAGATCAAATATTATGTTGTTGTGTCTTTCGGCTTTTCCCAGTTAGGGGTTGCCACAGAGGAACTCAGGTCCGCTAATGATTGGCAGTAGATTTTTACGTGCCGAGTTGCTGGCCCTGACGCACAACCTTCAACGAAGGTACGCCCATTCACGCATGTCTCCACACAGAAGACACTCTTGCTGAGAATCGGACAGGACGTCTTACTGTGAGGCGACAACGCTACCGCAGCACCACCACCGAATGTTATCTGAAGTCTATTTGGTCCCAGCACAAACATACTTTGTCTTTTCAAATCCCAGTGCTGGGATTTGTCAGAAAAGAAATAATTTGGTGGAAACAGCAAATATCCTTAAATCCGGGTCTCCCGTTCTCCATTCCTTTTCCAAAGCAGTCAGTATATCAACATGCAAGGGGAAAACAGGTTATACTCCCTTTACTGATTAGCCATGTTAGCTTGGAATACAGCTTCACAGCACAATCTCATTCTATAAAGGTATTCCACACCATCTGAGCAAAACTGTGTGGCACACACTCACAAATGGAAACTAGATTGTGATCTTCTAAGATTCGGTACATCAGTGGGAGTTCCTCAGATAGATCTATTTACCTCCTCTCTAAACAATCAGCCTGCAAGATTCTGCTCTAGTACACCACACAAAAAGGTTTGGAAGACAGATGCTTTTCTTTTCCTTGGTCAGGAATGCACCTAAATGCTTTTCCACCCTTTCTAAATAATATCCAGGGTACATCTGAAGATTCAGAAGGAATCCCTCAAGATCGGTGACTCACTTTTAGCCCAGGCAATTGTGGTTCTCCCTTCTTTTCAAGATGACCAAGGCAATTACCACAACTTCCTCACAGAACGTATCTACTCACACAATCAGGGGTGTCTAATACACCCTGGCCCTAATCAACTTATCTGACTACCTGGATGACAAGATCTTAATTCCCTTTAGGTACCTGTTTACTAATGACAAGCAGCAGGTACTAATGGAGATAATGAAGCTTGCTACTACAGTATCATATATTAGTAAATGGGAAAGGTTTTCTAAATGGTGCCAACAGCATAGCCAGCACCCAATTCATGGTTAATTGTTCTCTTGTTTTACAATAGTTGTGCGAGTTACTACTCCATGGCCTTTCTTACTCCTCCATCAAGGTTCATTTATCAGACATTTCAGCATGTCTGCCCAGGAATCCTCCTCTTTCTGAAAGAGGTTTTGCACGGCAGGCCTCCAAGAAAACCAGTCACCACTGCTTGGGTTCTTAACTTTATGATAGAGAAGCTAACACTTGATCCATTTGAACCAGTCACCTTGGCTGACTTGAGGCTCTTAAAATGGAAAAAAAAAACTTACTGATTGCTCTATCCACTACAAGAAGGGTATCGGATTTGCAAGCTCTTAGGATGATCATTCCTATCTTATTTTCCATAGAGACGGGGTTTCTTTTGTGCTTAAAGTGATATCAGAATTTACTTTAAGCCAAACTACCAAGCTCCCCCATTTCCTTTCCTGTACCTAAAAATGGAGAAAGGATACTCCACACCTTGGATATCTACAGAAATCTCGAGTACTATCTTGATAGAACCAAATCTTTCAGGTGAAGGTAAGAAGGGACACCCTGTGTCAGAACAGACTATTTCCAAATAGTTGATCATCATCATCAAACCCCTTTTTCCCCATCTTCTACATGGAGTCGGGGTGTCTTGTTGATTGTCGCCATCTCTCTCTATTCAGTGCTACTCTCCTACCTTCTTCGAAACTCATGCCCGACTGCTTCAAGTCTTCTTTTACACAATCCATCCACCTCTTTACTGAATACCCAAGTTTCCTCTCGCCTTCCTCTGGTCTATCCCAAATCTTCTTCACCAGATTGTCTTCTGCTTTTCTGCACATGTACCTGAAACACCATAGTCTGTTCTGTTTGACCTTTTCTGCAATGGAGTTACTTTGGCTTCTGCTCTTATATCCTCCCTTCATCTACCCCATAACATGCATCCCACCACCCATCTCAGGCACTTCATCGCCACCACCTCTGGCTTCTTCAACGGCTCGGCCTTTACTGCCTAGATTTCTGTACCATACAATAACACTGATCACACCACTGTTTTGTACGCCTTGCTTTTTAGCTTCTTTGGCATTCTTCTGTCATACATTACCCTTGATATTCTGTGCCAGATGGCTGCAGCCCCTCTGCTTCTATCTTTGACATCCTCATTCAGACTTCCCATTTTCCTCAACCACCATCCCAGATACTTGAAGCTATAAACCTGTGACTATTTTCCCTTCTAACTCAGTTCTCGGCTTCTTCTGATTTCTCTCATTTGTTGCTATTACAACTGTCTTACCTGTACTCAGTTTCATCCCATGTGCCTTCAGTTTTGTATTCCATGCCCCTTACCTTTGCTGAAGTTCTTGTTCAGAGTCTGCCTGTAATACCACATCGTCTGCATACAGCAAATTCCTGTCCCCTTCAACCTGCTGATGTAATCCATTACCAGTATAAACAGCAGTTGGCTCACAGCTGAAACTTAATGTATATCCACTCCCACTCTGAGGCCAAACAGTGTCTGTACTTGTCACTGGGTCCTTGTACATAGGCTACATTAAATTTTGCCAGTATTTCTGGGATTCTGAACCAATAATGAACTGCACATATCAGCTTTCTTGTGATATTATGCCTTCTCCACATCTAGGAATGCCCAGTTGTACTCTCATTCTTCTCAGTTATCTGTCTCACGGCAAAGATCAGGTCCATTGTACTTTATGCCAATCTGAATCCGAACTGCTCATTTCCTACATTACTTTCAACTACTTTGCTTATTCATCAATCTCCTTCTCGAAAACTTTCATGCAGTGTGACACGACTATGATAGCTTTGTAGTACCCACAGCTGTGGATGTCGCCTTTGTTCTTACCTGTGCCCTGGCCCAGCAATCAAGGAGCCTCAATCCTCACCACTAACACCAGAGATGGCATCTCATACAGGAGGAAAGGATAACAAATACACACAGTAAAGTGCAATTTCCCTTAAGAGCACACAGAGATCACAGTCCGGGGTGGTCACTCCCTTGCTCCCCAGGTCCCGAATAAGACTCCCCACTGGCACAGCTATAGGGTCCAGATCTCAGCCTAGTGGGCAAGCTAAAATCTCTAGCACCCTCTCTGTCCAACCAGTGCTTTGTGTCCCTGCCCAAGTAGCTGACACGCACACACACACACACACACCCACCCACACATGCACTTTGAGATAAGAGTTTATACAACCACACAGACACTCCTGGGGAAGGCTAACACGTTTCTCCAGCTGTGCCCGTTTCTCCCAGACTACACAGTAGTTCCACTTGCCACCACCCACTAATACTTATCAACTATTCAAAGGCCCTTAAAAAGGGTGTCCAATTATTACTATGCAATATTATTATCCAATTGGTAGTATAGCCCAGGGCTAAAGCTATAGGAGTGGCTTTGTACAATTTTACCAAAGGCATATAAGTACTCTTAAGAGCCTAGATTATCTCTACACAAACCAGCCACAGTTAAAAGGGTTTTAAAATATTTAATAATAAATAATTAAAACCACAAGACAATACCTTCTACTATACAGTGCTAGTCAAAAGTTCAGAGATCACACAAAAATACTTAAAATAATTCAGTAGTACAGTTCTGACATAACAAAAAAACAGTCTAATCTTTTCTAATTCCTAGCTACTTCTAGGAGAAAACACAGTTCTAACATACTACTTACATAAAGAAAGCATAAGACAGTGCTGAGTTGGATGTCCAGACAAAAATGCTTAATAATCTCTGGTTCTCACTATTTAAATTGAAACTCCAGTTCTGCTAAACATTACATCATCTTTTACACCTTCCTGGTGTTCCCATAAACTGCATTTACATTTTTTTTTTACACACAGCAATAAAGGACATTTCACGTGTAAATTCTGGTCATTAACTTTAGACTTAAAATGATAGGCAGGAAGCCTTCATCTAGCTAGACTGGAGACAACTTGTAAAACATCAAAGGCAGTGATGAAATAATTTTAATTTTAAAGGACCAACAAGAAATGCTTGACACAGCTTTATTTACAGCAGATGGAAATGTTGCCACATTGGTTTAAGTAAAACATTTATATTTACAAATGATAGCATTGTGCAGATAATTCTATCTGGCTAGGCTGGCAGCCTTCAACCATCTCTACCAGTCAATTGGCACTAGTATGCTTATTCTCCAGCCATCTGGGATATGCCTTTCTCTTCATACTGCAAGGAGTACCCCATCTCCCTTATCTCACCCAAAATCTTTACCATATCTGTTGTGAATTCATCTGAGGCTGCTGCTTTCCCCAACTTCATTTTCCTTAGTGCTGTTCTTACTCCATCTATGGTGGGTTCCACCTCTTCTTTCATTGTAAGCTGTGTCTGGGGCAGAACGGTTTCTATTGTGTTTTCTTCCTTCAGAAGTTGCTTTAAGTGCTCCTTCCATCTGTCTTTGATGTCCTGTGAGCTGGTCAACAGGTTGTTCTTGGCATCTCTTATGAAGGGTGTCCAACTATCTTCTTTACCTTAGTGTCTTTGCCTTGCAAAATGATAGTTTCTTTGTGCCATCCACTGAGTCACTTTCCAAGAACTGGTAGAGTGCCCCTGATGCCTTGTTCTTTGCTACTGCAACTCCATTCTTAGCCTCTTTGTTAGCCAACTAGTATTCCTTACTTGCCCGGTTCAAATTTTCTGCCCCCCACTTTTTCCTTCACTCCATTCTTTTGATGACCTCCTAGACTTCTGCATTCTACCACCAGCTTTCCTTATTTAACTTATTATCATACCTGGCTCGGACACATATGTTCTGCAGTCAAACATGCTGTTTTTAGGTGCTACTATTTTTCAACTCCACCCATTTCCTCTTTTTCTTGAGGTGCTAGAGCCCTGAGTAATGTCTTGAACTGCTGTGCTTTCTCTCCAGTCAGCTTCCAGGTCTTCAGCCTGGTCTCTGTTGAAGTTCGAGCCTTCTCGGACTACTGCTTGCAGATGACTGTGACAACCATTGCTTTATGCTGTGGGCCGAATGTTTCACTACACTTTGCAATCAATGATTCTACCCCAGTGTCCCCTCCTTACTAGGATGAAGTCTACCTGAGTTGCTTGTTGGCCACTCTTGTATGTGATCTTGTGAATGTCCCTCTTGCTGAACCATGTGTTGACCACCATCAAGCCATTTACCAGACAGAAGTCTAAAATGGTCTCTCCTTCTTTATTCCTGTTGTCCCATCCATGTGGACACAGGCAGTCCTAATTCATGTTTTATTTGTTCCGATATGTGCATTCAGGTCACATTATCAATATCAATTCATGTTGCCCTGCTATACCTAATTAGGTCCTGTAACTGCTGTTTGAATGCACTCTTTTCCACTCTATCACAACCCTGCTGTGGGGCATAGGCTGAGAGTAAGAATACTGATCCATTATTACACTGGAGTCCAATTGCCATGCATCTGTCACTAATTCTGATGACATCCCTCAATGTCTTTTAAAGATTCTACCCTCACCACAACTCCCATGCCATTTCTAATCTGTCCTCCTCCTGAGTAGTAGACTCAAGTGGTTTTGCTGCACTCCCCTTCCATCTTGTCTCCTGGATATACAGGATGTCCAGCCTCCTTCATAGCAATATTTTATCCACTTCCAAGTTGTGTCCTGTCAGCGAATCTAGAGTGAGTGTAGCTATTCTTAGTTCATATTTGACAGATTACATCCAGCTTTCTCTCAACAGAGCTATCTCGGGTAACCCAAGTTGGGCAACTGGACACTGGTCAGCCAGAAGTTTATTGACCCAGGGCTGCTGGGCTCCACAGTGGGCAAACACAGGCCAACAGGAACACATACACCCCTCCCACTGTTACCATGTGTCCCTTACATAGGTCAGAGTAGGTTGGATCCTCAGCCCATTTATCACTGGCAAATACCCAAGTGGTGGTCTAAGAATATTACTTTTTTTATAGTCATCACAACAAAACTATTCCAGACTGATCACGGCCCAGTCTACCAGGGCCTTGGCTTCATCTATGGCTTTTTGGAAAGGAGTGGATTCGAGAAGCATTTTGGAAACTGCAACTTAGTCCTCTGTACATACTTTTACAAAAGACTAGAAGGAATTAAGCTTATAGTGTTTTGTACATACTTTTACAAAACACAAAGTTTGATTCCTTCTCTAGGTCTAGATCTGGCTTTGCTGGGACCATTCTCCAGGAGCTCTTGTACTCCTTCTTCCACCTTTCAAATACAGTATGCTAGGATAATCTACCCATATACCAAAGTCTACTGCAGCAATGATCAATATGATGAACACAATACAGTTGTGTATGTACACTTAGCATAACAGGAAATGCTCAAATGGTCACTGCTGCAGTAGATGTTCCCTCCCTCCTCCCCCCTTGTTTTTAAGTGGGCTGTTTATACCACAGTGTGGACACTTATCTTTTTGTTTTAATTACTATTGTCCTTTCAAGGCTCAACCTCTCTCTCTGTTGGCATGAAAGCTCAGAAGGGCTTGGCACTCAAACCTGTCTTAAGTCAGCTCCACTCAAACTGATTCATAGTTTGGATGGCTGGAAGGTGCCCTAAAGCTCTTGACACTGGACAGCTGTTATATCCTTGATAGAATTTAACCCAGAGAGTTAAATCTACTGCAGCAGTGATCATTCGAACATCTACTGTTATGGTAAGTTTTCTTACACAATTGTACTTTATTACTCCCCTTTTCCTTTGTCCCTGATATTCTGCTGAATATGCATCCTGGAGTCCTTTCTTTGTCAAATTCACATGCTCATTTCTTACCAAATATGCCATCTACAGTATTGTTATTTGCATTCTGCATTTCTCAATATAATACAATAATCTTTTATTTTTGTCTATACCCGTAAGGACATTCATGTTTTAAGATAACATGACTAGAGTAGTCATTGTGATAAATAGCCATGTTTCTACCTAATAAACATTTAAAAAATATCATGTGCATTTCCAACTTTTGTTTTACATGCACACACTGATGTTTGTTAGGCTGATATTTTATACAGTTGTTCCTTCTCATCTCCATTTAATCCAAGCTACATTTTTCAAGACTTTTTGTCTTAATGAAAACCTACATTTTTGAAACCCTTCCATAACCTATTAATTTAAAACAAAACACACAAAACTGCGTACATCTTCAGAAAATGAAGTTAAACCATCCAGATAGGAACAATTGCCACAAATCAACAACTGCATCCACAAGTATTACCTAACTTAAAATTAAGGTTACCCATGCTAAACAGGCTGCCATCTCTGATTTAGTTCCCATTAATTTCAAACTATTTTTCACAAAACTGCTTGGCTTTACACCTTTAAGTTTTGCATTTCTCTCAGCAAAGAATGATCAGAACCCTCAAGATTAATTGTTTGCACCTGCAGACAGTCTCCATGTAAAAGTAGTCATCAAAAAGAAAAAATGTTAACATCACTGCAGACACATGAAGGAATCCTTGTAAATTTCAATCAAAAATAAAATGTAGACATCTATCCTTGTAAAAACAAGAAAAATGATCTTAATTCTACATATAATGTAATCAATGCATTTTTACACCTCACTCCATCAACTCAAGATCACATTATAGTAACTTAATATCACAGTATAGTAACTTAATCTCGTGTCAGTCCTACTATTTTTCTCTTATTATACTGGTGCCTGTATTTCTTACAAGTAAAACGTTTGTGTTTAATGTCTTTAACGCATAATCACATGTGGACTGCTGCATTTATATCCCTCCACTCTTCTCTCTCTCACTCTTTTACAGAAAACACTACAACATATATCCTCCTAAAGGCATACATGAGGACACAGTTGTTTTTGGTAAATTCAGCACTGATGTTATTGGGAAAGACGCACGGCCTCTGAGCAAACTGTTGCAGCAATTTAGTCTGACATAAATAATACTCAAAGTAACAAGCGCTTTTGTCTATCAGCTTCATCAGATAACAGATGAAACACTTACTTTGAATAAACCAGACAACTTAAAGCTCAAAGAAGGACTGTTTCATGTTTTCACTGCTTGATTTGAGAATGTGTACTTTCTACTCTGGTTAGCTGTCTGTCTGGAAAGTACCAACAGGAATATGACAGTGCATTACTTCAAACAAAGAGGCTTTTCCTTTTGTTTTAACTTATTTGTTCTATTAGCAGACCCCCAGATGCACCACTGCAATTTGCTAAAAAAAATTCCAAATGGCTTTCAATTTCTCATACTGCCACTTTTAGCATCTTGTAAGCTACAGTACTTGGATAAAAACATGGTCACTGCCCCCCTTTAAGAGTAAAACTACATTTATAAGACAACCTTTACATACTCAGAAGTACAAAGAACAGTTTCACTCTAGTACATCCTCAGTTTAAAACTACTATAGGTGAAACATCTTTCTCTACACTGGGACCTGCTACCACCTGCATACAGGTATCAAAAAGAAGCTTCAAAGATGCACTTTAAGAGCCTGTTTTTACTGAATCCACCTGTAAATGCTACCATGAGAATGGTTAGGTAACTTATCACCCCACATCTGGACTAGAATACATTTAATAAACTTTTCTCAGCCTCTGAATTTGGCAACTTAAACGCAAATAGTTTATATGTATATAAAAGAGATATGTTGTTGTCATTTTCATTCATTCCTTTTCTGATGGGTTCGGATCAGACCTCGGATTTGACTCAACCCCTTTTGCCAAATTCTCAAGCTCCTCCCTTAACCCATACAGTCCCACTAACCTAACATATCTTGGATCTTGTTTGCCACCATATCGCTCAGATATGGCTCCTTCTCTCTCGAGCAATTTTTTTCCTCAGCATTTTAAGTTTTTTTGTCAAATTTTTACAACATTTCTATCTTCTTCTAAATTTCTTCACCTGTCCTCCCCTGCCTTTTAGTGTTTTTTTTTTTTTTTTTTTTGGGGGGGGGGGGGGGTTGTCTGTCAGGTAATACCCACTTCCTGGTGATTCATTTGAGTACCATTATCGGTACATATACCTTTCTTTCTTCCCTATTTTCAATCCTTTAGAGGGTATTCTTTTGTACCATTGTTGGTAAACTCCTCTCTCTCTCTCTCATATACATGTTAAAAAATACTTTTCTTCTTTCCTAATTTAACCATCATTATCGTTTTTTTTTTGGTTTAGATCACGTGTGGTATTTCTTCTTACAATGGCAGAGAAGCAGACTGGGTTTAAGAAACATTTCTTGTAGACACAAAATTCCCAACTCTGATGCCCACGGGGAATGTGTTAATTGCTTGGATGCTGCCCATTTGGATACTGACTGCACTATCTGTGCAAGTTTCAAATCCAGTGTTAAAATTCACAGAAAAAATAAATTTGTGTTGAAGGGCCTTCTTCCTTCTACATCCTTTTCTCTTCCAACTGGAGCTCAAACTCCCTCCAAGAGGTCCGAGAAAGGGAAGCCGGATTTAGTTCCTAAAGGTAAGGACACCAAAAAAAGATCTCCGGACTTCTTCCCATGAGGCTCCAAGGAAGCACTCCAGGCCGTAATCTACCAGCTCTTCTCTTAGGTCCTCCAGGAGCTTGTCTAAAGCAAAAGGTGGAGAGGATGATGAAGCTCCTCAGAGCTCAGATCCAGATGGGGTAATTCCATCTTAGTCTCTGATAGGACCCATGAGCCTGCCCATTATTGACTCTCAATTAATATCACCTTCTCCAATCCATCTCGTGGTTTTGTAGCCCTCAGATCTGAGATCCTTGGGGTGTCCTAGTCGGATCAGAAGGCAAGTCGTTCTTTGACTCAGACCACTTCCCTGAGCCATCCAGCTTCAATCCTTTTGGAGCAGGAGAACTCTCAGTGTGAAAGAGTCAGCAACAGCTCTGGGGGGGGGGGGGTCGACTCTGAAGTTATTGGAGCCATCCTTGCCTCTAAGTGCATTGGTGCTGGACAGCTCAGGTTTAACTCCATCTTTGGGAAGAGAGCCCGAGGGATTCGGGGGCTACTGGCACAGGGGTCTTTGACTTCAGTGCTACTGGCCTCTGTTTCATCTAGGCCCACTACCTTTGAGATAGTGGAGAGGCAGTTCTGTTTGCCTAGAGAGAGGACATCTTTGTTTCCCTCAGATACCATTTCTTTACCACCATCGGGTCTTAGTTCTGGGCCTCTCACTTCTATTCCAGTGGGACAGCCAACCCATTCGAGTCTCCAGTCAGTCCCTCAGGACTCCCCTATTACTTCTGATACCTCACCAGGCTGCCCCACTCATGAAGTCCCTCAGAAGAGAATGCGTAAAAGGAGACACAGATGACCCTTGGGAATCTCTCACCGAGAACACTGACTTCGACGAAGGGGAAGGGTCCCCAAATCTCCAGCTGAGGATGTCTCCTTTAGAGAAATACTAGAACTTCTAAAACAGAAAGGTGGAAGGTCTTTCTACACCCCTTCCCAGGAGGGGTCAGTGTTCCTGGAGGCTTTCACGGACTGACCTGTGTCTACATCTTAGGTAACACCACTACCCCCCCCCCCCCACTGATAAGCTAATAGACCTCGTCTCATACCGTGTGTGAAAACAGCCAGATAATGTATAGCCTGTCCCCAATTGCCCAAACAGAATTTTAGCCCACCAAAGGTCAGAACACATTGGAGCAAGGGGGTTCTGGTAGATGCCATGATTATGGCGGCAGCCACTAAGAAAGAGCTTGCAGAGCAAACCTTATCTGTTCTTCCCCCTTAATAGGGAGTCTAGGGCCTTGGACAGATTTAATAAGCATGTTTACACTTCAGTGCCTTTTGCCCTGTGGTCGCTGAATTATTTGGCACACTTCACAAGGCTGCAAAGAGATTCGACTAAACAGCTCTCCAAATCTCTTTCCAGGCCATGTCTGTGTAGGACCTGAGCAAGATTTCTTCACAAATCGCCACCTTTCAGTCCATATCAAATGAATCCATGAGGCTGACATCCCACGCTGCAGGGGGTACCTCAAGGGTAGCGGTTTCGAGCACTGCCATCAGGAGACATGCCAGTATGTGCATATGCGATTTTGAGGAGTCCATCAAGTCTTCACTTCCTTTTGATGGATTTTCCTTGTTTGACTCAAAGGTGAAGGAAATACTCTCCAGAAGTGAGCAAAACTGGAAGACCTTGTCTGCCACTGGGATCCGTTTTTCTACTCCTCAGAGACATTTTTTTCAAGAATCAATGAAGAAAAGACAAGAAAATGTGGTTTAAGTCCCAGGGTGCTTTCCAAGACTCATGAGGAGATCATGAATGGAGAAAGGCAACAGCCATCCCTCTGCACAAAGTTGAGCCATCTACAGACCCTGGAAACTACAGACCCAGAAGTCTCACTAGTCTTATATGTAAAGCCATGGAAAGAATTATCGGGAAGATAATCAATACAGATATAGTAAACCTCCAGACACTGGACCCAACCCAGTTTGGTTTCGTCAAGGCCAGATCACGCCTACTCAACCTGGTGGACTTCTTTGAGAAGGTCACCAAAGCAATGGATGAGGGCAAAATGGATCACACTGCCTACCTTGACCTGGCCAAGGCATTTGACATAATATCCCACTCGGGCATTGTTAAACTCAAGGGGTTAGGTACAAACTCGTATGTCACCCGGTGGACAGCCAACTAGCTCACAGACAGGACCCAGGAAGTTAGAATTAGGGAGTCCACCTCTATAAAGAGGCCA
This sequence comes from Protopterus annectens, assembly GCF_019279795.1. Lineage (NCBI taxonomy): Eukaryota > Metazoa > Chordata > Ceratodontiformes > Protopteridae > Protopterus > Protopterus annectens. The sequence continues at coordinate 486,917,522 of NC_056739.1, forward strand.
GTCACAAGTGCAGCCCATCAGGGATCAGTCCATGGACCACTCCTTTCTGGCATTTACTTCTCTGAAGTAAAGGCCAATGTCAGTGGTCTCTGGCTGACTAAATTTGCAGATGACTTCAAATTAGGAGCTGTCACTGAATCCCACACTGACACAAATGTTTTCCAGGAGGGGCTGACACAGACAAACAACTGGTGTCAGAGCCATGGACTAAAACTAAATGCCAAGAAATGGAAAATAGTACCCTTCGGGAAGTCATCCACCCCTGATAACTACCATATGGACAACACAACCCTTAGACTTGACCCAGTAGTCAGGGGCATAGATAGAGACACAAATAGTAATCTACCCTTTAACCATCACATATCTACAGTAGTGAGGAAATCATTCTATGTTACACAACTTATAAACATGTATGGCATCTAAGTCCAAGGAAATAATTGTTCCACTGTATTCGGCATTCATCAGACCTATCATGGAGTACAATGCCCCCTTTGGTATGTACCTAACCAGGCATATCCAACAACTGGAACATCCACAGAGGTTCTTCACTAAAAGAATACAGGGATTAAGTAAAATGTCCTATGCAGACCGCCTCAAGGCTCTATCCCTATATTCAGTCTCCTACAGGCTTTTGAGGGGAGATCTATGTCTGACATACAGGGCGTTGTTAGACCCTACTCTGATGCACCTCCTACACATCCACAAAACAAACAGCACCAGAATTACCCATTCTGAAGACTTAAACCTTGCCTGTGACATAAATAGGACCTGCTGGAGAGACAGGTATGTATCCCAGAGATTACCCAGTGTCTGGAACAGGCTCCACATCCATGTGAAGGAGAGTTCTTCCCTAACCTAATTCAAGTGCAACCTGGACAACTGGATGGGGAAGAGGAAATTCATCCCTGGTTTAGCACCTATGTCTCTAATGGACACAGGCAACCTGTAAATGGTTTATCTCCTAGGCCCTAGTTTGTAAATGTTTCATCTTCCAAGACCCTGCTTACACTTATCAAGGGTATCAGAACTGGTCAGAGATTTGAGATGCATGGCTAGGCTTAAAAAGGCTCTTGTGGTTGTTAACCTAGTAAACACCTATGAACCTAAGAACCTATGAATCAAGCAAAGAGGTGGTTGGTCTACCAACAAGCCTTCCCAAAAGGAATATGCATTCCTGGAAGCCTTTGGAGCTGGCCCATCTACCGCCTAGGTGACCAAATTTCAGAGGGACTTGATTAAAAGAACTTCCAAATCCCTCTCTGGGACCATTACTTCTGAGGCACTGAGCTCTACTGCCTCACAGTTTGCTACCCTATAATATATCTCAAACTTGTGCACGAGGCCCATTTCACATGTAAATGAAGGTACCTCAAAGGCGGCGGGTTCAGCCATTCCATTAAGAGACATGCCTGGATGCACCTGTATGATTTTGTGGAGCCCTTTAAGTCCTCCTACGTCAATGCTCTTTTTGATGGAATCTCTATTTGGTCCTAAAATGAAAGACACACTCTCCAGGTGTGAGCAAGATGGTAAGAACCTGTCTGAAGTAGGCATACATTTTTTGGCTCATCAACCTTCTCTAGGAATCAAAAGGAGGTCGAAAAAATGTGGTTCACAAAGTCCCAGTGTCCGTTCCATGATACATGTGGAGACAAGAGTTCCCCCCTCTGCCCCTGGAGAACAAACAGAAGATGCTGCACGCATGGCAGAGGAGGCATGCAGAACCAGGGGTCCAGAAATACCTTCTCTGTCAGACCCTACCAGCACTCCTGAAGGGAGGCCCGACTATCCACCAATGAAGGCAGTCGGGGATCGCCATTCCCTGCAACAGCAAGCTTGGCTAGACATTACAAAACATACGCGAGTGCACAGGATTATTTCCAGAGGTTATAAAATAAAATTTCCCTCCACGCCCCTTCAACAGTAAAAATAAATCCTGGTGTTCCACCCAATCAAAGGAAAGCAGGAGCTCTAAAAGTGCCATTAGAAAAAAGGGTCATCCAAGAGGTCCCCAGACCAGAAAGAGTCTGTAACTTACTCAAGATGCTTTTTAGTGCCAAAAAAATAGGTGACTGAAGACCCAACTTTGGATCTCAGCAACCTAAACAAAATCAGTTTGACACACAACGTGTCAGATGGTAACTATTCAGTCCATTTTGGGCAAGGACGAATGGCTGTGCTTTATAAACTTTCAAGACACATACTATCACATAAAAATGAACAGACAGTCCACAAGGTTTTTACAATTCTAGCTGGGAGAAAGTCATTTCCAGTTCTAAGCCCTGCCCTTTGGTCTCACCACAACCCCAGGGTGTTCACCAAATACATGGCAGTGGTAGTAGCTCACTTGAGACTGCAGACATTCCATATGTTTCCATATCTAGACGACTGGCTCATCACTGCCCCGACCAGGCATCTACTCATTAGAGCAAGAGATTAGGTATTCCAAGCTTGCTCCCTTCTAAGCATCACCATAAATTAAAGCACATCTCAGTTAGAACCTTCTCGGATACTAGAGTTTATAGGAACAGTTTCCAACACAATATCAGTAACAGCGTCTCTTCTTCTAGCAAGAGTTGAAACGATCAGATTACAGGTCAGGAAAATGGTTCACAGTACCACAATTTCAGCCCAGTCGATTCTTCAAACCTTGAGGTCAATGTCAGCTGCCATAATTTTAGTTCCTCTAGCAAGATTTCACCAATTCTTCAACGGATGCTAGCAACAAAGTGGTTGACTCTTTACAAACTAATATCACCCCAAATAAGAATCACTCAGGCATGCAAGAAATACCTTTGGTGGAGGATTCGATCAGATCAGGTTTAAAAGGACCGTCCTTTCATTCTCACTCAATCCAAGGCCATTGTGACCAGGGACACATCCCAGATTGGGGGGGGGGCATTTCCTATGGAGAACTGTCCAAGGCACTTGGTCCCCAAAGAGGTCAATACGCATATCAATGTCCTGGAAATGACAGCAGTGCTCTTAGCACTGCAGGCTTTCCACAACTCTCTCCCTTTCGGGACAATTGCAATTCAGACAGGCAACACATCAGTAATCTGGTACATCAACAAACAAATGGGAACCAGGTCCTACCCCCTGTGTCAAGAAACCCTCAGAATGCAGCAATGGGTGATCTCTTCCAACCGCTTTCTGAGAGCAATGCACATTCCAAGGAAGTCCAACGTGATAGCAAACAAATGGAGCAGGTCTATTCTACTACCTCACGAGTGGTCTCTCAACATGAAAATAACAGAAATGATTTTCTATCAATGGTGCCAGCCTTACTGCTATCTTTTTGCACCTCCCCTAAACAATAACTGCAGTAGCGTCTTTGATCTGATCCTTCCATTAGGGGAATCACAGAGGGACGCTCTAATCCATGATTGCCCCCCCCAAGTCTTCTCTATGCCTACCCTCCAACTCCCCAATTCTTAGATTCCTACAGAAAGCTGCCCAGTTGAAGAGCAAAGTAATCTTCATTGCACCTTACTAGCCTCTACAGATTTAGTACCCCTTTCTTTGGCCTCATCTACTTTACCCACCTTGGGTGAGACAGGAGGTCTGGAGTCGGATCCAGAATCCAACAGGCATGCAACCAGGTATCTCAAGCCCAAAGCTGACATTGTGATTTCTCCACTTCCATTAATAGCCAGACAACCTATGCTCCCATCCCCGCCCATCATATACTTTTGTTTTCGCATAAAGCTTCTATGAAAAAACTTTACAGAAGTAAATGGAAGTGATTTGTTATTTGGGATCATCAAAAACATATTGACCCTTTTTCAGTCCCTGTTCAAAGTGTCCCTGAGTTTTTAGCAACAATTTTCAACAAAGCAGCTAGCTCCTCAACCATTAAAGTTCAGTTGGCAGCAATCTCCAACTTCCACATCGGATTTGAGAATTCTTCCCCTGCTTCATCAAAGCTTCGTACGGCCTTCTTAAGAGGCACTCTTTGGTTAAGACCACCTTATAAAGACCCTACTCCACCATGGAACTTGAATTTAGTCCTTTAGGCTTTAATTCATTCCCCCTTTGAACCAGCAGCAAAATGTGATCTTAAAATTCCTGAGCTGGAAAACATTCTTTCTAGTGGCTACCTCAGCTACAAGAATTGTCCTCTAAACCTCCCTACTTGATTTTTCATAGGGATAGAATAACATTATGAATCAGCCCTTCTTTTCTTCCTAAGGTGGTGTCAGAATCCACCATCAACCAGTCTATTAATCTGCCGGTCTTCTTTCCAAAATTTGAAAACAAAGGAGAGTACATGTTGCATTTGTTAGATGTTGACAGACAATTATGCTTCTACTTAGATAAAACAAAAGAAGTTAAGAAATCTAATCAACTGTTTTCCTGTGCAGATTCCAAAATAGGTAAAATGGTTGCAAAAGTAACTTTGGCAAGATGGCTTACTGACTGTATGTCTTTTGTTTACAATAAACGTATCTCATTACTAAAACCTTTAAGAACCCATTCGAATAGGCCCATGGCAACTTCATCAGTATTTTTATCTAGGCATTCCATGGATGACATATGTGCAGTTGCAATTTGGGCTAATCCTCATACCTTTATTACTCATTATAAACTAGATCTGGTCTCGAGGGGAAGAGCAACATTTGGTTCAACTGTGCTCAGGAATATCCTTCCTTAAGAATCCACCTGGGATTTCAGGTAGCTGGGGACGCTCTCCCAGTAGTTGAGGTATGAATGAAAATTGACAAGATCAGACATAATGTTGTGGTAAGTACATAACGTTATCTGTGTTGTCCATTTTCATTTTTCCTAAACTCCCCACCTACCAACCTCCATCCTTTACCATAACAAACTTCTGGAAGAACGTGAGTTCATAAGGACACCACTGTGCTTTATTTTGAGCTCTAGATAATGGCTTTCTCTGCTAGGGATATTATATTAATATTTCTTACATTATGTCATCTAGCAAACAAGATCTGAGGTATGTTAGGGGCTGGTGCATTGTGGGTAAGGAGGAGCTTGAGAGCTTTCAGGTTATGACAAGCTAAAGTAATGGCAGAGTTGGATTACAGGATTGGATCTACAGTTGAAGAATGAAACTGGAGAACACAGATGGAACATTACAGAAAGTAACTCCTCCTCCTAACATCACTCACTCCTCCGAAAATATTGCTAAAACATCCCTCACTCCTCCGAAAATATTGCTACCTCATTCAACACACACTTCACACAAACCATACTATCACTAGCTAAAAACAACCCCCCTCTCCTCCAACCCACACCTTCAACTAGTAATCTCCCCACTGCCTTCTCTTTTTCTCCTGTACCTACCTCCAACATTAACTAAACTTAAGCCCACCAAATTAGCAGCAGACAGCCTCCCAAGTGAATACCTACAAATCGCAGCTGATGCTCTGGCCTACCCAGTATCCATGTTGATTAACCGATCGGTCAGAAAGTTACGTTCCCACACTGTGGAAAGTATCACATATAATTCCCCTCCACAACGGCGGCCCCTCCACGGAACTAACCAATAACCACCCCATAGCTATTCTCTCTCCACTCTCCAAAATACTAGAGAGATGCATACACTCTCAGGTCTCAAACTACCTCCTTACAAACAACCTCCTTTCCAATACTCAGCATGGTTTCTGACCAAACCATAGCACCACCACTGCCTTACTCTCCTTTACTAACACTGTCCTTCAGCATATAAACAATGGCTCTCTCTCTTCTGCTACTTTCCTAGACCTATCTAAAGCATCTGACATGGTCCCACACAAACAACTCATCTCTGTCCTCAGTAACCTATCCTTCTCTCAATCAGTCACCAACTGGTTTCAGAGTTACCGGTCTGACCGCCAACAATCTGTTGTATGGCAGAATGACATATCTCCCCAACTACCTGTCTCCATAGGGGTTCCCCAAGGATCAATCCTTGGACCCCTACTCTTCTCTGTTTTCACCAATAATCTAGCCTCTGCCACCAAACATGGCACTCTCAAACAATACGCAGATGACTCAACCATCATCTGCTCAGCCCAGTCCCTACCCAAACTGCAAAACGTCACACAGGAAGCCTTTTCCTCTGTTGAAACTTGGTTATCCGATGCCCAATTAATACTCAACCCAAACAAAACTAAACTACTCATCTTCCAACCCACCATACTCAAAACAACTCTCATTTTAACATCACAGCAAAAGACAACACCACTATATACCCAACTGAACACACCAAATTGCTAGGAGTGGAAATAGACAAACTAAAATTTGACATTCACATATCCATGACCATAAAAAAAGTCCACAAAAAACTAGGAGCGTTATACAGAAATAAGCAACTTCTCACCAAAGCAGCAAAGATTTCAATAGCAAATTCCCACCTTATCTTCACCCTACTTTATGCCTCTCCAATATATACCAACCTAAGGCAATGCAATCTAAACAAGCTAGAGACCTGCTACAACAAAATCGCCAAATTCGCCACAGGGGCATCCTACCGTAGTCACCATTGTATCTCACTTGCTGAAATGGGCTGGCTTGAACTCCCTCACTTCCTTCAATGGTATCGACTCTCACTCGCCCACAAACTAGTAAACCATCCACTAAATGTGCCATCCCTCCAGAATCTACTCCAACCCTATCACACCACCAGACCACTAAGATGCAGCAACAAAAATCACTTCCAGATCACTAAAGCCAATAACTCTGCTGGTGAAGCACTATTCTCTTGCACCACAGCCAAATTATGGAACTCCCTCCCACCCACAATTACCTCCGTACCATCATGCACCCACTTCAAAACTTTACTAAAAGCGCACCTAAAAACATGCAGGCTATGCCCTTGCAACTCCCACTCTTAATATCACCTACCCCATCCAACTACTACCTTTCTTTCCACCACACTAACTACCTTGATTATAGAAGGCTCAGATGCTCATAAGCCTAGTACTTATTATACAGCAGGAACTTCTTATTGTAACATTTGTTAATGTCTGTTATGTACTTCACAGATAAAGATTCTAGTCTACTGATGTACTATGTTCTTCATCTGTAAATATGTTTGTAATTAATTGCTATGTTAATCAAATTGTTAATCGCTATGTAATCCAATGAACTACTGTCTGTTTATTTTAACTGTGGAGCTTTTCTCCTCGGGCCTCTGCTGAAAATGGACCTACGTCCAGTCGGACACTCCCAGTCAACAAATGTAAATAAATAAATAAACTTATTTTTTCTATGCACTCTGTGTTCTAACGCTACCATTTTTGGGACTGCTCTTCTTGAGAAGCCTCATAGTCAGCCTTTTCTTCCTTTCAGCTTCTGATTTATGCAGTTTTTATCAGTAGATCTGAATAACTACTTAAAGCATATTCTATTTTTCCAGCATTTTGCTGTATGTGTTGATATATTCCTTCAATGTTTCATTTATTTTAATCACATCCAAGTACAATCGGTTTATTTTTTCCGTTAAATTAGTGGAAGCCCTCTTCTTATACCAAAGCTGAAACTTGAACTGCTTTTCTTCTGAACACCTATAGGATTCTTCCCAGCCAGTGTCTTCTCTTCACCTTTATCTGGTAATTGTCTTTCATGTTCTCTAATTTATTTTCTTTGCAAGCATCTAGGCAGTATACTTAGTAGTTAGTAACTGAATTTTACCCAAAGTAACAATTTCACTGGCTGCTATTTCTCAGTTTCTGTTTTCACACTGTGAGAGCTGAAATTAAGCTGTTAATCAGTGTGCAGCCATCTTGGATGACCCTCACCCTCATTAAGCATCCTATTCTGTCCACAGTCTTTCCTACAATGGCTCATGACTTAGTATCCTCTTGATTAGACTACAGTAATGACCTGCATTCAGGGATTCCAAAATACAAACTTCTGTTTGCAGCCAGTACAACGTTCTGCAGCCAGGCTACTCACTAATTATCTCAATAGTGTTATATATTCATAATTCTTGTCTGTTTAGCTGATTATTTTTAAAGTTCTGATCTTGGTCTTCCTAAATGTAGCTCTTCTCACATGATGCCATTCCCTGTATTCCCTACACTTAACAACCAAGGCATTTCCAGCAGAAGTGATGAATTTTGAATGTTCCGGCCTTTACTTATCAAAGACTATACCATTGGAATACATTTTATAGCTGTTCAAGGGAGTCCTTCACTGTGGGCAGATTAAAATTTTCCTTATACAACTCGCCTTAATACTATTTTTGCCATAGTCTCCCCACGTATTTTACCATGCACTTCACCTACTTCATTACATTTTCTTTGCACAGCTCATTTATATTTTAAGCAGCTTACTTATTCTTGCTACTATTTATGTATGCTACAGTCTATTTGTTATTTAGATTTATACTACTGTTTAAAGCTAAACATGTTTATAGATCTGAACTTGAACTTAAGCTGAGAAGAGCTGGTCAGTAAGTTGCTGGTTTACTCTGTAGGTTGCGCTGGCGGATTTATAGCAATCAAATTTTGCAGTCAGCCCTAAAATTTTAGTTTGCATTCAAAAATATTAGATATTTTACAAAAGCAGCCACTTCTGTCGAAGTTGTTGCTGGCAAAGATTTTTGGGAAAAAATCTACTGTTTCTACTTTCTGCGGCATAATAGTTTCTCTAAGCTCATCAACATTCAGCAAAGCTGACTAATCAGCCCTTCAGTTGACCAACAAAATCTTACAACTGAAACAAGACATCATTAATGGCATCTGCAGAACTTAGAAAAACAGCATAATTGCGGAGATGCAGCAGCTGCACTTAACAACAGTACAAGAGTACAACAAGGACAACCAAAGACAACAATAGTGGGCCAAACAGGATTTCTGACGTGGGACAATCAGCAAGGCAAACAAAGTACAATTTTCAAAAAAAATGTCTTGCCTTATCTGGCAATGTGGATATGGATAGCCTGTGATATAACAATTGGATTTAAAAAGGCGAATTGATGGGCAGGAAGGGACACAAATGATTTAGTAACTGTTTTTCTGCCATGAAGACAACAAGAGAACTAGTTAGTGTGTGAATGTTTCCACCCCAACAGTTATACCACAGCACAGAGGAAAGTCAGTCTAATGAGCTGCACATGCAAATCCTCCTTTGTTTAGTTCTGCACATTACATTCAGTAAACCCAGCAAACAAAACGTTTATAATCAGCATCTAATGAGGAGGCAGATCTGTTAATAAGTATGAGGGGTGGGTGGGAGGTGAACAATCTGGTATGAGACTGCAGTGGCACTGTGCATTTTCTATATTTAAGAAACACACAGCCAATTTGCTATATTTCAGAAAATTAACATTAGTGAAACTGCACTATTAACATCACATTCAAATGGGGCCACTGGGCACCCTCACTGCCACTAAGTTAAATATTACTCAGAATTCAGTCGTGGATATGAAGTTTAACTCTGGGAAAGAGGAAAGAAAATAGGCCTGGCAAGCACCAGTACCCCACATCCCAATCTGTGGGGAACTGGGCACTGGGACTGGCAAGAGTACTGCAGTTGTTCAGCAAAAAGCAGTGCAAGCTCCAGACATTACTTCCAGTAGCCTAAAGGAAAGTATAAGGCAACAGTCACAGACCTGACTAAAACAAATGAAACACTGATGAAGTATATCAACTCAAATAATAAAATAAAAAGACTGAAAAAATGGAAAAAGCTTTAAACAGATATTCAGACAAGATGATAAAAAGTGCAAAACTCAGAGACTGAAATGAAGAAAAGGCTGGCTGAATATAAAAGACTGCACAAGAAAAGAGGTTTCAAAAAATAATAGAATTAGAGGACAGAGCACGTAGGGAAAACCTGAGCTTTTCTGCTGCATCCAAGAAGATGGAAGGGACAGACTGTATTAATTTTATGAAAGCACGAATAAACAAGTGGACTGGTATTTCACAACAGAAATTGTTAATTGAAAGGGCATGTCATGTGTATGTTCCAAACCTGGCTATGAGAAAACAACCTGGACCTTTAATAGTAAAGATACAATTTTACCAGCAGAAGGAGTTGATTCTGACAAAACTGTGGCAGCAGAATAAAGAACCGAAAGTGGGAGACAGCAGAGTGTTTGTGGAGAATGACTACTCATTGTACATCAGGCACAAGAGAAGTAAATGTATTCCATTATTCAGGGAATGTCAAGAAGCAGGCATGAGATTCAAACTGCTGCACCCATCTATCTTCAAAATATTTTTTTCCTGGAGTAACAAAATTATTTTTTGATGAAGTACATGCTAAGGAAGAAATACAAACGTTTGTCTAACAAAAAGTGAGCTGTGAAACAGAAGGATATTCTACTTCTTGTTCTTCTGGTAATAAAGAACAGAGAGAATGTGTCATTTAAACCTTTTGCAGTGTTTCAATGGAAAATTGAACAGCGCAGTGGTGCAGCATTGTCATCTCAGAGCAAGAAGTTCTCTGGTTCAATTCTCAGCTGGGGTGCCTTCTGTGCAGAGTCTGCATGTCCTCTCTGTGTTCATGTGTGTTTCTGTTTCCTCCCACGTCACAAAGACATGCATCTGGAGCTCATCTCCCCAGACCTCCACTGAAAATTGGCTTGTTCCAAGTCAGACTTTCCCGCTAAACAAATGATAAATAAATAAATGTTTGAAAGACGGAAAAAAGCGGAATAGCTGACTAGAAGAATCAAGAGTACATTGGAATTGAGGCAGAGACAAGGTTTGGGAGAGAGAGATGAACAGGAATAGAACAAGAAAATCTGGAAATACTGGACTTCCTTGAACTTTATTAAACTTAAAGGGGACTCGAAAGCATATGCCCTACTTCATGTCATGAATGTTTGGAGAATAAAAATCAGTAACTTGGAAATGGAAAAATTCAAAGAAACTTTATTGTCATTTAGGACCACACATGTGCAGCCTAAACAAAATTATAAATGTCAGCTCACGAGAAAAATGCAGTGCAAATAACACATATACAGCAATATCAGAGAACAACATAACAAATAAACAAACAATATGTATGAAATGCAAAAGGTAGTTTATATTACATAAAACATACTCAATACCCATTATCTAGTGATAAATAATAAATACCCATCACCAGACCTGCTCACCGTTAAGATGAAGAATAAATACAGACTAGTGAATAGCAGCCGTTTAGTTACCGTATTGCACTTGTTAACCTTAGATGTGATGTCTAATGTGGGATTACAAAGCAATAATTATATTCGTGAAACATGATAGAAAAGAAAATCTGGAAATGTTTGACATTTTTGGACTTTGTTAAACTTGCAGGGGACTCTAAAGCATATGCCCTACTTTATGTCATTAATGTTTGGACAAATACTCAGGACAGGGAAAGTATGGAGAAAGTTAACCAAGTAAAACAAATATTTTTCTAAACAATAGTATTTTGATAGTGCATGATCTTTGCATGTTAGAAATAACTGAAAAAAACTTTACTTAAGTATAATGGCTTTCTCCTTGATCATTTTTAAGAACTTTAGGCACTGCAGTGCAAACTATCTGGTTAAAGAGCATGACAAAAAAATTTGTGTGCTTTTTCTCATTCTTACATAGGGGAATGACTGAGGTAAGGTCATTACCTTAATGCAGTAACAGGTTTTAAGAGAAAGCAAATAAATGAATCTTAGAAGGCCTTTTCTAGTGCACAAAAGGTATGCTTGTCAATTTTAAATCTGTTTTTCATGTCTCTAGCAGACAACTTTTGATAAAGAGAAATGGCTTGGAGAAAATGTTTTCTGAAAGCATTTAAGTGTTTTCCCAGCTGAGAGAGCTGTAAAGATAAGACAAACCTAGACAGCACTTAACAGAATCAGAGGCTGTACCGTGCAGCTTAGCATGGATAACCTTTCTATTAAGTTATCTCAAATGTGTGTCCGAGTGGCTGTCAGTCTTGAAACCTTTGCTCCTATTAGGAGTGTAAAACTTCAGTTTTTGTAGATGTACACAGTTTTGCATGTTATTTTTACACTAAGAGGTTTTAGGGGGATATTGGGGGTGTGTTTGTATTTTAATTTGAGAGTTTTCAATAAAACAAAAAGTTCTATAAGACGTGATATAGGCTCAAAATAAGATGACAACAAACAACTGTATAAAAAAATTACCTGCCAAACAGTACATGCATGTAACACAAAAGCTGGAACTAGACATTTAACAAAAAAGCTATTATACAGAAAAGGTGGAAATAATTTTTCAAGAATAGGATACTTTCTATAATATCTTTAAATGTTAATGTTCTCACAGATAAATGTAAACAAGAAAGAGTAGTGAATCAAATTAAAAAATGTAGAGTGCAAATAGCTATGCTACAAGAGATACACTTGGAAAAAACACATGAATCTAATAAAGAAAGGATTTCAGGGTGGTTATTCAAAGGAAGAGAGGAGCTCCAATTGTGACAGAAGAGGATAAAAAGGCAATAATGGTAGATTTGTAGTACTAACAGGCTACTGGCAAGGGAGGAGGATTACACTGGTATGTATTTACATTCCACTGAAAACTGCTACAATGGAGCTTAAAAAAATTCTAGGAGAAATAATCAGCTTTCACCAAGGAATATTATTTACAGCCGGGTATTAGAATTTGATTTGCAACAGTGAAGATGTGTCTGGGGACCCAGAAGGGAAAATATAACAAAGGAGGATAGATTTTTGAAAAATTTTTGAAAATATTTGGCATGGAAGATGTGAATTCAGTACTAGAAGTTCGTAGTGAATTTACTTACTATTCCCCAAGATACAAAAACTGGGCTATGCTAGACAGAATCTCCATTTCACAGAAACATGTGCATTTAACTCTAGGTCCTTATACACACCCAATAACTATTTCATATCATGAGGTAATAACTAAAATAAAAGCACAGGGTAATGAAATAAAACTGAGACACTGGCACTTCCCCACCTATCTGTTGAAGAGATAGGAATTTAAGAAATGGGTAGAGGAAATTATACAGAAGCTATTACAGAAGATAGAAATTTCTTTCAAAAATATAGCTAGGGAGTGGGATAAAATTAAAGTGGCATTTACAAATAGGATGGAAATAAATGGTAAAGGGAAATCTTTCCTTTCCGCACTGTATTGCGATCTCAGAGTTGGTATATTTAAAGGGCGGGGGTGTGGGGGTGCAGGGGGGCTTGCCCCCCTGCTTTCAACTGTTAAATAGAAAACCTAAAACCTACCTATTTATTTTTTTATGTTCGAATTCTTGAAACTTCGGACATCCAAGTTTTTTATGTTCGAATTCTTGAAACTTCGGACATCCAAGTCTGATGTTCTCAGGTTTGAAGTTTCAAGGATTTGACAATGTAACAGGAGCCCCAAGCAGTTAACATATTTGAGTCTCTTTAGTCTTATACAAAGGTCAGGCATATTTTTATCAACAAGAGGAGGAGTTGTTGATAGCAATTTGTAAAGAAATGAAGGATTTTATCTGGGAGGAGAAGACAGCAAGAATTAAGTGGTATAAGCCTATTCTTCCAATAGAACAAGGCAAACTGGGATTATCCCATTTGAAGGTGTATTTCACAGCAACACCGTTAAGGCTCCTACACATAGCAAAAGCAGAAAACTGTAAATCAAAGTGGACAGTAATGATGACAAAATAAGGGGAAAGCTGAAGAAACAAAAAAGACTGGGATTTTGGATGCAGATCTTTAAGGAAAACAACAATAATCAAGCAGAATATTACATTCATAAAGTAGCAAAAGGTATTCTAATAACCAAGCCAACACAGGAATGGAAAAAGGAAATTCTGCCGATAGGGATGACTGCAATTAGGGATGCAGACAAGAGGCAAGAGGGGGATGGAATTTATTGGAGAAAACTGGGAAAGGACCCAAGGTATTGAGTGCAAATAACTAGAGAGCGAAAGGTAATAGAATGGGAAGATGCCGGGAACTTATCTGGACTGCAGGTTAGAGTTTGCCTTCCCTATGAAGGGTTGATATCAGAGTACAGGCAAAGAGAAAGAAACAGGGAGATCCTACATGAAAGGCCAGCAGTGGTACAATTTATAATAGAATCTAGAACAGAAGTTGCCGTTAAGAAAAGAACAATTAGTAGACCATACATAATAACTATAAGAATCAGTCAGAGGAGGTTAGAAAGGTTTGGGAAGAGAGGTTGGACAAACAATTCACAAAGAAATAATGGGGAATATATGTATGCCTCCCAATTATGCAACAAAACTATGCAACAAAGTCTAGAAGATTTAGGATCTTTACTTGGAAATGTTTACATAAGTATTTCTATATCCCAAATAGACTCCAAAGAATTTTTCCTCAGGTAGACAGCAAGTGTTGGAGGTGTAATGGGAAATAAAGAGGAAACTAGGAACATATTTTCTGGGAGTGTAATGAGTTGTCAGACTTTAAATATTCCCTGCAGACTCCTCTGTTGGAGATACCGAGTGAGCAACTTAGTTTAACTAAGAAAATGATTTTTTGAGCTATCATACAGAATCAGAATTGCCTAGACATAGTAAGGCGCTGCGGAGTCTAATTATGGTGGCTGACAAAAAGTAATTACTAGAAAATGGAAATCAAAGTCTAAACCAACTTCACTAGAAGTAGCAAAGATAGTAACAGATAAAATTACTAGAATTGGGATCATTGTTAAGTGATGTATAATGTTTGCAGCTACAGTTCTGTCAACATGGTTTGTAAAGTTTAATGTTTCCGACTAAAATTGTGTCTGTATGGTTTATTTCAATGTATGTAAATAATTTAATAAAGGTGTTTCTTGTTTAAAAAAAAAAAAAAAAACTAATGAAAAAATGCCTTTTAAGGTTTTTTCTCTGGTAGAGAAGAAACTCAGACACAACTTGCAAAACAATAAAAAGAACTCAGAAAGATCAGCAAATATTCATCCTGCATTACATGATGTTCATCATTGGATCACTGCTGTTGTAGCCTAAGCTATAAGGGACATATCCTGCTAAGGATCAGACATTCAGCCACTATCCAAAGCTTTAGGGTACCTTCCATATATCACAGGAGGCACTAAAACATGTCAGTATGAGAGTAGATGTATAGGCGACAAAACTCAGAACTTGCTTGACAAAGAAGCTACCAGTACAACTCATTCTTTGCTGAGTCTTCAGTGGTTCAGCATATAAGTATCAAGAAAAGTAGGTAGGAAAGTACCCTGCTGGAGACTTTCCTTCCTTTTTTTCTGTGAAAAGTATTGTTCTTTTTGGCTTACATGTGTGTGGACGTCAAGAACCTTACAGAATCAACCAGTGTCAAAACTGACTATTTACAACTGGTTATCCCATAATAACCAATTCTGTTACTCTCATCATAGAAAGACCTCTTCCTCCCAAGATCAACTCTTACTCTAGCTGTATTCTAGATGCAGCAACTTGGTCATCTAAACACCAATTCCCCAGTTCAAGAACAGGTTTGCTAGGAGACTCTAGGTCTCTGGCATTTCTTTCTCCTTCCTATCTTTCTAAGATTTGGTACTCATCCCCATACAGCTTAGGCTACCCGCAGCAGTTATGATGAATGTAGTACAACTGCATAGGTAAACTACCATAACAGTGCAAATTAACAGATCACTGTTGCAGTACCCTTTCTCCTACGCCATCCTCTTCAGATGCAGATTTTCTTAACAGGAATTTTCTACCTGATCTGTCACAGTGGGAGTTCTCTGCTCCACAAATTTCCCCCCATTTTCTAGCACATAACCTGCTACTTAGTGGTCTAACTTTGCTTCTCTAAGAAGCGAGAAAACTCTAAAATTTTTGCACTTGCACATCTACTCTCATACTGTCACACTTTTGTGCCTCCTCAGATGTATGAGCACGTGGAAGGCACCCTAAAGTTTTGGAAACTAGCTGGGCATAACATATCCCATACAGCTTAACAGTGATCTTTTGAACATCTACTTTTACAGTACGTTTACCTGACTTAACAACTGTATTTTTTCTTCCTCCTAGAGTACAGTTTCTTTGTCACTCCTTAAATCCCACCTCAAAGAAAAAGGGGAAGAATAAGATATCAAATGACGTGCTGAGGGCTGCACACTTAAAACCAAGAAATGAAATTTAGTAAAAAACGTCTTCTCAGTTCCACAGGGCAGGTGTTAGCATTTTGGGGGCCCCCAGCAAATTTCAAGTTGGGGGCCCTCTAGGCACTTCCAGTGTAAGTATCACCCTGCCACTGCCATCCCTCTTAAGCAACCTTTTAGTTCATGCTGCAAGCTTTTACGACTAGTACACACAGTCTGATCTGTAGCTACAATGCTCTTGCATTACAATAGCTCAGTGTACTACACTATGTTGGCCCATCTCACAAAGAGACATTCACAGTTACTGGCATTTAGCTGCAACAATGACATCACAACAACTCTATGCAACTGTCTGGACTTGAGTGACATGCCATCCTAGGTCTACAGTTTCAGACCCCCACACAGACATACCCTCCACTTATCCCCATGTTGGGCTCCCCATACAATACACATTACTTTTTTCTTTATTTTCTCACATTTTGCCTTAATCTTCAACTTTTTCAAAACACCATAACTTTCTATATGCTAAGAAGTTCATTAAGTTTTTTTTTTCCTTTTTACAGAACATTTTCATCCAATGAAGGCATAAACAAAAAATTAAGATCAAAGGGAGAAATTCAGTGTTTCTGTTCAGCTTTAGTTTTCCTGACATCCTTTCAACACACCTTTCCTAACCAATACAGCACAGTAGTAATCATTCAGGAAATAGCTCAAAAAGACAGGTTCCTTGAAGCCATAGGGTTATAGATGCTCTGGGATGCACTTTAAAGAATATTCCCAACCTTTTAATCCAATTGTGGCCTAAACTAAAATCATGAGTAAGAAAATAATTTCAGTCTTATTTTTTGTCTTTCAAGAAAGGTTTTAAGTTGTGCTAAATGGTCAAAGCTGACAAAATAGTAGCTCATAATACACTAACAAACCAATTGTTGTGAGGATACACAAGTCTATCCCAGAATATTGCCTGCCCCCCCCCCCCCCAAAAAAAAAAAAAAGACAGTCACTACCTATGTATCCCACTGGTGCTAGATTGGGATGAAATCAGAGGTACAAACTGCCACAGTCATGTATTTCAAGGAACTGCTGACATACATATACATAGCATGCCTCCTTACTCCTCACCCATAGCCACCAAAGACAGCTACCAGTATATATTCATTGATGTATGATTGTGAAGAAAGTGAAAAAAATAATGATTACAGTAATGTATTCTACTTCATTGCTCCTAGACAGTACACTGCTTCTACAGAAGTTGTAGTAACCTTTTTTATACACCTGTGAGGTCTGTCAGAAAAGTAAAACAAATATTAACCACACTATAAAATTCACAACACTGATAAACTTGTAAAAATAAAAATACTTGACTTTTGGATGAATGTATTCTGATGAAGTCTCACTTGTTATGAGATGTAAGCGCTAAATACTGTGTGCATTTATTAAATATTTAATTCACAGCTGGTGGTGTGCTATATTGGAGTCAACTATTTTTTTTATATTAACCACACTATCCTTAGGCCAAACATAAGCTATACTGATCTCCTGTGCACACCTCTAAAGTTTTACAGTGATGAAAAGTAAAGAAGTAATAACTACACAATCCCCCCCCCCACACACACACACACAAGTAAGCTAAAGTAGTTTTCTGCACACACACATCTAAGCATGGCTGGTTTTAGAACGGGTATAGTTGACAGCAGTGGCCATTATCAGCTTTATCCTACCAGGGTCATATCACAGCCTTGTTCAGGTTAAAGAGCATAATCAGAAAATTAATAATGTTTTTCTCCTCATTTTTCCCCAACCAGAAACAGCTTTTGTGAGGCCCCCCACACACTCAAGGATGATTGAGAGCCTCCTGTATTCATTTAAACAGTCTAGAGAGTATGGGCCACCAGAGTCCTAGAAGATCTAAGTGCCTGAATGTTTTATGATATATTTTATGACTTAGTTTTGAAATATAATCACTTGTTAGCTGTATTTTTTACTGATACCCAAGAATAAAAATGTGTGCCCTAGCATTACTGGGTGTGTGCACAGATAAAAATCAGTGATATTTTTTTACAAACACACACAAAAGTATAAGCCATAGCAATATTAGTCTTGTACTTATTTCAGCAAATAGCAATACATTGTGCAACACTGATACTCCTACACCACATCAGTGACTGCTGTTTAGCAGTCATCAAACAGCAGCAGGGGTAAGTCACTTTTATTTACCTTATCAAGGAGTAATGCATATATGTCACTGTTCCTGATTTCACAGACCTTCCCTGATTTTGCTCATAATTTTGCTCTGTCTTTTGTAAAAAGGTTGATTTGCTGGTAAATCATTCAAAATTACACAGTCGATAAATCCAGACATCAGAGTTTTATACTTATTGTCCAAAAATGCATGTTTATGCAATAGCTGTTATTCTATTAACTTTTTAAGTGAATTAGAGTAATATTTAAAGTGTGTTCTTGATTTTGAGACTTTATTCTGTTATTATTTTTGGCACAGAGATGAATTCTTCAGCGAAGAAGTTGAGAGTTACAGTAGCGGGTGTTCTGCCAGTATTTAAAAAACTCCATGAAAGAGAAAACTATCCCCGAGGAAGGTATGCAGTGAGATCGGTCACTCTGGGCTATTGATCTCTCTAGTGCTTATCTTGCTCATGTCCATTATCAGTTTTATCCTAAAAGGAAGTTATAAACTAAATAACGAAGGTCGCTGCTCAACTGGTGAACGCTCGTTCAAACAAAATAAAATTAGTTATTAAAATAATGAAAGGTTGCAGAACTAAGTGAAAGCAAGTTGATACGCAAGTTGTATAACCACCAAGTTCTTTATTATGTAAAAATATATAATCAGAGATAAGCGCTTTTGCTATGCAGCTTCATCAGATCTTACATTCACTCCCAAATTAAACATGTTATATATGAGAAACTTCTCAATTAATCAATTAAACGTAATTCATTGATATCACCACTTAAAGAGACAGATATAAACATATATCCATATATCTATACACATGATTAAACCTAAGCCTCCTAGACTAAAACGTAATATAATATAAAATATGAAATATATAATATATGGTGAACAAATAAAAACAGTTTATAAAAAATATATAATATATATATATATATATATATATATATATATATATATATATATATTATAAATGTATATAATCTATTTCTAGCAGCAGCTTTCTTAGAGACGTAGAGGCAGTGATATATGTGTACTATAGGGACTACTCATATATCATTTAACATTTCTACGCTGTTTCAATTTTGGTTTTATTGAGGCCCTATCATTAAGGCCAAGTCCTCTATCTGATCTTAATAAGATTATCCATTCTGTCTCCTTGCTCTCTGTGTATATCTTAATATCACCTCCCCTAGCATTCGGAATTATAACTTCTAATACCCTAAATAAGAATCTATGTTTATCATTATATAGCATTATATGCTTAGCAAGAGCCTTATGTAATGTGCCTTTTCTCATGTGATATATATGCTCTCTCATCCTATCTCTGAGTGGACGATTGGTCTTTCCAACATAGAAGGATGAGCATAATTAACAAACAGCTAGATATATCACATGGGGAGTCATGCAGTTGGCATTTGCTTTAATATTAAAAACTTCCTGTAAATCTGGATGTAAAAATTCTGTACTGCTGTCTATATAAGAACAGAAATTGCAGTGACCACAAGATCTAGTGCATCCAATATGCATAGATTTCCTTTCTAATTTAGGATAACATAACATTCTTTTTAAGTTATGTTTATTCCTAAAAAGGAACCTAGCTGTTTCTCCTACTATCTGCTTAATATCTTCATCTACCTGTAAGATGTCCCGATGTTTGTCTAAAATTTGCTTAATCTCTAGATAGTCAGAAGAAAAAAAGGTGGAAAATGTAATAAACGATTCACGTTTATTATCATCTTTAGTATAATTAATATTACTAGGTCCAACATATGGCATGGCTGTAGGAAAACGTAAGCTATGCACTATGTCTACATGTCTATGTCTTAAATTTACCATGCAATTCTCAGATGATAGAATTGAGTTTTTAGACCTATATATAGAGAGGTTGCAAGGTAATTTAATTAACACAGGAGTCTATCGAAAAGCTTGTCACTGCAATTCTTTGCTTTTAAGATCCAGCATGCATCCACCCTTTGTTTTTAAGAATATTGTGAAAGGACAAGCAATAAGAGCTTCAAGATTGAATTCTATGGACAAGGGCTTCCATACTGAGTTAAATGATTTAAAATATAGATTATTAAATAGAGGCTATAATGCTGAAGAGATAAGTTCACATGTAGATATAGTGCATATCTTACGTTCTACTACAGCCATGCCATATTTTGGACCTAGTAATATTAATTATACTAAAGATGATAATAAACGTGAATCGTTTATTACATTTTCCACCTTTTTTTCTTCTGACTATCTAGAGATTAAGCAAATTTTAGACAAACATCGGGACATCTTACAGGTAGATGAAGATATTAAGCAGATAGTAGGAGAAACACCTAGGTTCCTTTTTAGGAATAAACATAACTTAAAAAGAATGTTATGTTATCCTAAATCAGAAAGGAAATCTATGTATATTGGATGCACTAGACCTTGTGGTCACTGCAATTTCTGTTCTTATATAGACAGCAGTACAGAATTTTTACATCCAGATTTACAGAAAGTTTTTAATATTAAAGCAAATGCCAACTGCATGACTCCCCATGTGATATATCTAGCTGTTTGTCAATTATGCTCATCCTTCTATGTTGGAAAGACCAATCGTCCACTCAGAGATAGGATGAGAGAGCATATATATCACATGAGAAAAGGCACATTACATAATGCTCTTGCTAAGCATATAATGCTATATAATGATAAACATAGATTCTTATTTAGGGTATTAGAAGTTATAATTCCAAATGCTAGGGGAGGGGATATTAAGATATACACAGAGAGCAAGGAGACAGAATGGATAATTTTATTAAGATCAGATAGAGGACTTGGCCTTAATGATAGGGCCTCGATAAAACCAAAATTGAAACAGCGTAGAAATGTTAAATAATATATGCGTAGTCCCTATAGTACACATATATCACTGCCTCTACGTCTCTAAGAAATCTGCTACTAGAAATAGATTATATACATACATTATCATTGTATATCTAGACATGAGTCTTATTATATATGTATGTATGATTTTATTAATTCTGTACAAATTGAGCTCACACATTTATAATATCTATATATATATATATATATATATATATATATATATATATATATATATATATATATTTTATATATTTTTTATAAACTGTTTTTATTTGTTCACCATATATTATATATTTCATATTTTATATTATATTACGTTTTAGTCTAGGAGGCTTAGGTTTAATCATGTGTATAGATATATGGATATATGTTTATATCTGTCTCTTTAAATGGTGATATCAATGAATTACGTTTAATTGATTAATTGAGAAGTTTCTCATATATAACATGTTTAATTTGGGAGTGAATGTAAGATCTGATGAAGCTACATAGTGAAAGCACTTATCTCTGATTATATATTTTTACATAATAAAGAACTTGGTGGTTATACAACTTGCGTATCAACTTGCTTTCGCTTAGTTCTGCAACCTTTCATTATTTTATCCTAAAAGGGTCATATCACAGCCATGTTCAGGTTAAGGACCATAACCATGAAATTAATACATTTTTTAATCCTTATTTTTCCCCACCCAGCAGCAGCTTTTGTGGGGCCCCCCCACACAGTCAAGGACAACTAAAGGACCCCATGCAGACACAAGTATTGCAGGTACCTAATGCTGGCTATGTTGTTAATTTTAGTGGAAATAATGTCCACCAGTAGGGCTTGTGGCACTACATAAGTGGTAAAATATTTACTGGAATTGTGAAGTCTGTTACCTGATAAAATAATGTTACTATAACCAGAGATATCTTTGAATTTTAAAAGAGACATGAATAAGAGTTATTATCCGCCTGGTTTCGTTAGTATACAAGATTGCTGTACTAGCTTTTGTTGGTTTGACAGACATGTTACAAAATATCAGGATAACATAACTTGCTGTGGTTGGGGGCTCCTCCAGGAATTGGGGGACCCCAGCGACCGCAGGGTTCGCTGGTGCCTAAAGCCAGCTATGCAGTTCCAACTCCTCCAGTCTCAAGGAAATAAAAATGTCCCAATGAACCACAGAGCACTTCATTCCGTTATGAACCTCAGCAAAAGGTTACACCTGAGAACATCTCTGAAAATGTTTTCAGGCTTGATGCTCTGCCAGAATTTAGAAAATATTGAAATGAACTCCCTACTACACTTCCTCTTTACTTTCCAGTGGCGGATTTAGACATGGGCGCAGGGGCGCGCGCCGCCCCCTTTTTAAACTTTTATAATTTTTGTTTTGAAAATCGGAAAAAAATGTACTACTAAAACTGTACATTTTCTACTTACATTAAAAAAGAAATGCACTATGTTCTGTTGAAAATGGAAACTTCAGGTGCATTCCTTTATTGACAGATATAGATAGTCACCAAACGTGCCTAATGTATCGGATATGCAATTGGAAGTTGTAGTCAGGTGATCCTCCTCCAAGTGCATCTCCCTTGTAGTTGAATTAGGTGCGTTAGTGAGAACACCCTGCGTGAGATGCTGCAAAAGTTTGACTGGTGAAATAATCCCTGATTCCGAGTCGGACAAGCATGTTTTTGCAGAGTGGGCAGATTCTGAAAAAACTAAACTGTGTGAGCAACTCGACAAGTGATTCTGCCATAAGGAACTTATTATAAGTATTATTATATACTATTATTATTATATTATTTTTTTTTTTTCTGAAGTACTGATCCAAGGCACCAAAGTGGTAGTACTATCTATGTTATAAATGTGTAGCATTTAGGAGCTCTGATGCAAATTTTCTGTTTATAAATTGTAATGCCAGTTTCATCTGAAAAGCAGAATCTGCATCTGTAAATTCTCAAGTGCTGCCATTATTTTGTCGTCACATGTTCATAGCAGATTGCCTTCTCACAAATGATGCGGTTAGCATGTTTCCCACTACAACAACTTTCACGAGATCATGATCCCGTCATTTGAAGTTAAATGCCACACTCCAAACAAACCCGACCTAGACACTAAAGAAATACACATACGATTTGAAAAGCCTGTAACTGGCAGTATATTTAGTAAGCACTTTTCAAAACATGAGAAAGCCAGGAATTATGAAGTCTCGCAGCACTGAAATACACACTGTTGAAAATAAAGATTTGTGGAGCAAGCAATAAGCCTGTGCCTACCTCGTGTAAAGTAACACGCCATTATTGGAAATGACCATTTAAGCTACAGTGTTCAATGAAGGCAAAGATTCTGCTGAAACTCAGCATTCTATATGCTTTTGCCATAGCAACTCCAATGGAGAGGCCACTGTCATGGCTATAGTAAAAGCCTCTATTAGCGTGTCCCCAGTACACTTCCCTCGCTTAGATTTAAATTCGGCTCCGTTTCAAACTGCTGCTAGCTTTATGGTCCCCCGCTCAAATGGGATCAGTTGATAGCTCTCGCAGTAGCAAAGTAATGAGTAAACTACCAGTAGCTTTTAGTCCATAGGGAAGGAGGAAAGTGGTAGGATTAAATAAAACGGTTTTATAATATATTATGATTCTGGCATAACTTTAATAACTCAGCCTGACTAGTTGTCCAGTGATTCTACCCTTGGAAACGTGTCACTCACATCTCCACATTCTAAAAAAACATTAACTCCAAAATATGTCACCATCTGAGAACGTCCTCTTGTGATATACACATGCAACTTTCACGTGTGGAAAACCCCTAGGAAGCTGAAAGTAAGCAGGCTCTCTAAGAGTCTGTGTTTGTCCTATGCAACAGAAATTCTAATAAAGCTTTGTGTAAATACTGTGAGAAATGTATGAACTTTAAAAAGGTCTTGAGTTTCATGACACGTGTAGTAATTTTAAACAAAACTATATGGATTCACATAGTTTGTTAGAAAGGGAAGTGCTGTTCTGATGATTAAAACTGAAAGTCAACAACCCCATTTCTACATAAGTATTTAAATACAAAAAGTATATCAAAACTTTAGACCACGTAACTGAATTTTTAAACACTGTTTATTACAATTACACAGAATTTATTTACAAATGTTTTAGGAGAAATATGTTTTTTTTTAATCACAACAATATGACAAGCTGACAACGAACATGTGATTATGAATCAAGTTACATATGCTGGAAGTTTTTTTCAGCTAGTATTTTACATTCTGAACCAAAGAAGAGCGTCACAGTCCACAAGCGCAAATAAATCCAGTCCTTTGAATGCGAAAACAACGATTTATTAAATAATCCAACAGATGCAACAAGAAAAACAATAGAACGCTCTCACAACGTTGCTGCCTACTTTATCAATATACAAACAATTAAAATGTAGAACTTCTTATATATCCCCCAGTTTCCCTCCAAAAAAAAATCATTAAATTATTCAATAAGTGCAACTAATTTAGAAAAAAAGCATGAGTTACATAAAATCCTGTGTAACATGAATTGGTGTATAAGTAATAACTTTTTTAAAATAACTGAATAGTCATAGTTCAGTGTTATTTTCTTTGGATAGTGAATATGGTAATGTGTGTACAATCTTAATGGATAATAAGTGAGGTAAAATAAAATCATCATAAACATGGGAGAGCAACCATTCTGAAAGTAGTGGCTCCATCTAGTGATCAAGTCACAAATAACAAGTCCATAAAATTCATGTGTTTCAATAATTAAAATTGGCAGTCGCCCCCAAGAAAAGAACGCAACTGGAACTAGATACTAAAGGTTTACCATCTAACATTACTAAGGATTCACATATATGGTCTTTTGATGGTTTCAACATTTTTAACTATACCAATATTCATTTAAACACAGCATGGTTTCATCTGTTTTCTAAAGGGTTCACTTTTATTCCTAATAAAGGAACCGACATTTTTAAACTTTTAGTTGATATTAAACTTTTTATTAGGAAAAAGAATTTGCAGCTAATTTTTAAACAGACTGATACAGGTTTTAATACAGAAAGTCTAAAAAGAAAATGTCTGTACAATCCACCCATTCACCCACAATTAAAGAACTTTGAAGACAAAGTGGAGAATGAAATTAGAATGGGATTACTTCATCAAAAAATGCACTCTAATTTAACGCAAGCTGAGAACCTTGTTCTCAAGGAAGTCTGTAACAACAAAAATCCAAGAGTCATGAAACCAGACAAGGGTGGGGGTATGGTGCTAATGGACACAATAGTTTATGAAGGGAAGATGATGGACATATTAAACGACACTGACAAGTACACTAGAGCCTCTATTAATGAAATCAACATAGCCAACCAAAGAATTCACAATATTTTATATGATATGTTGTTAGAAGGCTCTATAGACAAAGACACTTTCCATTACTTGTCAGTAGAAAAGCCCAAAGTCCCATGTATTTTTGGAATTCCCAAAGTACATAAGAACAACTTGGATCCCCCTTTAAGACCCATTGTCTCTGCTGATGGTTCAGTTACAGCACCCCTAGCAAAATATGTTGATTCAAAGACTAAAGGTATACTGGATTTCAACACAGCTGTGTTGAAAGTCTCTTGGGATTTTTTGAGAAGGTTAAAAAAAGAATTATACTCAGACAATGTAACTTTTGCTACAATGGATGTTATTGACCTATTCACAAGTATCCCGCATGACACAGGCATGTTATGGTTTGAGGAGATTTTAGTGCATAGTAAAAAGTTGACTCAAATTGAGTTCAGAAATGTTTTAATGTTTATGGAGATTATATTAAAAAACAACTTCATTTATTTTCAAGGAGAATATTTCAGGCAAGTTAGGGGTGTGGCGATGGGTGCCCATTGTGCCACCATATATGCCAATACCATTATGACATATTGGGAGATGAAATCTCTTCAGACATCACCTTACTTTGGTAATTGTGTTCTATATTCTAGATTTCTGGATGACTTATGCTTCATCTGGAACGGTAATGCAGAAAGTTTTAACAATTTCAAACAACATTTGAACACTACATCTAGTTTTTTAAAATTTACATCTGATTACAACGAGAATGAAGTTCATTTTTTAGATGTAAAAATCAGAAAAAGTAATGGCAATTTCACCTCTAGCATATATAGGAAAGAAACATTCTCAAACTCTTACTTGCACTTTTCCAGTTGTCACCCCTTTCACCAAAAGAAAAGGGTTGTCAAAGGACAACTGGTACGTGCAAGTCGTATGACTTCTGACGACTCAACATTCCTTGAAGAAGTAGAATTCCTAAGGGAACTGTTCTATAAAAGGGCATATCCACCTGACCTTTTTAACTTAGTTCTAGCAGAAGTGTTAGAAAACAGAAATGACAGGTTTGCACCAATTCTGGGTAAACCAGAAACTGAAAAAAACTTAAACAAGAAAAACACCTCTACTGGTGAATATGACCCAGGTTTAATATCCACATTTGATGGGAATTCAAATCTCATTAGAAAGATCTTTCAGATGGAATGGAAAAACTTTTCAAAAATTTCTGACCTAGAAGGCATCTTTGACAATGAATTTACTTGTACATACAGAAAGGGTAAAACCATTAAAAACATTGTGGAGAATAGGTCTCTGGTGAACAACCAGAATTTGTCAACAAAGAAAAAAGGCTTATTTAAATGTGGGAGGTGCAAGTATTGTGCCCACCTAAAATGCAGTGAATATATATTCTTGAAAGCTAGAAAAAAGAAATTGTACTTGAACACGTTTGCAAACTGTGACACGAAGGGCATTATTTATATTGCCACATGCACGAAATGTGAGTCATTTTATATAGGCAAAAGCGAGAGAAAGCTTAAGCAAAGGATATATGAGCACTTATATAATATGAAGGTAAAGAAAGATACTAATGCACTTTATAAACACTCACTGAAATGTTGTACTTCAAGTTTTGAGTTTTTTGTACTAGATGTGATACCTGTTAATCCCAGAGGTGGCATGTGGGAAACACAGATAGAATACAGAGAATTGTATTGGCAAGTGATTTTAGACGCTGGAAAAAGTCCAGGACTCAATGAGAAGCTTTCCCTTAAACCAGTATTAAAACTAAGAGCTGCAAAATTATAGCTTACCCATTATGTTCATTAAATGGCCAACAATCATTAAATATAATATTTATCAAACAATATTTATTAATAAAATTAATTTTATCACTATCATTTTACTAACATTTTAAGTACTTTTAATTATTGAAACACATGAATTTTATGGACTTGTTATTTGTGACTTGATCACTAGATGGAGCCACTACTTTCAGAATGGTTGCTCTCCCATGTTTATGATGATTTTATTTTACCTCACTTATTATCCATTAAGATTGTACACACATTACCATATTCACTATCCAAAGAAAATAACACTGAACTATGACTATTCAGTTATTTTAAAAAAGTTATTACTTATACACCAATTCATGTTACACAGGATTTTATGTAACTCATGCTTTTTTTCTAAATTAGTTGCACTTATTGAATAATTGAATGATTGTTTTTTTTTTTTTGGAGGGAAACTGGGGGATATATAAGAAGTTCTACATTTTAATTGTTTGTATATTGATAAAGTAGATGATGAAAACGTTGTGAGAGCGTTCTATTGTTTTTCTTGTTGCATATGTTGGATTATTTAATAAATCATTGTTTTCGCATCCAAAGGACTGGATTTATTTGCGCTTGTGGACTGTGACGCTCTTCTTTGGTTTTGGTTTACTTTGGCGCCACTTGCTCCACTTTACATTTTTTCTGATTTTTATATTCTGAAGTATTTTATTGTGGATGAAAGCTCTAAAAAAATTATAAACATTATTCTGTTATACTCTATTTTGGTTCTTCTCTGTTATTTTCCTAAATAATTTTAATATGATGAAGCATGCTTTAAGGCAGTATAGGTGAAGTCTGCATTTGGCGTTTTGTTGCTGAGATTTGTATGTACCTGGGCTTGACAATTCCACTTTTAGGGGCAGTTTTGATGCTGAACTTATACATGCAATGCAAGGATACGATATTTCACATCTGTTCTTTACTGAAAAAAAATTGTGGCATTCTGACACTGCTTAGCCCATGTTCCTGTTCCACAAATCCTTTCAGTTTTGATTTAGATGGCATTCCCCATTAAGAAACACTTTTTGTAAGTGGTGTACAACACATTTATATTTTTATAAGTACCTGAATCGCAGGCAAGAAAGGATCATTTCCACCTCCAAGGAACACCGATAGTCCTACTTTCTCTGGCAATGAGATTTGATCCACAGCTGCTACTATCTGTAAATTAAGTATTCATGAAGAAAATACACGCAGTGTACACTCTTCAAATGGGAACTTTAATGAGAATGTACAACATGTTTCTGTGGATTGCATGTCAAAAACTCATTGTCTGCCCACACTTAATAAAATGTTTCCTTATTACTTTCTCAACAGAGTAGTAACATCACTGAATGTACACAGGTTCATAGGTAGGTACTAGGCTTTCGGCCCTTGGGCATATATAACACCAGCCCAAAAAGTTCCCTGGCTTTCGCCACCCAAGAAAATGATTTTCCTGTGCCCCTGTCGAGCAGAGCCACAGAAGTGATCCCAGGGGTGAATTTCCTATTTCCCATCCAATTGTCAAGATTTTTCTTATAAGTTCATCACTGAATGTATTATCTCAAGTTTTCTGCAATATATTTCCAGGATTTAAG
This sequence comes from Protopterus annectens, assembly GCF_019279795.1. NCBI lineage: Eukaryota > Metazoa > Chordata > Ceratodontiformes > Protopteridae > Protopterus > Protopterus annectens. The sequence goes on from NC_056739.1 coordinate 486,946,277, forward strand.
CAAATATAAGGTGAGTGATTTGCTTGCTTCAGATACTTGTGATCACATGCTTTTCATAATAACTACACTGCACTACACAGAAGTAGATGTATGTGACTTCTCAGTACAATGTCACATGTCCAAGACTGGCTTTTTCAGCAGGTTATTAATGCACACTGGTGTTGGCTCATGGTGGAAACTTCCATTTTGTTTTTTGCGCTAACATTTGATGCAGACCATCCCAGGCTAACACTACATCAGTAAGATTAGATTCTACACACATGTCCCATTCTTTGCAGCTACAAAATATTGCCTCAGGGGTTCTTCAACAGTTAACAGCCTGACAAGATGTTTGCTTCTCTGCTATATCATTACTCTTGGATAGATACCTCCCACTCCCAGCTAATGAAACACAAACTTTGTCTCTACAGATGCATGCAAGTCCCCATTTGCTGGCTGTGATTTGACCTGTTCCTATTGGCCACTGATAAAGTGACTTGTTCCCATTTCCTACCTGTGACTTTACTTGTTCTCACTGGCCTCCTGTGATGTGACTTTCTCCCATTTGCTGCCTATGATTTGACTTGTTCTCACTGGCCTCCTGTGATGTGACTTTTTCCCATTTGCTGCCTATGATTTGACTTGTTCTCACTGGCCTCCTGTGATGTGCAGGGCTGGTCTTTGGTCAACTGGTGCCCTAGGCAAAAGTGTTCCACAGCGCCTACCCCCACACCACCCGGTGTCCCCCAAATGGGTCTATCAAGACTATCCAGATTACTTTTTTCACTTTTTATCACAGCTTGTCTTACTCTTCAGATTTTCCTGTATTCATTCAACATATTTTAAATAAACAATTTCTTTACTACAAAAATAAACACACAAACAAAATAAATAAATAAAATGAACACTGGAAAAGTGCTCCTGCTACAGTAGTGCCCTATGTGGCCTCCTAATTGGCCTATGCCTAAGGCTGGCTATGGTGATGTGACTTGCCCGCAATTGCTGCCTGTGATTTGACTTGTCCCCATTTGCTACCTGTGATGTAACTTGCCCCCACTGGCCTCCTGTGATACGACTTGTATCCATTTGCTACCTGTGACTTGAGTTGTTCCCACTGGCCTGCTGTGATGTGACTTGTCTCTATTTGCTGTCTGTGATTTAACATGTTCCCACTGGCCTCCTGTGATTTGACTTGTCCCCATTTGCTGCCTGTGATATGACTTATCCCCATTGGCCTCCTGTGATGTGCCTTGTTTCCAATCGATGACTGTGATTTGACTTTTTCCCACTAGCCTCCTGTGATGTGACTTGTCCCCATCTGTTGTCTTTGATTTGACTTGTCCCCATTTGCTGTCTGTGATTTGACATATCCCCATTGGCCTCCTGTGATGTGCCTTTTTTCCATTTGCTGCCTGTCATTTGACTTGTTCCCACTGGCCTCCTGTGATGTGACTTGTCCCCATTTGCTGCCTGTGATTTGATGCTTCCCACTTGCCTGCTGTGACTTGTCTCCATTTGCTGCCTGTGATTTGACTTGTTGCCATTTCATATCTGTGATCTGACTTATCCCCATTGGCCTCATGTGATGTGTCCTGTTTCCATTCCATTCCATTTGCTGCCTGTGATTTAACATGTTTCCACTAGCCTCCTTAGATGTGACTTGTTCCCATTTGCTGCCTATGATTTGACTTATCTCCACTGGCCTCCTGTGATGTGCCTTGTTTCCATCTGCTGCCTGTGATTTGACTTGTTCCCACTAACCTCCTGTGATGTGACTTATCTTCATTTGCTGTCTGTGACTTAACTTGTTCCCACTGGCCTCCTGTGATCTGACTTGCCCCCATTTGCTGCCTGTGCTTTGCCTTATCCCATTAACCTCCTGTGATGTCCCTTGTTTCCATCTGCTGCCTGTGATTTGACTTATCCTCACTGGCCTCCTGTAATGTGACTTGTCTCCAGTGGCCTCCTGTGATATGACTTGTCCCCACTGGCCTCCTGTTATGTAACTTATCCCCAGTGGCTTCCTGTGATATGACTCGTCTCCACTGGCCTCCTGTGATGTCACTTGCCCTCATTAGCCTCCTGTGATGTCTCTTGTTTCCATTTGCTGCCTGCGATTTGACTTATCCTCACTGGCCTCCTGTAATGTGACTTGTCCCCAGTGGCCTCCTGTGATATGACTTGTCCCCACTGGCCTCCTGTTATGTAACTTATCACCAGTGGCCTCCTGTGATATGACTCGTCTCCACTGGCCTCCTGTGATGTCACTTGCCCTCATTAGCCTCCTGTGATGTCTCTTGTTTCCATTTGCTGCCTGCAATTTGTCTTATCCTCACTGGCCTCCTGTAATGTGACTTGTCCCCACTGGCCTCCTGTGATATGACTTGTCTCCACTAGCCTCCTGTAATGTGGCATGTCCCCACTGGCCTCCTGTGATATGACTTGTCCCCACTGGCCTCCTGTGATGTGACTTGTCCCCATTTGCTGCCTGTGATTTGACTTGCTCCCATTGGCCTCTTGTGATTTAACTTCAGGTGTAAAGAAAATCAAGTACCCATACAGATTGTGAAGAGACAACATATTTACATACAGTCACGGCTAAATTAGACCCAAACATTTAGTGTGAAAGGTGTAGCATATATAACTCAGCTCCTAGACAAATATAAAGGTGGGCCTATCAAATCATTTGCTGGCACCATCTCCAGTATCTAGTGGCAGACACAGAAGGTGCCAAGCATATACACTATATAACAGATTAGCACTACATGCAACTCACCATAAATAATTACACTGACGATAGCTGCAAAGTGACTTTTTAATAACCATTTTCACTGTGGGCCCCTGCCTGTATACTGGGCCTGTTAAGATGCAATACAATATCATTACCATTAATTCAACACCAATATCATAAATAAACTACAATTCAGCTAGAGGAACGCACCACGACAAAACAATGCATAAGAAAATCTTAAGGGGTAAAGCCCTTCTGTTAAAACAGAGAAGAGCTATGTAACAAAATAATCCAAGAACGAAGGGCCACTGAAATATATCAGTTTATTAACTAAAACCAAACCAATATATTGTGAGCGCTTTCATACAATCAAATGCTGTACTTCATCAGACAAAGTTACAAACACAAATTTAAACTAAAAACAGTTAGTGTCATGATGATGTAATTCCCTTTCTTAATTAATATATTTCAAATCAAGCAGTACTTATTGCATTCACAGTGTTCCCTAACCGCTGTATACATATCTATGCCCTCAACAGCCTATCTATCATAAACATTTACCTATGCTTATAATATTCTTAAAAATACATTTATAAAATTCATGCTATAATAAATTAAATATAATGATATAACAATTAAATAGTTATAAATAAATATCAAATCTCTACATGACTATATATATATATCTAAAATTCTAAATTAAGCATTTTGCAAATATGCTTTCATATATACATTATCTTACACCTTCATGTTAATACAATACCTATAAGGAACGTGTTAAATAAGTAGCACATCTATGATTTATAAACATTTATTATATATCTAATTCAATAGCAGATTTTATTTATTTTGATTTTATTTATTTTAAGTGCCTTTCGTTTTAATATAGGCGCTATAGAGCTACGCTCTGGCCAAGTATCTGATTTGATGGAGAAGGCTGTGGGTTCTAATCCCACAGTATGTAGATGGATTGCTGATATGGTACTATGTTGTACTTTAAAGGGGGTGGATGCTGCAGTCCTGTGTAGATTCTCCTTTGGAGGAGGTAAGTTTCATCATTACTAGGTAATCAGTTTGCCATATATTCCCTATTGCAATATTACTAGCTTATCATTTTTTTAATGTAACATGGGCAATTTATTCTTCAAGGGCAACAGGCACTTTATTTGTAGATGAAACAATGAAATATAAAGTTGTTTGCTAGCAGCAACTTCATTAGTTACAGATCTCTTTAATATGGATTTAGATGACTTGCAGAGATTGCGCATATTTACCGATATTGGTGGGTTGTAATGATAGAAGTTTCAGTAGACTGATGGAAATGTTCTGAATTGGGCAGTTTTGTCATTGTTGCTTTATGTATTAAATGTTCAAAATAATAAATTAAAAACATGCTCTAACAAATGTGCTGTATTATATAAGGAATATAATTTAATACAATCAAGAAGGTGAATCAAAGAACACATATATGTCTGCATGCTCCTAAATATGTGTGCAAGCGGCCTATGATTTGAAAACAGCCCAAAGTTAAACTTTTTATCCGTCACTGGCCAGATGCATTTTCTTTGAATGGGAGTTTCAATGCTGTTTCAATGAATGTGAGTTTAAAGGGCAGAGAAGTTTTAATGCTAAGTCTATTTTCATTGTGAGACTGTTTTCCTTTGTTTAGCAGATTTCTATTATCAGTGTTTGTGCCATAAAATTTTAAAATAAATATTTAAATGAAATCCATAATAGTAAATGTAGAAGTAAAGCATAGAGCGGTATGCACATTAATGTTTATGGTAAATGGGGAGAAATGGCCAAGTAATGGGACACTGGAATGACTGTGGGGGGTCTGTGTATTGGGAGTTCCATTTGACCATGATTTTTGTGAGGGGGGGGCTGCAAACTCAGACATTCCTGGGCAGCACAGACTAGCTGCGCCACTGCTTTTGGTTAAGTTAAGGCGCTATTGTAGAATATTGTGTCAGATATTTGAACTGAAGCCCAAAGATGACATCACTTTATATGTTTGAATGTAAATGTGTCTCCCTATTTTTCTCTCAGTGGGGGATTTGCAGACCTAACGGTTCTTTTCTTCTGAACTGAGAATTTTAAATTTGTAACTGAATAAGAAAATACATAGTTTGATGGTTTTGTTTGGGCTGAACTGCCTATTGATAGACCATGTAACTGCAGTCAGAAACTGACCACAGTGTCAATTAAATTCAGTTTTATTTGACCCTAAATAGGTTATGAGACACTCATACTGGCCGACTTTTCAACCAACAGCCCTGATCCATCCATTCACAGCCCTCTTTTTTTTTTTTTTTTTTTTCCCCATTTGTGCACAAGGCATCGGGTTGTCACTTCAGCAACAACCCTAGTGTCCTTAGCAAACTGAAATGATGATTAAAAATATAATTGAAATATAAAAGAAAAATATATATATAATTGAAATAGATGCAAGGAAAAAACACATGAAAAATAATAAAAAATTAACTTATTTACATTTTGAGAGCGGTATGCACAGCAGCCAATAACAAGTGATTGAACATGATTTTTAATCGGTCGTAGTTGTTTTAAAGTTTCCAGGTAACTCAATAATGTTTGTGTATATTCATGTAGCTCTCCTTAATGTGAAAGTTTTACTAACAGCTGCATCTAGAAAGCTCATGTCATGGTTAATAATGCTGTAATTAAGAGTATATTGATGAATTGACATGGTTCTGTATTTACAACAGATATTTGTTAAAAATGTCATCATTAAATGTGTGACAGACCCTTTTAAAGTGGAACATGCAGTTTAAATAAAGTACATTTGAGAGGTTTATGTTGGGTTGGAACTGGAAAGAAACTGACACTCATTACACAAAACGAGAAAATTGAAGCTGAGTAGCTGATTAAGAATTGTAGATGTCTTGGGGATGGTAACAAAGGCAGAGTTGCAAGAATAGATGGAGGATGGGGAAATAAGGTAAACGTTTTATTGCTTTGGAAATTGAGGTGGTTGATATCCTCACTGGCATGGATTTTATCCTGTGTAGTAGTTCCAGTTATACAGAATGTTTCTGTATTGGTAAGGAGCTTCTGTGATGGATACCACATATGAGGTGAATGTTTTGTGCCTCTGAGTGCTTGAATGTGTTTTTTGATAATGCAGAGGTGAGTTATGGAAAAGGTGGTTGTATATGTGAGTTGATAGGAGCTTAATCAGTGACTGCTAATCATTTATGGTACCTAAGCATTTGGGAGTACATTTACCATTTGAAGTAAGAAATGTAGAATGCTTTGATGGTAGTATAGAGCTCATGTGATGAATGGTATGTCTGAGGTGAATATGCTGTGGCTTTAGGCGAGATTCTGACCTTTTTAATAGTGCATAGGAGCTAGCTGAGCAATAGCCAGGGAACAGGAGGTTTGCATATCAGGACTGATAGGAGCTTAATCAGTGGTTGGTATTCATTTTATGGTTGTTAGGCATTTGGGAGTACATTTAACATACAGAGTAAGAGATTCGGTTTTGAATTGTTTGAAGGCGCCTATTGGAATGTGTAGCAGAGAGAATGAGCCAGGAAAAGGTTTGACACATTGGGCAATAATTTTATTTTGCTTTCTTGGCTAAAAATGTGTTTTATGGCATAACCTGCTTTTATCTGCTGATTTATGTGGGTGGTAAATATCAATGATGCATCTATCCAGAGGCTGAACTGTTGTTGCTAATGGTGTAAACTGTTTCATTAGGCTACTAAGCCAGAAGATATAGCAAACCTACTGGCTGATTAAATTCAGCTTCAACTTTACCCCTCTCTCCCCCTTAACCTTCCCTCAGAAATACCATCTAATATAACCCCCCTGCTATCACTAGGGAACAAGGTCCTTGAGGCCAAGAACACTGCATCAATGGGTCTAGACAGTATCTCAGTATGCCTTCTAAATAGCATGAAAGTGACCTGCCAGAGCCTCTGGAATTGTTATTTAACTATAGCTTTTAAACAAGCTTTTTGCCGCATGAATGGAGAACAGAAAATTCATACCTCTGCACAAAGGTAGGCCGTCTACAGACCCTGGAAACTACAGACCCATAAGTCTCACTAGTCTTGTATGTAAATCCATGAGAAGAATAATCATGGAAATGATCAACAGTGATATAGTAAACCTCCAAACACTGGATCCAACCCAGTTTGGTTTCATCAAGGGCATATTATGCCTACTCAACCTGGCAGACTTCTTTGAGAAGGTGACCAAAGCAATGGATGAGGGCAAAATGGTTCAAACTGCCTACCTTGACCTGGCTAGGGCATTTGACACAATACCCCACTCAGGCATTGCTGACAAACTCAAAAGGTTGGGTACAAACTCATATGTTACCCAGTGGATAGCCAACTGGCTCAGACAGGACCCAGGAAGTTAGAACTGGGCAGCCACCTCTACAAATAGGCCAGTTACAAGTGGAGTCCCTCGGGATCAGTCTTTTGACCACTCCTTTTTGGCATTTACTTCTCTGAAGTCAAGGCCAATGTCAGTGGTCTCTGGCTGATAAAAATTTGCAGATGACTGCAAATTAGGAGCTGTCATTGAATCTCCAAAAGGGGCTGACAGACTGGTGTTAGAGCCATGGACTAAAACTAAATGCCAAGAAATGCATGATAGTATCCTTCAGGAAGTCATCCACCCCTGGCAACTATCATATTGACAACATACCCCTTAGAGATGAGCCAGCAGTCAGGGACTTGGGGACATGCATGGATAGTAATCTAGCCTTTGACTATCATGTGTCTACAGTAGTGAGGAAATTCTATGCTGAGCAACTTATAAACAAAGGTATGGCATCTAAGTTCAAGGAAGTCATTGTTCCACTGTATTTGGCATTCAGAAGACCTGTCAACTAGAATACCCCTTTGGTATGTACTTAACTATGTCCTACCTCTCGACCTCTTAGAGCAAGAAATCTGGACAAAGGCATTTATAAAAGTGGGACAAAGGCCCAAAAGTAGGGACAATTTTTAAATATTGCTCTTACAAACTTAGAAAGTTAGTAGAACAGGTTTTGTATTAGCATGACTTTACTGAAGGGTATGAAGTTGGAAACTCAAATGTCATTATTTTCTAAGTTCAGTCTTTAGTGATTTGCCACTAATTTGCCAGAAAACCACAATTTTATGAAAAACAGACAAAATGTGGCAAAAATCTGAACATTCTGGAAAAATTGTGCAGTTGAGAGATATGCCAGGCATATCTAACTACTGGAACCTCCACAGAGGTTCCTCACTAAAAGAATACAGGGTTAAATAAAATGTCCTATGCAGACTGCCTTAAGGTTCTATCCCAGTATTCTGTGTCTTACATGGTTTTGAGGTGAACGCTATTCCTGATATGCAGGGCATTGTCAGGCCCCACTGTGCTGGACCTCCTGCATATCCACAAAACAAACAGTACCAGAATTACCTGTTCTAAAGACTTAAACCTTACCTGTGATATAAACTGGATCTGCTGGAGAGACAGGTATGTATCCCAGAGATTACCCAGTCTCTTCAAGTGCTGTGTGCTGCACAAGAATTACCTGTTTCTTCTGCCATATCTACAGCAAAATCATATGCAACTGAATGTACATTGATGTCTTTCCACACGTCAGAGCTTCTTAAGATGGTCTTTTCACAACCAACAAACGTAGTGTCCCACTTGGCCGCTTATACCCCGGTAGTCAACTAGCCAGACTGCGCCCCCCCCTTTGCAAATTCCTGGATCCGCCACTGCTTTCTGTGATGCAAGTCACCGGTCTTTGCAACAGAATCAGGTGCATACTTTCCCCAACTCCATATTCTTCTTCTCAACCCAATGACTTAAAATTCTTTTGTCTCTTTCTCCAACATTGTCATTGTGTAACCAAAATATTACTTTTACCTAATGATCTGCACACTAAGTTAACAACTGTGTGTCAGTTTTCTCCAACTCCTATACTGGCCAGTTATTTCTCAAAACATCATACCTTTAATTTTTTTTAACATTATTTTACTTTTTGAGTCAAATATCTGCACATCACAAATGTAAAAATGCTGTTCAGAACTATCCATCGTACCTGCACGAAATAATATGCAGCTATGTATTTTGTTTCTTTACAAAAAAGAATAATCCTGTTTATATCCTAATGTTGCAACCCTGTTATGATGCTCCTATAAACTTCTTTTTTTTACTTTGAAAACCGATTACAGAGGCACTTAGCCGAAGTATCACTCACTTTCAAGATGACCTTTGAAGTGCATAAGATCCACATTCAAAAGGAAGTGAAAGATACCAGAGGGTCAAAGCAAAAAAAGATCACAGCGTATCCAATGAAGTTTTAAAGACAGAGACAACCAATGTATAATCAACACCCTGCTAGCAGCTATAAGAATGGCAGACGGGGGAGTTCGACTTATTCCTAATGTTATCAAATCTTTTTGGCATAACTGCTTTCCCAAAGGACGAAACAAACACAGTACAACACTACGGCTGTATAAACCTTCATCTTATACTTTGTGTGCCTGCTAGCCACTACAATGGGCTAGGAAAACAGTCTCCCAATAACAAAATGATCTTGGGTATGACAAACCACTGCTTGTCAAAATACATATAGCCTGATCGCCAGCAACTCACCCTGCTAACCCACCGAAAAGGAATTTTATAGACTTCGGGGACGTTCGGGCCTTGGCTGCCCCTCCGCCAGCCGCTCCAGATGAGAATGCCATGCCGATCAGAACAGTGTAAGAATCCCACTAATCCCAGAACAGAAGTCTCCTTTTGCCTAGCAGTAATCCTTTATGAACATTGAAACAAGGTGACACCGTGTATTGAGTAGGAAGCAGAGGAGCATGCGCACGAAACATTACGTACTCTACCTAATTGTAATGGCGCTAGCGTGGCTGGACGTGCGCGTCTCGTTGCGCTGAGTCTTTTTGGAAGTAAAATCTAGGTAGGAGTGAGTCTCTGAGTGGGGCATTTGTTGAATGCACCAGTTTGTCTCTGAAATTTTAGTTATAAAATGTTAAAATCTGTGCAAGGTTGCTTTTTTTTTTTTTTTTTTTTTACATATCCTCCCAGTGTGGGAAATTTCTAAGTTTAACAAGAAGAAATAGAATAAGCAACTAAACCGCTACAAGAATAAGCTTTTATTTAGGCAAAAAAGTAAAGTTCTATCCTTTGTACTGACCGTGGGTATGTGTCGGCCTGTAAAAATCTGATGTGTGTTCCGAAAATGTCCCACTTTGGCCATTTGAAAAGGTGGCAACATACTCGGAGGCTCTAAATAAAGATCTGCCGAAGCAGCAGAGACCTCCAAAGCAGACACCCAAGCAACCGCTACCCCAAAACAAAACACGTGCAACATATATCTCACAAAGCCAGTGTGCCGGACAGTCATAGCCCTTAAGACTAAACAACACACCTGATACACTTGTAATAGGTGACTCTATCGTCAGGCACACTGACGTCCCGCTCACCAGGCTGAACAAGGAGAGGGTCACGGTGAGCAGCCTGTCGGGCGCTAGGATCCGCCACATAACGCAAGCACTCAGGTCACTCCAAGGCAAGTACAAATATGACTCAGTCATTGTCCATGCTGGTGTGAATGACCTGAGACGTACCTCCCTGGACTACATGAAAAGAGACATAAAGGAGCTCTCTGAGCATGTAGCCCAAGCCGGTATGACCCTGACCTTGAGTAGCATCTTACCCTCACCAAGAATGATGCCACAATATGAAGACAAGATGATCAATTTCAACAATTGGCTTAAGTACTGGTGTCATTCAAAGGGGATCCAATGCCTGTCAGCTTGGGATGATATGCTCGACAAGCCACGATGCTTCGCTAGGGATGGCTTGCACCTGTCATCCCTGGGCTTTCGGATATTGGCAAAGGCTCTTGCTACCCCCATAGTGCCTTTTTTAGGCAAGGCTCAAAAGACAAACCCACGTCCATAGGTATCACAAGGGATAAGAAACTAAGAGTAATGCTACTCAACGCCAGAAGTCTAAACCTCAAGATGCATGCACTCGAAACTCTCCTTAGCATGGAGAACATCGATATCTGTGCAGTAACAGAAACCTGGTTCAGGGCTCCCGAGAGCACCCCAGCACTACCAGGTTATACCTCATACCACGCTTTTCTGCCCCAAAACTTGGATCGAAACACAAAAGGAGGGGGAGTATCGATATTCATGAAAGATACCCACACCTCCAGGTTGGTGGCAAAGCACGAAGCATCAGAGACTATCCATGTGCAACTAACAGTGGGTAAAACTGCCTTCCAGTTTATAGCCTGCTACAGACCACCCCACCCAAACCCAGGAACCCCACTCGGCCTTCCTGAGAACACTGGAAAATATGAAGGCCTCTCCAAACACCATTATATTGGGCGACTTCAACTACCCAAACATAGACTGGGAGCATTACTCTAGCTCCAACACCCTAGCCCAAAGATTCCTAGAATTTATAAACTCAAATGCTATGGAACAACTTGTTACCACTCCCACAAGAGGGGAAAACATACTGGACCTGATCATCACCAACATGGGGACTCTATGCTCCAGACCAGAAGTGTATCCCTCACTGGTAAGATCAGACCATAAACTAATTTCACTGGATATTCACATCCCGACCCCACCCCCTGCCCAGAAAACCACAGTGAAAAACTTCTCTAAAGCAAATTTCACACTCCTGTGGAAAATACGGCCCAGACTGCAGAATCCTTTATAAACGCATTCTATGAACACCTTCAGGAATGCATGGATCATGCGATCCCAAATAAAACCAAGACCCAATCCTCCAAAGGCAGACGTCCTGTCTGGTGGACCCCAGCCATAAACAAACTATACAATAGAAGGAGGAAGCTACTAAATGATAGAGCAAAATCCCAAAAAGGGAAGGCATCACTGATCAGTATTAGCAAAAAACTACGGGCACTCATAAAATTGTCTAAGGCCAGCTTTGAGAGAAAAATTGCACAGGACACTAAGGATAATCACAAGGCTTTCTTTAGTTATGTTAGTAACCTGGGTGGTAATTCCCAGATATGCTCAGAATTAGTCCAAAATGACAAAAAATACACTGAACCCACAGACATTGCCAACATCCTAGCTGATAGGTTCAGCGCAAACTCCCCCCCCCTCCCCACCAAAAGGGCAAATATCTATCCCAGCAGGGTGCTGCCCCTGACATCTCAGATGCTCAGGTAAGAGCCGCCCTCTCCAAAGCAAAAAACACAGCATCAATGGGACCTGACGGTGTCCCGGGCTGCGTCCTACATGAACTCCAAGAAGAGCTAAACCCAAACATAAAACTACTGTTCAATCTCAGCCTTACTACAGGATATGTGCCCAAAGAGTGGCGTACAGCAACAGTGGTCCCTCTCCATAAAGGTGGTGCCTCAACGGATCCTGGAAACTATCGCCCCATAAGCCTGACTAGCTTGGTCTGCAAAGCTATGGAAAGGATCATCATGGACCTCATAAATAAAGATATTGGGGACGACAGACACTGGATCCTACCCAGTTCGGCTTTGTTAAGGGCAGATCCTGCCTCTTAAACCTGGTTGATTTCTTTGAAACAGTCACCAAGGCCATTGACGAGGGAAGGTGGTCCACACAGCCTACCTGGACCTCGCAAAGCCTTCGATACAATACCCCACTGGCATTATAGATAAGCTCACCAGCTTAAATATAAACCCCTATGTCACTAGATGGATTGCAAACTGGCTCAAGGACAGAACCCACATGGTTAGAATTTCTGGAGCCATGTCAGACTCCAAACCAGTTACAAGTGGTGTCCCACAAGGCTCAGTCCTGGGACCTCTCTTGTTCGGTATATATTTCTCAGAGGTACAGGCCAACACGGAAGGAATGTGGCTGACCAAGTTCGCAGATGACTGCAAACTGGGCGCCATAATCGACTCTCCAGCCGACACAAGCATCCTCCAAAAGGGCCTCATAGAAACAGACAGCTGGTGCCAGAGCCATGGCCTCAAGCTAAATGCCAAAAAGTGTATAGTCATCCCCTTTGGCAAAAATAAAGTGCCCACAAATTACCACATAGGTGGTAATCCATTAAGTACAGAAGAAGTAATTAGGGACCTGGGGACCCAAGTTGATAGCAATCTCTCATTTGACAACCAAGTGGCCAAAGTGGTTAGAAAAACATTTTATATAGCCCACCTAATCATGAAGGGATTCACATCTAGATCAGGGGAGGTCATCGTGCCTCTTTACTCATCCCTCATCAGGCCCATAATTGAGTACAATGCCCCTTTTGGGATGTACCTTACCAGACACCTGCAGCAACTGTAAAGACCCCAAAAGTACCTCACCAAGAGGATCAAAGGGCTCAAACAGATGCCATATGCTGCCCGGTCAAAGAAACTCCAGCTCTACTCAGTGGCATACTGCCTGTTCAGAGGCGATCTGTGCCTGACGTATAAAGCCATGTCCAACCCAGAATTAATGGACATGTTGCACCTCAGAAAATCCAAATCCCATCGAGCCACGCCTCGAGAGACTTGAACCTCAGCACTGAAATAAATAGGACATGCTGGAGGGACAGATTCATAACCCAGAGGCTCCCTTCACTCTGGAATAAAATCCCAGTCCAGGTTAGGCAGAGTCCCTCATTGACTCTATTCAAGAGGAATCTTGATGAGTGGATGGGAGATCGTAGGTTTACCCCGGGTATCACTTCTGTGTCACTGTTAGACAGAGGCACAGTATACTAACCTCGAAAAAGGGCATAGCAAAATAAATTTAAAATGGGTGGCGAAAGCCAAACACATTCTGGCTAGGCTTATAAATGCCCTAGGGCAGATAGCCTAGTATGAACCTATGAACCTAAATTTGCAGGGCAAACCATGTCTCCTCAGTCAACTTATTATCATTTTATAGCCAAATAAAATTGTGCATAGCTCTCAGTTGTCTTCATTTTTTTTGGTTGTTCCTCAAAAATGTATGGTTTTCTAGAAAATTACCGAGGACTGAAGTAATTAAATAATGATAGACATTTGAGTTTCAGACTTCATATCCTTCAGAACAGAAATTTGTTATTGTATCAATCTCTAACTTTATAATAGCAATATTTAAAATGTGTCTCTTTTTTTGCTTCCTTATAGACCCCCTCCTCCACACACACACACACACACACACACACACACACTCACACTGTTTTGGCTTTGGTCAGAATTCTTGTGTTAAGAGAATGAGAAATATGAATATGTGTTTCTGTACTGCATTTGTTTACATGGAATATCCAGGTAAGAAATCACATTTTCTGTTGAGTTCTGGGGAGAATCACTGTAAAAGTAACAGCACTGACAAACAGGGCCAGTCTTAGTATTTTGGGGGCCCCCAGTCCCAGCAGATGTCAAGTTGGGGGCATGTGGCACTTCTGTCAATGCCATGCCTCCTTGCAGCATTTTAGATGTCCGCATTACATTCACTGCTGCAGCATTCTTAACGTATGGGACTCCCTGGTGTGGAAGGCCAATGTCCGGCCAGTCTACCAAAGACTCCTGTTGCTTTAAAGGTATGCCGAATGTCACCCAAATGTTTATTGCATAGTGTAGGGCATAAAGGTGACTTTCAGGCCTATCGTAGCCTGAACTTCTTTGCCGCCAGTCCGAACTTAGCTTTTCACTGTCTGTCTGTTTACATGCATCCATTTTCAATCAGCTGAATGCATTTTCGTTCTCCAGTAACTATATATGCCTGTTTGCTGACTTATTTATAGTCGCAGATTAGTGCCCCATAAGGACTTTGATTTTGTGCTTCTTGGGGTAATGTCATCCAGGAAGGTTAAATGCCAGTGTGGGAGACAGATTCCCGTAAAGACAGCCACGGTAAGTGTTGCTTTTGTCTAGGAGCTTCTCATGACCATATATCTTGTTCAGTTTGTCAGACATTTGTCCGGAAAAACCTGTTGCAGTAGACTTTCTTTCCTTACCTTGATACAATGGAAGGAATCTCCCGCCCAGAGAGTCAATTGTTATGGAAGAAGAAGAAGATGAAAATGATACAACTGGAATCTTCCACTGTCCAGCCTCTGCCAGGTGTTTCCCTGAGATCGTTTCAGACCAAGAAGCTTACCCAGCTGTGTTGTCAGATTTTTCTGCCATGACTACATTGGAGGCCGGTGAGGATCCAGCTGGCTGCACATCTGAAGAGGCTTTGCAGACATTCGTCTCAGACATTTAGGGGGAACCACTGTTTATTTTTTTCAAGGGGCTTAGAGAAGTTCCTCCATTTTTAGTTGGGGAAGAAGTTCCTACTTTGGTTCTCTACCTTCGTCCTGCGTCTGAGCGTTTTTTTAGAGAGACGTTCCCTCAAAAAAGAAACAAAAACAAACATGTTTGTTCTGCTCCTAGGGATCCACAAAATGACTATTGGGGCTTTACTCAGGGGATATTTACTGCTTTAATGTCCTCACAACCTCCTCAAGGGGTTTCAGTTCTTGCTCCTACTTGGTCCTGTACTCCCCTTAAAAGGCCTAGCGAACATGATTCTTCTGATTCGGATTCTGATGACGAATCCCTGACTTATTATACTAAAATTCCTTCTCTTTAGGACTATGGGTCAGAGGAGGAGGAATCTGTTAGTCCTGATTTTCCTTTTGGGGAAATTTCCTTTGGGGACACTCTAGGAAGATGGATTTTTTAAGTGGGATTGTGCTCAGGTCTCTGATATCCATAAGAGGTACTATGAGTTGCTGCAGCTGGAATCTCCTAAGTCTTTGTCTATTCCTCCTGTTTTTGCTGCTTTGCTGGATGCTTTTTCCAATGCCTCTCATGTGCCTGATTATCTGCCCCCTGCTCCCAAAAAATCTGACGGTGCCTGATGATTCTTATTTTTTATATAAATGTCTTGCTGCAGACCCCATGTAATGTCTGTAGCCTCTGACAAGCAGTCTCAATTGCTTCCTTGGCCCAAGTTATTGCCTTCTGACAAGGACAGCAGAGCCATGAAAAGGCTGGGTAAGAAGGTTTACACTTCTGGTACCATAGTTTTCAGGGATATTAATTATCAGACCCATATGTGTAGGTATGTGTTGGCTGTTCTTTCTCAGGCCTGTCAACTTATTTCTGATTTTCCAGACTCTGTGGGTAAAACTTCTGTTCTTTCCTTCCCAGGGACTTCCTCTCAAGTCATTCATCATTCTATTAAATGTAGTTATGATGCAGCAGATGCCTCTTCTAGGGATGCTGTTTTTGGTTCAGTGATGAAGAGGTATGTTTGGCTTAGGCTTCAACCTCTACCTGATGATATTAAGGCTAAGTTAATAGATAGCTTATGAAGCAGGAAATCTAATAAAATCTAAGACTGCCAAGATCCAGCACATAATCAAAGGAAACAAACACTCATTCAAATATACTCAAAAGTGGGACATTAGACAGCCATAGTTAGCACTAATACCTCAAACATGCTCATTCATCCAGAGAAAAACTCACACCAGACACTGACACACAAACCCATAGATCATTCAACAAAACATTCATCTTTGATATATTGTGAACTGGAATGCAAGACAGACAAAGAAAAAGAAAAATCCAGTATGTTCTCAACAGAAATGCCACTAAGAAATATATTCAACAGTGCCATTGTATATGCAACTAATAGTTTTAGATTTATAGTTTAAATATGGTCATTATAACAGGTAAAGTGCTGAGTGATTAAACAAAAAGAAGACCCAGCTTATCATCTAGCAGTGACAAAAAGAGTGCTAACAAAAAAGTAAAAAAGTAAAAATTAGCCATTGTAATAATTTTACATTAGTCTAACTAATCAAAATAGAACTTTTTTGCAGCTTAATGTGCCAAGTAAAAAAATTAAGGAAAGTATAAAGAAATTAGATTTGTATAAGATATTTATTTATTTAACATTTGTTGGCCAGGAAAGTCCAACTAAGACAGAGTCTATTTTCAGTGGAGGCCCAGGGAGAAAATCTCCAGGCGCATGTTTTTGGAATGTGGGTGGAAAATGGAGCACCCAGAGGGAACCTACTTGAATGCAAGGAGGACATGCACTCTTTGCACATAAGGCACCCCAGCTGAGAATCAAACTAGAGAACCTCTTGCTGTGAGGCAACAACGTTAACCACTGCGCCACCTATATATATATATATATGTGTGTGTGTGTGTGTGTGTGTGTGTATATATATATATATGTATGTATATATATATATATATATATATATATATATATATATATAAACATGGTTAGAAAAAAAATAGTAATTTACCTTGATATAAAGATATCCGAGTCTCCCTTTATTCCCACAAGACAACAAATAAAGCAGGTTCACTTGCAATACAAAGGGAGAAAAAAATGAAAATATTTTACATAGTGAAAATTAATAATGCTCAAGACATTTATCTTTGCTTTTTTTCTTTTTTTCACTTGTCTTCCATCCAGATCTTTCTGCTTGTCTCTTTAAGGAAGCACTGTTCCAATC
Source organism: Protopterus annectens (assembly GCF_019279795.1). NCBI lineage: Eukaryota > Metazoa > Chordata > Ceratodontiformes > Protopteridae > Protopterus > Protopterus annectens. The sequence continues at coordinate 486,963,435 of NC_056739.1, forward strand.
CATATCTTCTCTTTATTCAAACATGTTATTTATTTTCAAATAGGATAAAGCTGCATCCAGTTCATCAAAGATTTTAGTTTCATCAGGAAGAAAAGTTTTTAGTCTGGCTGTAAAAAATAAATTAACTTTAATGTGTTTTTTTCTTAAGTTGTCTTATTAATGGAAGAAAACATTTTCTTTTAGAAATAACCGAAGTGGAATAGTCATTATCAAATTAAATAGTTCTGTCATCAATTTAAGGGGAGACTTTGTCCAAGCAGTTTTAAGTATTAACTCTTTATCTTGTGAGGAAAAAATCATATGATGGTAGATCTCGGGGAAGAATCATTCTTTGAAGAAGATTTTGAAACTAGGGACATATTTGCGTCTCAGTGCCAAATGACATTGCTTCAGGTAATTCCAATATCTTGGGAAGCCAGGATGTCAGAAAGTTTACCATGTTGTTTCTCTCTATTTTTTCCAGCAAACCAAAGATTCTAATATTATGCCTATGAGATTATCGGTTAGTCATCAGTTTGTTCAAAAGAGTGGTATTTTGCTTTAATGAATGTTCAGTATTATGTTCATCTTCATTCAGTCTCCCTTCCATGTCATTCAAAGAGTCCTCAATGCCAGATATTTGAAATTTCTGCTGCTGTAATGCTTCATGGATTTGTTCCACTTGTTTAGAACATTTCTCTTTGAACTTATCAAGTTTTCTGTCCATTTTTCAATTTTTAATTATAGTTCCTGGATATTAGTAATGATCAATTGAAGTTCTTTCTTACAAAATGAGTCTTGTGAGTTTGCTTACAGATGACTCATTTTCCGATTGTATATAGAAATATTCTTTAGATAAGAAATTTGACAGGAAAATTTCAAATTATCAAAAAGATTTTTTGATACTATCTTAGAGGGCACTTTGATTTATATAATATAGTTTCAATTAAACTGATAAGATAGATTAATAATGATAATCCCTGCCAGAAATATATAAAGTAGCAGAGCAGAAGAAATCTGCTGCTACCCCTGTCAGCACTTAATTTTATTTTGGAGAATTTGACTGAGGCTACTTTTAAGCCTGCTGGCTTCAGCTACCTTGCAACATTGTCCCTGGAAGACTGTTCTTTTGTTAGCTCTTATTTCTGCAATATGGGTGTCTAAGTTGCAAGGCCTTTTGGCTAGGCCTCCTTTTTTGATCTGTGATAAAGACAGTGTCCTTGCGCACTGACCCTTCTTTTATGCCTAAGGTGGTTAGTGAGCTGTCACTTAATCAGTCTATTAATCTACCTACTTTTTTCCCCTCTCTGCAAACTGACAACGAGAGGGTGCTGCATACTTTGGATGTGCATAGGCAACTCAAGGTTTATTTGGATAAGACTAAGGCTATTAGAAAATCTGATCAGTTATTTGTTTCCTTTCATCCTAGATATTTGGGACTTGCTGTATCCAAGCAAACTATTTCTTCTTGAATTTCTAAGGCTATTTCTTTTTCTTATATTTTTCATGACAGCAGCCTTCCCTCTTCAGTCAAGACTCATTCTACTAGAGCTGTGGCTTCTTCTGGTGCTTTTTTCAAGGTCTTAGATACTAATTCTATTCTTGAAGCAGCCACCTGGACTTTTGTGCATACCTTTACCAAGCACTACAAGTTGGATGGTATCTCTAGAGCTAGGAATGGCTTTTAAGGGACTCGTCTGCTCCTTCCCCCTCCCTCATTTCCTCTTGAGCTTTGGCACTCTTCCATATGTTAAGAATACTGCAGTAGTGAATGTGAGGACATAGTGTAAAATCGTACCATAATCATATGCCTTCACTGCTGCAGAATTTGCTCCCTCCCTCCTTCCCCCAGTCCTTTGCCTTCCTGGATGTACAGATTACCTCTTCAATTCCTTGGACAGGTGTGCCTACTGGGGCAATCAGTTCTGACTATGGTAGGCCCAAATGTCACCTTTATATCCTACACTACCCAAGGAGCATTTGGGTGACATTAGGTATACCTCTAAAGCAACAATAGTCTTTGGTAGACTGGCCGGACATTAGGCTTCCATGGCAGGGAATCCCATATGTATACCACACTATGTTGGCCCATCTCACAAAGGGGCATTTACATCTACTGGCATTTTGTTGCAAAAATGATACATAGCAGCAACTCTGTGTACAGGTCTAGACTTGGCTGAAAATTTTCCTGAGGCCTACTGTTTCAGCCACCCCTCCCAACAAACACACACACACACACACACACACACACACACACACACACACACACACCATACCCTCCAGTCCCCCCCCATCTTGGGCTCCCCTATACCATGTACGTTACTTTTTTTTTCATTTTCTCACATTTTGCCTCACTCTTCAGCTTTTTCAAGAAGCCATAGCTTCTTATATGCGTTGAAGTGCATTTTGAAGGTTTTTTTTCTTTTTACACAACCTTTTCATCCAATAGTGGCTTGAAAAGAAATTATGATTAAGGAAAAAAAACTGCTTTGCTGTTCAGCTTTAGTTTTCCTTGCATCCAGGGCTGGTGTTAGCATTTTGGGGGCCCCCTGCAAATGTGGAAGTGGGGGCACCTAGGATCTTCCAGTCTAAGTATCATGCCATCACTGCCACCCCTCCCAAGCAGCCTCTTATTTCATGCTGCAAATTATTAGTAGCACACACAGACTGAACTGTAGCTATAATGATCTTACATTAAGACAGGCCTGTGTACCACACTATGTTGTCTCACCTCACAAAGGGGCATTCACAGTTACTGGCATTTAGTTGCAACAGTGATACATTACAATAACTCTATGTACAGGTCATACTTAAATTAAATGGCACCCTAGGCATTGCCTACTGTTTCAGCCCCCCCACACACACACACAGACACACACACCCCAATCCCCTCATCTATTTCCTCCCATATTGGGCTCCCCATGCCATGCACATTATTTTTTCTTCCTTTTCTCACATTTTGCCTTACTCTTCAGCTTTTCATAGAGGCTATATCTTTCTCTATGCTGAGGAGCATTTTAATTTTTTTTCTTTTTACACAACCTTTTGATCCAAAGATGGTTTGGACAGAATTTATAATTTAGGAAAGAAATTCACTGTTATTGTTCAGCTTTAGGCTTCTTTGCATCCTTTCAACACACCTTTTCTGATGAAGACAACACAATAATAGCCATTTAGGAAATAACACAATTAGGCTGATGCTACCCAGAAGCCAAAGGGTTATAGATGCTCGGGGATGCATTTTAAAGCATTTCCCAACCTTTTAATCCAACGGTGGCCTACACAAAAATCATGAGTATGAAAAGAATTTCAGTCTTTTTTTTTTTTTTAAAGAAGAGACATAAGTTGTGCCCAATGCTTAAAAGTCAAAGATGACAAAATAGTAGAGCATAATAAACTAATAAGCCAGCTGTTGCGAGGATACACAGGTCCTAGCTGGGAATACTGCCTACCTCCCTAATCCTCCATAAAAGACTGTTACTACCTATGCATCCTTCTGGTGTTAGGATGAAAGCAGAGGTTCAAATGACCACAATCATGTATTTCAAGTGACAGTTGATGTACATGTATATAGCATTACTCCTCACCCCTAAACCTCAAAGGCAGCTTACCTGTATACATGCCTGATGTATGATTGTGAGGAAAGTGAAATAAATGATTACAGTAATCTACTTTGTTGTTCCCAGACAGTACAAGCTATAGTAACCTTCTATGTACACCTCTGAGTTCTGTGAGAAAAGTAAAATAAATGATGACCACACTGTCCTCAGACCAAACACAAGCTATAATGACCTCCTGCTCACATCACTAAGGTTTGACTGTAATGAAAATTAAAGTAATAACCACTTAATTCTCCAGCCCCCTTACATAACCTACAGCAGCTTTTCTGTACACACACACATCTATACAGCACTGGTTTTAGAATGGATGTGGCTAAAAGCAGAGGCCATTATTAGCTTTTTCCTAACAGGGTCATATCACAGCCCTGTTCTGGTTAAAGAGGACAATCAGAAAATTAATCTATTTTTTGCTTCATTTTCACCAGCCAGCAAAACCTTTCCTGAGGCCCCCACACAGTCATGGATGAATAAGGGAGCCCCCTGTATCCATTTATACAGTGGGGAATAAAGGCCATCAGACCCCTAGAAGATCTAAGTGCTGAATGTTCTGTGATATATTTTGTGCATTACATTTGAATTACAATTACTTGAAACCCAGGAGAATAATGTTATGTGTCCTAACATTACTAGGTGTTTACACAGATAAAAATCAGAGATATTTTTTACACACACACATACACGCATACATGCACGCACGCACACACACACACACACACACACACACACACACACACACACACACACACACACACACACACACACACACACACACACACACACGCCATAGCAACACTAGTTTTGTACTTATTTCAGCAAATTGCAATACATTGTGCAACACTGGTACTATCATACAAGATCAATGACTGCTGTTTAACAGTCATCAAACAGCAGCAGGGTAAGTCACTTTTATTTACCTCATTGAGGAGTAATGCATACCTGCCACTGTCCCTGATTTCACAGAACTTCCCTGATTTTGCTAATAATTTTGCTCTGTCCTTCGTAAAGTTTGATTTGCTGGTAAATCATTCAAGAATACAGACAATCAAGAAATCCAGACATCAGAGTTTTATACTTCTTATTGTCTAAAAGGTGTTGTTCTATTAACTTTTGTAAGTAAATTAGAGTAATATTTAAAACATGTTCCTGATGTTGCACCTTTATTCTGTTGTTATATTTGGCAGAGTGCTTAATTCTTCAGCAAAGAAGTTGAGAGTTACAGTATCTGGTGTTCTGCCAGTATTTATAAAACTCCCTGAAAGAGAAAACCATCCCTGATGATTTGAAACATTGTCTCTTCTTAAAATCCAAGGTTTGCACTGAGATCATTCACTCTGGGCTGCTGAACTCTCTAGTGCTTACCTTGTTCATTTTCACTATCAGCTTTTTCATAACAGGGTCATACCACAGCCTCATTGAGGTTTAAAAGCATAATCAGGAAATTAGTACATTTTTTCTCCTTATTTTTCCCCAAACAGTAGCAGCTTAAAGGGCCCCTTGCAGTCATGGATATTGCAGATATCTAAAGCTGGCTATGTTGTTAGTTTTAATGGACAGAATGTCAACCAGCAAGATTTGAGGCTATGTCAGTGATAAAATATATAACTGAATTATGAAGCCTGTTACTTGATAAAACAATGCTACTACAATCAGAGATATCTTTGACTTTTAAAAGAGGTATAAATAACAGTTATTACCCACCTGGTTTATTAAGTATGCTAGATTGGTGTACTAGCTTTTGTTGGTTGGTTTGGCAGACATGTTACAAAATATCAATATAAGATACTTGCTGTGTATGGGGACTCCCCAGGAACTGGGGCCCCCAACAACCACAGGGTTCGCTGGTGCCTAAAGCCGGCTATGCTTGCATCCTTTCAACACACTTTTCCTGACCAAGAAGTACAGTAATAACCATTTAGGAAATAACTCATATAAGGCAGGGCCTAAGAAGCCATTGGGTTATAGTTGTTCTGGGATGAATTTTAGAGCATTTTCCCCAGCTTTTTAATCCAATGGTGACCTAAAAAAAAAAACATGACTAAGAAAAAAAATTCAGTCTTATTTTTTTTTCTTTCAAGGAAGATATAAGTTGCACCCACTGCTTAATGTTCAAAGATGACAAAATAGTAGCTCACAATAAACTAACAAGCTGGTTGCTGTCTGGATACACAAGTCCTATCTGGGAATTGCTTACCTCCTAAACCCCCAAAAAAAGACTGCCTACGCATCCTTCTGGTGTTAGACTGGGATGAAAGCAGAGGTTCAAATTGCCACAGTCATGTATTTCAAGTGACTGCTGACATACATATACATTGCATGCCTTCTCACTCCTTAACCCAAACTGTCAAAGGCAGCTACCTGTATACATGCCTGAAGTGTGATTGTGAGGAAAGTGAAAAAAAATAATGATTGCAGTAATGTATCCTGCTTTAGTGCTCCTAGACAGTACACTGCCCTTGCACAAGCTATAGCAACTTTCTCTGTACATCTCTTGAGGTCTATGAGAAAAATAAATTAGACAATGACCACACTGTCCTCAGCCCAAACACAAGCTGTAATAACCTTGTGTGCACACCTCTAAGGTTTACTGTGATGAAAATGAAAGTAGTAATAACCACACAACCCCCCCCTCCACATAACCTACAGCAGCTTTTGTATAAATACATCCGAGCAGGGCTGGTTTTAGAATGGGTGCAGGTGAGAGTAGAGGCCATTATTAGGTTTATTCTAACTGGGTCATAAAACAGCCCTGTTCAGGTTAAAGAGCATAATCAGAAAATAAATACATTTTTTCTCCTCATTTTTCCCCAGCCAACAACAGATTTTGTTGGGCCCCCACAAAGTCAAGGATGATTAAGGGTGTCCCCATATCCTGTTATACAGTCTGGGGAGTAGGGGCCCCCAGACACTTAAAAGATCTAAGTGTCTGAATTTTCTGTGATGCATGTTATGCATTACTTTTGAAATATAATTACTTGTTAGCTACATTGTTTATTGATACCCAGAAGAATAATGTATATGGCCTGGCATTATTTGGTGTGTGCACAGATAAGTCAGTGATATTTATTATACACACGCACACACACACGCGCACATACACACTCACACACACACACACACACACACACACACACACACACACACACACACACACACACACCATAGCAATATTAGTTTTGTACTTATTTCAGCAAATAGCAATACATTGTGCAACACTAGTAATGGCGCACCAGATTAATGACTGCCGTTTTGCAGTTGTTAAACAGCAGCAAGGGTAAGTCACTTTTGTTTACCTCGGTGAGGAGTAATGTAAACCCATCACTGTCCCTGATTTCATAGATCTTACCTGATTTTTCACATAATTTTGCTCTGTCCTTTGTAAATCATTCAGGATTATAGACAGTCAATAAATCCAGGCACCAGTTTTATACTTATTGTCCAAAAAATGCATTTTGATGCAAAAGGTGTTATACTATTAACGTTTTAATTTAACTGGTGTAATATTTAAAACTTGTTCCTGATTTTTTGAACCCTTATTCTGTTATTATTGGTATTGTGCTGAATTCTTCTGCAAAGAAGCTAAAAGTTGTAGTATCTGGTGTTCTGCCAGTGTTTATATAAAACTCCCTGAAAGAGAAAAACATCCCTGAAGATCCAAAGCATCAGCTTTTCTTAAAATCCAAGATTTGCACTGAGATCAGTCACTTTGGGATGATGATCTGTGTAGCACTTGCCTTGCTTATTTTCATTATCAGCTTTATCCTATAAGGTCATATCACAGACCTGTTCATGTTATAGAACATAATCAGGAAATTAAAACATTTTTTCTCCTCATTTTCCCGAACCAGCAGCAGCTTATGTGGGGCACCCACACAGTCAAGTATGATTATGGGGGGCCCCTTGCAGCCACGGATATTGCAAGTACCTAAAACTGGCTATGTTGTTAGTTTTAGTGGAGTGAATGTCTACTACCAGGGTTTAACTAAGCCAGGGGCACTATGTCAGTGATAAAATATTTAATGGAATTGTGAATCCCGTTGTTTGATAAAACACTGTTACTATAACCAGAGATATCTTTGAATTTTAAAGAAGATATAAGAATTATTCACCAATTGGTTTATTAAGTACACAAGATTGCTGCTCAAGCTTTTGTTGGTTTGACAGACATGTTACAAAATATCAATATAACATAACTTGCTGTGGTTGGGGGACCCCCCCCCCCCGGAACAAGGAGGCCCTCGATAACTGCAGGGTTCACTGGTACTTAAATCCAGCTATGCTGGCAAATCAAGTAAAAACAATTCAGCAATTATAGGCATGTGCAAACAGACAGCTAAAGACATCCATCAGTGAAACTGCATTGCAAATAAACTGGATGCCCCTTCTGTTATATGGTAAGCTACATACCAAGATATAGACTGAACATGCATGTGTGGGCTTATTCTATTCCATAAACCAAGAGATCCACAGAACCTTAAAGAAAAATGAATAAGAATGAGCAACAAAAGTAGAGTATAACTGCAGAGGAACAATAGCATGCATTACAGAGTAACTTGCCTAGACAGTGCAATTTACACATACAGTGGAATATGTTTGTTTTACATAATGCTAGGAAAGAGCTGCACTAACAATATTAGAGGGAGAATGTCAATAATAAATATTGAACCAGTTTAATAACATAGTCTAGCATTGTTGAAGAGGTAACATTGGTGTCTCAGTGGTTAAGATATCTTATTTACAGTCCCAGGCTTAGAAGTTCAAACCCGAACTCTGATAACTGACTGTGTCAGGGGAATTTACATAGCTGTCGTAACAATGTAAGAAGGACAAGTTCAGCAATAAATGTTCAATCAGTTTAATAATGTAGGACAGCTGCATTAAACAGGTAGCATGATGGCTAAGTTAGTAATATTTTTCCTTATTTGTACAGGGTTAAGAGTTCAATTCTAACTTCTGGTCACTGTGTTGTATCTGCATGTGCTCCTCATGTCTTGATGGCTTTTACCTAGGAACTCTGTCTTCCTCCCAAAAGAATGCAGGTTGACTGATTACTCTAAAATAATTCATATACTTAGTATTCCCCACTGCCATTGTAGTCAGGCCTGTGGCTGAAATGAGACCATAAGGAATCCTTCATTTACCTCATTTAACAAATTAATAAATTAAAAAAATAAAAAGGTGCTTGGCGAGTGACACTAAAAAACACTGCCATTCATCAAAAAAAGACAGAGAACAAGTAAAAAGGCACATAAGACAGCTTAACTTCAGCTCTCCCAGTGTGAAAACAAAAACTGAGAAACAACAGCAGTGATACTGTCAGCTTGAGTAAAATTCAGTTGCTAGCTAGTAAGTACAGTACCTGGATGGAAGCAAAGAAGAAACTAAGACAGCCTGAAAGAAAACCAGCTAGAAAAAAATGAAGAGAAAACACCAACTGGGAAGAATCCCGCAGCTGTTCAGCAAAAGCAGTTCAAGTTCCAGATCTGGTGCAAGGCATGGCTTCTAGTAATCTAGAGGAAAAAATAAGTCAAATGTGCACAGAGCTAATTAAAATAAACAAAACAATGAATGAGTACACCAACTCAAATAAAAGGCTGGAAAAAATGTAAGAAGCTTTAAATAGATATTCAGATGAGCTGATATAACTACAAAAAGTCAAAGGCTAAAATTACTTCAGAATAAGGGCTAAAATGAAGAAAAGGCTGCCTGAGTATGAAACGGCACAAGAACAGATGTTTCAAGAAATGTTAGAATTAGAGGACAGATCCCATAGAGAAATCTGAGATTTTCTGCTGTACAAGAGAAACTAGAAGAAACAGACTGCATTCATGTTATGAAGGCACAAATAAGCAACTGGACTAGTATTCCACAGCAGGATCTGTTAACTGAAGGGCAAAGAGTGTGTATGCTCCAAATCTTGACCTGAGAAAGCAGCCATGGACTAATCCTTCATTCTTGCCAAAAGTGTGTTCTGAGACCAGTCTGAACCAAACTACTGAACTTCCAACCTTTTTCAGTAATCATTCTAATCAGTTGGAATACATGTTGCATAAACTTGACGTCCACAGACAATTGAGATTCTATTTGGGCAGGACAAAGGAATTTAGAAGATCTGATAAACTTTTTGTTGTCATTTTAGCCTTTGATGCAAATAGGTCGCAGCAAGGCTGGCCCCATCTGCGGAAAATTTTCTCTGCAACTTCTTTTTTGAGAGACCACTCATGTGGTAGCAGGTAATATTTTTTCCTTATTTGTACAGGATTAAGAGTTCAAGCCTAACTTCTGCTCACTGTGTGGTATCTGCATGTTCTACTCAGTTTGTCCACTATCACGTTGGATTTCCCCAGGATATGCATTGCTATCAGACAGCAGCCGGTGGATACAGCCCACTGCCAAATTCTCAAGGCCTCTCAACACAAGGGATAAGACTTGGTTCCCCCTTGCTTGTTGATGTACCAGACTACCGACATGTTGTCCGTTTGTATCGCAATCGTCCCTAGAGGCAGAGATTCGTGGAAGTGCTGCAACGCCAAAAGCATCACTCTCAGCTCCAGAACATTGATGTGCAACTGTGACTCTGTTTCCGACCAGGTGTCTTGGGCTGTTCTTCCCTGAAAAAGCCCCCCCACCCCCACCATATCAGAGAAGTATCCATGGTCACTGTGGCTGATGGCAGGCGAGAACAAATAGTCGGCCCACTGTCAGTTGTTGGCTGGTCAACCACCAGTGAAGATCCTTCTTGCAAGAGTCCGTAATCATGATTAAGAATGACAAGGGAAGTTGTTGGTACGATCACTGGGCGAATAGTAACCATTGAAGAACCTCATGTGCATTTGTCCCAGAGGAACTGCTATGCTGCCATGGTGCCTAGGAGTTTCAGCACTTGATGGACCGGTACCTGTCTTCTCTGCAGAATGTCTGAGACCTGGTTTCAGAGAGTGGCTATTCTGTCCAGGGGCAATTTTATTGTGGTGGTGGTAGTGTCTAGTTCTGCTCTGATAAAGGAGATATGCTGCGATAGTGACAACGCAGACTTTTCGAAATTGATAGTGATGCCTAACTAAGAGCAGAAATTGAGTGTGTGATCCCTGGAAAGAATTAGTTGATGCCTGGAGGTGGCGGTAAGGAGTCAGTCGTCCAGATATGGAAACACTCAAAATCCTTGACGCCTCAAGTGAGCCGTAACCACTGCCATGCATTTGGTAAACACTCTGGGGGCTGTTGTGAGTCCAAAGGGCAGTGCTCAGAATTGGTAGTGACTGGCTCTGCCAGAAACGCAGATGTTCTCTGGATGGCCTGGCCATTTTGTTGTGGTAGTACACATCCTTGAGATCTATAGAGCACATCCAATCACCCACTCTGAGGAATGGGAGAATAAACTCCTCCTTCTTTACAAATGTGTTGAGTCTGCTGAGATAAAAGATGGGCCTCCAGACCTCTGTCTTCTTTGGAACTAAAAAGAATCTGGAGTAAGTTCTGGATCCTATCTGGTCTGCTGGGACTGGCTGGATGACTCTCTTTTCCTGCAGCCTCTGGATTTATATGGCTGCTTGATCCCTGAGACTGGGTGGAACATCTGGGATTTTTTGCCAACAGATGGATTTTCTAGAAATGGGATGACATATCCTCTGGTAATGATGCTTTGTACCCAAGAATCTGTTGTAATTCCTAGCCAGGCATCTGGATACAAAGCCATGCGACCCCTGACTGCCTCCAGAGCTGGACACTTGGGCCTCTTCTCAGGAGTACTGATAGGGCTTACCAAGGAACTGATCCCTGTTGCCCTGGTTCTGCGGACCCCCTCTGCCGCCAGGGTGGCGTCTTCCATTATTGCCCCCCCCTGTCCCTGGAGGGGGGTTCACTACATGTGTTCTGGAAAGCTGCTTGGGACATTCAGAACCACATTTTTCCATCTTTCTGCCCTTTGGATTATGGTCTGGTAGAGGTGGAAAAATGAACTCTTACGGCAGATAGTCTTTCCATCCTGCTCACACCTAGTGAGAGTCTACTTGACTTTGGGTCCAAACAGAGAAGAGCCATCAAATGGGGTGTTGACAAAGGAAGACTTGAAGGCTTCTGCAAAGGAGCATAAGCGCATCCAGGACTGTCTCCGAAGAGCTATCGCTGAACCCACTGCCCGACTCGAACCATTGGCTGCATAGGAAATGAGCCGCATGGATGAGTTCACAATAGAGTTAAGGGTACTAAGTTGTGCTGTCACCTTGTCAGAAACAGCTCCATCCGCATGACCCTGCAGAGTATCTCCAAGCTTTTTCAGGAGATCTATTTGAAGACGGATGAAATGAGACAAATAGTTAAATGATTGCACGGCAAATGTCGCAGAACAAAAAATGTGTTTCCCGTATCTGTCCATCATCCTAAAATTCCTATTAGGAGGATGGACATTGGAAGAGGTTTCTGACATCTCTTTCTTGGTGGCCACCACCACCACCATGGCATCAATGGGGACTCCCTTATTGAGGTACAGCTTGTCTTGGGGGGAGGTGATAAATTTGCTGGGCCTCTGAGGGACCAGTTCCATAGAATCAGGAGACTCCCATGCCCTTCGAGCGACCAACTCCATTAACTTGTCGAAGGGCAAAGTCACCCAGGAGGTGGAAGGTTGTGACCCAAAGGCCTTCAGGAGCACCAACTCATCCTCAGGGTTAATGGACTGCCAGCCACTCCTCTGCTTTGGGACTTCTAGGATATCCGCAAAGGAGATATCCTCCAAGGGGGACCGTGGGGACCATTCCGATTTCTCTAAGTCGGTGTCTGATGTCAAAGATTCCTGGGGGGAATCTAAATGCCTCCTCTTGCATAATCTCTTCCTGGGAATCTCATCAGTGGGAGCTTCTGGTGAGGTCTCAGTAGAGCAAGGGTCACACAATGGGGTTACCTGAGGCTCCGGGTCTCGACACTTCATAGGGACCTTCAATGTAGAGGCAGAATGCGGCACTTTAGGGGAGGAAGAAGAAGGACCTGATGATGATGTGTGTGTCTTAGACGACATAACCATCCTCATGGCATCGAAGGCACCACTGCTCCAACCCGAGGAAGCCACCGGTTCTGAAGAAGATGGCAACTTCCCCGGCACCGAGACAGTGGGCTCTGAACCAGAGGATGGAGCGGAGCTCATCCTTGCTGAAGCCCCGAGAGGAAGGGTCAGAGCCGATACATTGGTCCATCCCTCCCTCCGGAACTGACAAAAGAGTTTTGATTCTAAGACTCTTCCAATGGAACCGAAGAAGTCAGGGCTGATGGATCCAAAGGCACTGGAACAGGCCTCAGTTCCAAAGGCTCCACAACCATCAGATCCTCCTCCTCCGGCTCTGAAGGCCCTGCTCGGCTCAGAGGAGGAGTAGTCACAGCCAGTGGGACGGTCTCGAGCTTTGAACCCTGTTGGGTCGAAGCAGACAGCAATTTAGCCAGTGCCGGGTTCTCCAAAATCCTCTGCACCACCCAGTCCACATTGGAAAGGGTCCTCGAAGAAAGGGTCGAAGGAATCGAAGACGCCACTGATTGAAGGATGGGTGACTTCAGAGTTTCAGAGACAGGTTCCAAGACTGGGGACCGGCTCTGAAACATCTGTTCACTGCACAGCTTCGAAGACTGAGGAGCCAGCAACCGCACCTTCACAGAAGAACTTGAAGCCGATGACCTGGGCTCCGAGGACGCTTTCAAAGACTTCGACCCCTTTGAGGACTTGGAGGTCTGGTCAGCCTTATCCACGGTGCCTTGAAAATCTGGCTTCAGCAAGCCTCTATCTACCAACTTCCTTCTCCTCTCTAATAAAACCCTGCTGCTGAAGGAGTGGCAGATAGAGCAATCCTTCTGGAGCAGGCCCCAAACAATACACACAATTTACATGCGAGTCCGTAATGGACATTTTCTGACTGCATTTTGGACACTTCTTGAAGCCAGATTTTTGCTTCTCCCTATGATCAGCCATATTAGCAAGCACAGAAATATGGAAGCACTCTAGAGAAGTTGACATGTCTCTGGACAACCTTCAAATTATTCTGCAAAACACACAGTAACACTAACCTGAAAAATGGTTACTGCACTAACAACCACACAGAAATATCAAAAGTCCTACAATAACAACTGCACACAGAAATATCAACAGTCCTGAGTTGCCAGATCCCTGTACAATGAAGAATATAAATGTATGTTTAAACTAGCAAACACCTGTCTAACACTCTAAATATAAGTATATATATATATATATATATATATATATATATATATATATATATATATATATATATTTAAAGGATAGGGATAACCAAAAAACGGCCAAGACCTAAGAGCAACTGCTCTGTAACAAACACAAAAATCTTAAATTTAAAGAATTTTAAAGGCTAATCTGCCTAACAGTTATAATAACTAGAAATGACACCCTTACTGTAATTCTCTCAAGAGAAAAAACTAAATAAGGAAATACTACTGGCCCAAGCTCTCCAATGACCTAGTGATCAGTTGCAGCAGCAAACTGGTTTTGGGGTAGGACATAGAGCATCATGGGATAGGGGCCTGGCCTCGAGCTACTCTGAGATCTTTAGCTAGTAAAGTGGCCAACTCGGAGCGGATGGCTCGGCTCCGTACTCATGTGTAAGAATAAACAGCAAGATTGAACAACTTCACATCTGTATTTTTCTTCTCTCTCTTATGGTTCCATGGAGACAAGCTGATAACAGAGCAATAAAAGACAGAACAATGTTTTTTCAAGGCTAAAAGTTAATGAACTCTGAATGAATGCAAGTTGTTTCCACATCTTGGGTGGAATAAAGTAAAAAAGAACAGACACTAATTAGTGTAAGTAGCAGCACAGATAATAACATGTATCTTAGCATGGATAACCTCAATTTCAGGTTAACTAGGACCTGTGTTAGCAGCTGTCTGTTTAGCACAAGTGTTCCTATTAGAAGGATTAAACGTTACTCTTTGAATATGTGTCTGTATTAAGTTAACAGGTTCTGGGGTGTTCTGAGGGTGTATTTGTCTTTTGTTTGAGAGTTTTTATTATAACAAAAACTCTTGTAAATGTGACATAGGTTCCAATGTAGATGGTAAGGGAAAAATGTATAAAGGAATAACCTGCCAAATATTAATGGGTGCATATATCATAAAAGCTGGAAAAGACATTTAAAAAAGATGCAATATATTATTTGTGGGAATAATGACTTTTTACCATAATGGCAACACTTTCTGTATTATCTTGGAATGTGAAAAGTCTCACAGGTATTCACAAAGGGAAGAATACTTAATTATAGTGTGAAATGCAGAGCAAATAGCAATGCCATAGGAAACACATTTGGAATGAAATGAGCATGTGAATTTGATAAAGAAATGATTTCTGGATGGATATTCTGCAGAATATTAGGGACAGAGGAAAAGAAGAGTACTTATATTAATTACTAGAGGAGCTCTGGTAATGATAGCAGAGGAAAAAAGATAATGGCAGGTTTCTGGTAGTAAGGGGATACTGGCAAGGGATAAGGATTATGCTGGCATGTATTTATATTCTACCTAAAACTGCTATTATAGAGCTCAAAAAAATTAGGAGAAATAATCAACTTTCAGAAGGGAATACTATTTATGGGTGGAGACTGGACTTTGATTTGCAACAATGAGGATGTATCTGGGGGGCCCTAGACGAGAAAATATAATAGGATAGATTTCTGAAGAAATTTATAAAAATATATGGTATGAAAGATGTGAATTCAGTAGTATGAACTCTGAGAGAATTTACATATATAACAAAGTATAATAACTGGGCTAGGATAAACAGAAATTATATTTCACAGGAACATGTGCATTTAATTGAGAACTTTGACACACATCCAATAACTATTTCAGATCGTGCACTGATAAATATTAAGATAAAAATGCAGGGTAATGGAGTAAAGATAAAACACTGGCTCTTCCCCACCTACCTGTTAAAAAGAAATGAATTTAAGGAATGGGTAGTGGAAATTACCCAAGAGTTATTAGGGAAGATAGAAAGTACTTCAGAAGTAGTGGGTGGGATAAAATGAAAGTGGAGTTTAAAAATGGAGTAGAAATAAAAGAAAAAGAGATCTGATTAAGAAATAATAATTCATTTTAGGGGCTGACAGTGGTAAAGTATTGCAGAATAAGGATAATCTCACAGAATAAGAGGAGGAGAAAATGCAGAGTGCTAATGAGAAAATAAGGGAGTATCTGGATAATATGCACGAGTTCAGAAAGAATGCAAATATGCAACTCTTTTTTTTGATAACTCCAGAGCACAGAACTTATTAGCATAATGACTCAGGCAACAGAATGTTGAAAGAGTTGTTGCCAAACATAGGGAACCTACAACAACAAAAAAAATAACCAGAGATCCTGTAGAGGTTTAGAGACATTCTTTGTATACAGAAGAGACGTGGAAATCAAGAAAGAGTATGAATGGAAATATTTATGGAAGACTTAATTATGCTAAGGTTGGAGGTAGACAAGGCTCAACAACTATCAGTTACGATAGGAGGTCATGCGATAAAAAAGTGATGTATACTCAATCTTTAGCAAAGTCTCCAGCAGCAGATGGTATTCCTCAGGAAGTTTGGAAATTAGAAGGGGAGAAAGTGATAAAGATCTGGAAGATTTTGTTTAACAATATTTCAAAAAGAAGGAAAGTACCAACATCTTGTAAGAAATCTGGGGTGGCTGTGTTACCTAAAGATGGCAAAGACCTTTCAGATCCAGCTTCACATAGATCTATTTCAATTTTAAACCACAATCATAACGTGTTTATGTATACTAGCTAAAGGAATGGCAAATGTTTTGCCAAACTGGATAGATATGGATCAGTGGGTTTTTTTTGTGGAAGAGAAGGCAAACATTTGACAAAATTAATAAAACAATGATTATCCAGAGGGAATTAGAATATAAGAAAATACTGTTGTTGGAGTCTCTTGATGCAGAGAAAACATTTGACAGAACGAGCTGGGATGTTATGAGTAGAACATTGGAAGCATTTGCATTCTCTTATAAAATAATAAGGTTAATTAGAAGGATATATGAAGAACATATGAAGGATTGGAGTCAAGAATTAAAGTGTGGGGTGGTTCTTCTCAGGTAAGCTGTGTTTGAACAGAGGAACCAGGAAGGAGTGTCCTCTTTCCCTTTTGCTATTTGCTTTATAGTTAGAGCCACTGACTAAGAAAAATGAGACTCAGAAATACAAGGATATAATTTGTATTGTAATCAAGAAAAGTTGACTTTATTTGCAGATGATGATATTTTATACTTTATAAATCAAGAAAAGGACATCTCAGTGTTGTGGAACATTCTGAGACAGTTTCAAGTCTTTCTGGGATTTAAAATTAATGAAGATAAAACAAAGGCTATAGCCATAAATTATGTATCTACACACAAATTGGTTCAGCAATACCCATATTTATGGGGACACTATAAAATGAGGTGTTTAGGAGTATGGATTAAAAGGCCTTCTGTTGTGGCAACTAAGGATATGTGGGAAGAGACTTAACAAAATATAATGCAAACATTGAGAAACTGGAAACTCTTATTTATTAATATGGATAGTAAGATGCAAACAGTGAAAAAAATTTAGTCCCTTTAGTCTTGTATATGTGTCAGGCATACTTTTATCAACCCAAGGAGAAGTTGTGGAAAATAATTATAAAGAATTGAAGGAATTTATCTGGAAGGGAAAGAGGACAAGAGTTAAGTGGGATAAGTCAATCCTTTCAATAGAACAAGTTGGTTTAGGTTTATCTGATTTGAAGGGCTATTTTAGAGCTATACAGTTAAGGCTAATATACATAACATGAGCAGAAGGTTATAATTCAAAGTGGAAATGGATGATGCTGATGCAAGGGGGGGGTCAAGAAATAGAGAGAGATAGTGGGATTTTGGGTGCAGATCCTTAAGGAGAATAATAACCATGCAGAATATTATATTCATAAAGTAGCAAAATGTATGCTAAGAATTAAGGCAATATGAAAATGGTGAAAGGAGATTTGGGCAATAGGGATGACTGCAAGTAGGGGTACTGAAAATAGGCAAGAGGGGGCTGGAATTTACTAAAGAAACCTGGCAAAGGAACCAAGATTTTGGGAGTAAATAACTCAAGCAGGAAAGCTAAGAGTGTGGGATAAGGCCAAGAAGACATTTGGATTACAGACTAGAGACTGCCTTCCCTACTAGGGCTTGATCTCAGAGTAAAGGCAAAGAGAAAGGAATTGGGGGATTTTAAGTGAAAGACCTGCTCTGGTAGAGTTTTTAGTTGAATGTAGAACAGAAGCAGCTGTTAAAAAGGGATAATTAGTAGGGTATTAGTAGGATAGGAAAATAGGAAATACACCCCGGGGATCACTTCTGTGGCTCTGCTCGACAGGGGCACAGGAAAATAACTTTCTTGGGTGGCATAAGCCAGGGAACCTTGTTGGCTAGACTTACTTAAACCCTTGGGCTGATAGCCTAGTACCTACTATAAACCTATATAAAATATTGCATAATAACTATAAGAATCAATCAGCGGAAGTTAGAAAGGATTGGGAAGAGAGACTAGAAAATTAATTTACAAGAAAGCAATAGGAAGACATATGTATGGCTCCCAAGTATACAACCAAGTCCAGAAAGTTTAGGATCTTTACTTTGAAGTGTTTGCCTAGGTATTTCTATACCCCAAGCATACTTCAAAGAATATTTCCTCAGGTAGATAGCAAATGCTGGAGGTATGATAGAGAAGAAAGGTAACTGGGAGCACATGTTTGGGAGTATACTGAGTTGGAAGATTTAAAAAATTCCCTACAGAGTACTGTATCTGAAATACTGAGTGAGCAAATGGCTGTAAGTAAGGAAATGATTCTTTTGAGCTAGGATACAGGATATGAATTGCCTAGACATATTAAGGCCTTATTAAGTTTAATTCTGTTGATTGCCAAAAAAGAAATTACTAGAAAATGGAAATCAAAGTTTATAGCAACTGTATTTGAGGTATTGAATATTGTAAAAGAGGTAAAAGAACTAGAAGAGGAATCTTTAGGAAAAAGGGAGGAGCAAATTACACACAAGTAAATGGAAATGAATGGAGTAATATGTGCATAATAATGTTCAGGAGGAGGAGGAGTGAGGTTTAAGGGAAGGTGGGAATTAAGCAATTTTTTGTAATGCTGGACTGATGATAGTAACAAAGAAAATACATGTGATGTATATTGTATTTAAATAGAAAACTGTTAAAATGCTTTTTTCTTTTCTGTTAATGCATGTTTGTATGTGTTTAAGTGATAATTTAATAAAGGTGTTTAAAAACAGTTTGGTGCCATGAAGTCTCTGATTTTGAGTCGTCTGTGAGTTATTGTAGTAGAAGTCACCTTTTTGGCTCATTCTTGACAGGTTTTCTGTCTGGTGAATTTCTAGTTTGTCATCTCACAGCTATATTCTTTCACCTTTAGCAGTGTCTGAAGTCTCTACTGGTAAGCTTTTGTTACATGATTTTTCAGTAGTTTAGTGATTTTGGTATGATAGTCGGTTACATTACATATATTTCATATGACAGTGGGTTTAATTGCATATTCGTATGGGAGTGAGTTTTAATCAGATGATTGTATGAGAGCGGATCTTATTGTATGTGAGTGGGTAACTTTTCCATTGCACTGAGATTAGAATTGATGTGAGTGCATGAATATTAAAATAGCCAGAGTATGGAAATTCAGCTAGACATATGTTCAATAAATATGGATGAGACAGCTGTAATTATTTTGTAAAATAGTCCGAGCTCAATAAAAATGATACTGCAATGCAGTTCCCTGTGTGTTGAACTTTTGATAAGACTGTTTTAGAAAAATCTCAAAAAAAAAAACTTCAACAAAAAAAACGAAGTACCTTCCTCTTGCTGGTCAGCTTTTATTGACTGGCAAGAATAATCTAAAAACAAACAAAAAGGAATCTGTAGTTAAAAATTAAAAAATATAATGCTGATAAATTAAAAACATAGCTGCAGGCAGCTAATAGAACAGGTTATACATTACAAAAATGTGCAGGAGATAATTTGTGTTTTACATGGTGACTTTACCCTTTAAAACAATTAGAAAAATTGAAGATAACTCAATCTGATTCTTCTGACTATCCACAAACTCCTTCAGCTCCCCCTCCCACTTATGACTATTCTGCTTCTTATGAAACAGATAGCCCTTCCTCTCTTGGAGAGTAAGTATCAGGAGAAAGGCTCAAGAATCCCTCTACTGTTTCCTCTTTTACTTCCTAAGTCACTTCTATTGCTTCAACTCACCCTAAAGTTTTTTTTTTTTTTAAATTAGATTCTGACAATGGTGACAGCAACATGCTGTTTTAAATTCTGATCAAATGTTAATAAGAATAGCAAGCAAAAGTAGACAGTTCTACCCAAAACACAAGCATATCTCTGGGACAAAACATATATATATATATATATATATATATATATATATATATATATATATATATATATATATATATATGTTAGATTATTTAGT
Organism: Protopterus annectens; assembly: GCF_019279795.1. Lineage (NCBI taxonomy): Eukaryota > Metazoa > Chordata > Ceratodontiformes > Protopteridae > Protopterus > Protopterus annectens. Next base: position 486,983,536 of record NC_056739.1, read on the forward strand.
AACAAAAGTACCCCCTCTAAGTGAAATACTTTGTAGGAATTCAAAAAGCTAATTGCACAATTTCTAATAATTATTTCACATAGAAGAATACAGGTGGAAACCTCTTCCTAAGCAAAACTCTAAGGATGCATCATTTTCTGATTCATCCTCTGGTAATGATGATACCCCCACCACCAACACACCATCTACTACTCAGATACTCACCCTTTGAAGGAGGTATCTACCTCTGTAGCAGCTTGAGATGGTGGTGCCAAGACTACTATAAGATTAGTTTGGCCATGGACTGCAGTAGATTTTCAGACTATTGTAGCTTCTTTCCCTCCCATTTGAATACATCCAGATAAATATGCTAACATTTTGGAAGGACATGTACAATTATAAAACCCTACAATTGAAGATTTGCAGGCAGTTTTAAAAGCTTCCTCTCTTCCAGATATTTTTAGAAAAATATGGGAAAAATCAGTTATAGGCGACAATATTCCAAAACTTGCAGACAAGGGATTTCTAACTGCGAGAGGTAATTTGCTAAAGCCAATACATACAGCATGCCCTCCAATACCTAAATTGTACAGAATGAAAATGAATCTGTTGATACATACTTATAATGCATGATAGATGCATTTGAGGCTTTTTAAGGGGATCCAAAACCTACTGAAGGAACATCAACCAGTGAGCTGTCATCAGCATTTGTAGAAGACTTATGATCACCTATCCAAGAAGGACAGAAAAAAAGGTTTGTCTAAATTAGCCCAGTTTATCCATACTTCTCAACTGTCCAGATTTTTGCCTCTTTTTTTTTTTTGTCTGTTCCTCATAAAATCTGTGGTTTTCTGGCAACTCACTGAGGATTGTAGTCACTAAATAATGACACACATTTGAGTTTGGCTTCATATACTTCAGAAAAGGCATATTAGCACAAATCCGGTTATTGTAGCAAGTTTCTAAGTTTATAAGAGCAATATTTAAAATCTGTCCCCGTTTTTGGGCCTTTGTTCCACCATTGTTTTAGGCTTTGTACAATTTCTTGTGCTAAGAGATTGAGAGGTATGTATTCATGAAATTGTTAACCAAGCACAGTATGTGGGAGACAACAGAGGCAGAGAGGAAAAAGAACAACAAAAGAAATTAGTAGATGTTCAACTTCAACAATTCAATGCTGATTCAAAATGACGAGGGCAGGGTATGAGAATTCAGGGGCATAGAGGTAGATTTAGATTCCTTCCACAACAAGCTCCAGGAAAACTTTTACTCTCTCCACTTCACCTCAGACTCCGCAGAGTGGGTCAATTATTAGGCCTTGTTTTAATTGTGGCTATACTGGATAATGGCATAATGAGTGTCCTTTTCTTCAACAAACAAATCTTTCTTTTTAACATACCAGTCAGCCCAATATCCAAGCCCTACAGCAAGTGAAACAACAGTCTCCTGCTTGGAGCACTGCTTGGCAGCCAGCAACGTAGCAGTATGACCATTAGAGCAGCCATGAGTAGGAGACACAGCTATTTCCTTTGCTACCAGTGCACCAGGAAGGTCACTTTGTTAACATTACAGTATGCAGTTCTACTTTTCCTTTTCTTCTTGACACAAGAGCAACTCAGTCTATGACAGTTTCAGTGAATGAGAGACGCTTCCCACTCTCCATGAAATATATTCGGGGTGTGGTGGGTCTCTGGGATTCCTTTGGATTATCCAGGCAAAATATGTCCCAATTCAAATAGGTCCATTAAAAGAACAGCATGCTTTTACTGAAGGAAATTCTGCCCCTTATAATCTTTTAGGTAGAGATTTGTTATGTAAATTGCAATGCACTGTATTTTGCACTCCTGATGGAGTTTTCTTAGATATTCCAAAGAAACCTTCCTCCTCAGGTCTATGTTCAGCTGATATTTGTACAAAGAAACACACATTGCAGTACTTTGATTGGAATGTGGCTGACTGGGGTGACTTGAAGCTGTCCCTCCACAGCTGTCGACTACACGTAACAATGTCATAGCACTCATACAGGATGTAGAACCAGTCAGACTTATTTTAATTTTAAAACCATATGAGTTTCTACCAATGGTAGTTCATTACCTTTTATCAACAAATGCAGAGCAAGGAACTGAAACTGTCATTTCTGTGTTAATCCAGCAGGGAATAATATACCTGACTAGAAGCCCATGTAATATGACTATACAGACTCCACGTGGGCCAGCAGAGTAATCCAGGCTGCAGAGAGCTGAATAAGCGACTTTTCTTGATACTAAGTATATTTTTTGTTGCTTTCCACATCTGAATACCTAGCAACTGTATTTCGCCTGCCTTTCTGTTACATTGAAGCTGTTTTTACTGCATTTAACTTAATATTGCACTTGGAATCCTTGTTTGTTACTATTTGACTGTATTTGTAGCAAATTCTTCTGTGTAAGCTGTAGTAGCTGATTCATAGCATTTATAAGTGTTTGCTGTACCTGTTTCTGCCTGTTTTGTGTAAAAAAAGGATCCAAAAGATAAAAAATATCTCTTGTTTTTCCTGCTTTACTAGTTTAGTCCAGTTTCAGAGTTGCTGATTCCTGGGCTTTGGTTGTAGTTCCTGTGTACTGTTTCCTTGCCTTATTTGGGGAAGGGAAGCTACCTTGCTTACCAGTGGGAGTGGGAAGCATTGAGCTGCCTTTTGTCCAGTTTTGTGAGGTTTCAGCCAGTAACTAGTAGTTTGTTGGTCGTTTTGGGCCAGTTTCTAGCTTTTTCCAGCGCCTGGTATAAAACTTTCAGCTTGTACCTACTCAGCACAGACTCCACGTGGGCCAGCAGAGTAATCCAGGCTGCAGAGAGCTGAATAAGCGACTTTTCTTGATACTAAGTATATTTTTTGTTGCTTTCCACATCTGAATACCTAGCAACTGTATTTCGCCTGCCTTTCTGTTACATTGAAGCTGTTTTTACTGCATTTAACTTAATATTGCACTTGGAATCCTTGTTTGTTACTATTTGACTGTATTTGTAGCAAATTCTTCTGTGTAAGCTGTAGTAGCTGATTCATAGCATTTATAAGTGTTTGCTGTACCTGTTTCTGCCTGTTTTGTGAAAAAAAAAAAAAAGAAAAATATCTCTTGTTTTTCCTGCTTTACTAGTTTAGTCCAGTTTCAGAGTTGCTGATTCCTGGGCTTTGGTTGTAGTTCCTGTGTACTGTTTCCTTGCCTTATTTGGGAGAAGGGAAGCTACCTTGCTTACCAGTGGGAGTGGGAAGCATTGAGCTGCCTTTGTCCAGTTTTGTGAGGTTTCAGCCAGTAACTAGTAGTTTATTGGTCGTTTTGGGCCAGTTTCTAGCTTTTTCCAGCCCCTGGTATAAAACTTTCAGCTTGTACCTACTCAGCACAGACTCCACGTGGGCCAGCAGAGTAATCCAGGCTGCAGAGAGCTGAATAAGCGACTTTTCTTGATACTAAGTATATTTTTGTTGCTTTCCACATCTGAATACCTAGCAACTGTATTTCGCCTGCCTTTCTGTTACATTGAAGCTGTTTTTACTGCATTTAACTTAATATTGCACTTGGAATCCTTGTTTGTTACTATTTGACTGTATTTGTAGCAAATTCTTCTGTGTAAGCTGTAGTAGCTGATTCATAGCATTTATAAGTGTTTGCTGTACCTGTTTCTGCCTGTTTTGTGAAAAAAAAAAAAAAGAAAAATATCTCTTGTTTTTCCTGCTTTACTAGTTTAGTCCAGTTTCAGAGTTGCTGATTCCTGGGCTTTGGTTGTAGTTCCTGTGTACTGTTTCCTTGCCTTATTTGGGGAAGGGAAGCTACCTTGCTTACCAGTGGGAGTGGGAAGCATTGAGCTGCCTTTGTCCAGTTTTGTGAGGTTTCAGCCAGTAACTAGTAGTTTATTGGTCATTTTGGGCCAGTTTCTAGCTTTTCCAGCCCCTGGTATAAAAGCGCTTAAACGCGTTAAGCGATTTAGAGCGATTTAGCGGAGCTGCCACTGTTGCACACTAGGGCAGTGCCGGTTAAGCAGGTTTAAACTATTCGGGCTACCTAAAGTCCACTCTTCAAATTTTCCCTTAAAACTACCTTCCTCGAACTATACTACTGATCAAATCAGCGTATCCTATAACTAAAAAGATCAACTCTACTTGACTCCAAGTAGACTATTCTCTATCTATTAAACCTAGCACTTGCTCCTACAGTTCTTATTACCTTGATACGGCACTCTTGTCATAGATAGTACCCCAAAAAGGCAACCCCCCATTTCTCGGTCACCCACGTCCCCCGGAATCTTTTTTAAAGTTTTTCGCCTACCCTTCTAGCATGTCGAGGGATCAGTTGCTAGTGTCCTCTCCTGCTCAGCTGGTGAACCTGGGAATATTGAGGCAATGTTTCAATTGCCTCATGTACACAGACAACCCTTTCCTCCTCCCACAAAACACAAATACATGCGAGAGATGCAACTATACGGCCAAACTGGAGGTTGAGCTCTCTCAACATAGGACTGGCAAGACCAGTCAGGAGGAGAAGGTTACCACACACACTATAGACCCAGTCGCACATAGTACCATTACAACCTCAAATCATACACATAAACACACAAAGACATACTCGGAGGCTCTGATCAAAAATCTACCAAAACAGCAGAGGCCACCAAAGCAGACACCCAAACAACCACCACCTCAGAACACAACACCCGCAACACATAGACCTCACAGTCAGAGTGTCAAACAGTCACAGCCCTTAAGGCCAAACACAATGCCAGACACACTAGTCATTGGCAACTCCATAGTCAGACACACTGATGTCCCGCTCACCAGACTGAGTAAGGAGAAGGTCACAGTAAGCTGCCTGTCGGGCGCTAGAATCCGCCACATAACGCAAGCACTCAGGTCTCTCAACAGCAGGTACAAATATGACTCAGTCATTGTCCACGCTGGTGTAAACGACCTGAGACGTACCTCCTTGGACTACATGAAAAGAGACATTGAGGAGCTCTCTGATTATGTAGCCCAGGCAGGTATGACCCTGACCTTGAGCAGTATCCTACCTTCACCAAGAATGATGCCACAATACAGAGATAAGATGATCAGCTTTAACAATTGGCTTAAACACTGGTGTCATTCAAAGGGGATCCAGTATCTGTCTACCTGGGATGACATGCTGGACAAGCCACGCTGCTTCGCAAGGGACGGCTTGCACCTGTCACCCCTGGGATTCCGGATATTGGCAAAGGCTCTTGCCACCCCCATAGTGCCTTTTTTAGGCAAGGCTCAAATTCTAAACCTACCACCCTAGAACACAAAAAAGGAAAAAAACTAAGGGTAATGCTGCTCAATGCCAGAAGTCTAAATCTCAAAATGCACGCACTCGAGGCCCTGCTCAGTATGGAGAACATCAATGTCTGTGCTGTGACAGAAACCTGGTTCAAGGCTCCTGAGAGCACCCCAGCGCTATCAGGTTTTACCTCATATCATGCGTTCCGGCCCCAAAATCCGGACAATACCAAGAAAGGAGGGGTATCCATATTCATCAAGGACACCCACACCTCAAGACTGGTGGCAACGCACGATGCATCGGAGACCATCCAGGTGCAATTAACCATAGGCAAGACTGCTCTGCAAATTGTAGCATGTTACAGGCCACCCTCACAAACTCAGGAAACTCACATGGCCTTCCTGAAAACACTAGAGGGGATAAATGTATCACCAAACACCATCATACTAGGTGACTTCAATTACCCTAATATAGACTGGGAACACTACTCAAGCCCAAACACCCTAGCCCAAAAGTTCCTGGAATTCATAAACTCAAATGCCATGGAACAACTAGTCACCATCCCCACAAGAGGAGATAACATACTTGATCTCATCATCACGAACATGGGAGCACAATGTTCAACACCGAAGTATACCCCTCACTGGTGAGATCAGATCACAAACTAATCTCGCTGGAGGTCCTCATCCCACCCCACCTGAAATAAAAAGACCACAGTAAAGAACTTCTCAAAAGCTGACTTCACACTTCTAAAGACTAGTGTGGTCTCCTTTCAGGCCCCGAGCCATGGAAAACAATACTCAAGCCGCTGAATCACTTACAAACGCCTTCTACCAGCACCTGCAGGACTGCATGGATAAGGCAATCCCAAGCAAAACAAAGACTCTTTGTACCAAAGGCAAGTGTCCAGTCTGGTGGACCCCAGCCATAAACAAACTCTACAACAAAAGGAGGAAGCTACTACAAGATAGAGCAAAATCCTTAAAAGGTAAGACACCCTTGATCACTATAAGTAAAAAACTAAGAGCTCTCATAAAATCATCCAAAGCAAATTTCGAGAGAAAAATAGCTAAAGACTCAAAAGACAATCATAAGACCTTCTTTAGCTATGTTAGAAACCTAGGAGGAAACTCCCAGATATGCTCAGAACTAGTTCAAAATGATGTGAAGATTACTGATCCTACAGACATTGCCAACATACTGGCTGACAGGTTCAGTGCAAACTTCTCCCCCGCCCAAAAGGAGAGATATCTATACCAAATGAGTGCAGCTCCCCAAACATTTCCAACGCCCAAGTGAGAACTGGTCTCTCCAAAGCAAAAAACACAGCATCCATGGGACCCGATGGTGTCCCCGGCTGTGTGCTCCACAAACTCAATGAGGAATTAAACCCACAGCTAGGACAGCTGTTTAATCAAAGTCTTACCTCTGGATACGTACCCAGGGAGTGGCGCACTGCAACTGTGGTCCCACTTCACAAAGGCGGTGCCTCCACAGACCCTGGAAATTACCGGCCCATTAGCTTGACAAGCCTTATCTGCAAAGCCATGGAGAGGATCATAATGGACCTCATAAATAAAGACATAGGGAATTTGCAGAATTTGGATCCAACCCAGTTTGGCTTTGTCAAAGGCAGATCATGCCTTTTAAACTTGGTTGACTTTTTCGAAACAGTCACCAAAGCCATTGATGAGGGAAAGGCAGTCCATACAGCCTACCTCGATCTGGCTAAGGCATTCGATACAATACCCCACACGGGTATCATTGAAAAACTCATCAGCTTAAATGTTAACCCATACATCACAAGATGGGTTGCAAACTGGCTGAGTGACAGAACCCACAGGGTCAGAGTTGCTGGCGCCATGTCAGACTCAAAGCCTGTCACAAGTGGTGTCCCACAGGGCTCAGTCCTGGGCCCACTCTTGTTTGGCATCTACTTTTCCGAAGTACAAGCAAACACAGGAGGGTTATGGCTGACAAAGTTTGCAGATGACTGCAAACTGGGCGCCATAGTAGAAAACACATCTGACACAGATATCCTTCAGAAGGGTCTCACAGAAACGGATAACTGGTGCCAGAGCCACGGCCTAAAGTTAAATGCCAAAAAATGCATAGTCATACCCTTCGGGAAAAACAAGGTTACCCCTAGCTACCAAATAGGTGGCAATCCACTGAGCACAGAAGAAGTTATCAGGGACCTGGGGACCCAGGTTGATAGTAGTCTGTCATAGTAGAAAACACATCTGACACAGATATCCTTCAGAAGGGTCTCACAGAAACGGATAACTGGTGCCAGAGCCACGGCCTAAAGTTAAATGCCAAAAAATGCATAGTCATACCCTTCGGGAAAAACAAGGTTACCCCTAGCTACCAAATAGGTGGCAATCCACTGAGCACAGAAGAAGTTATCAGGGACCTGGGGACCCAGGTTGATAGTAGTCTGTCATTCGACACCCATGTAGCTAAAGTAGTTAGGAAGTCCTTCTACATTGCCCACCTTATCATGAAGGGATTCTCATCTAGATCAAGGGAGGTCATAGTCTCCCTTTACTCATCACTCATCAGACCAATGATTGAGTACAATGCCCCATTCGAATGTATCTGACCCGACACTTGCAGCAGCTGGAGAGGCCACAAAGTTCCTCACCAAAAGGATAAAGGGTCTCAAAATCTGTCCTATGCTGCCCGACTGAAAGAACTCCAGCTCTATTCAGTCGCTTACGCTTGCTCAGAGGTGACCTTTGCCTAACATACAAGGCCATGTCAAACCCAGATTTGATGAATATGCTTCACCTCAAAAATCTAGATCCATCAGAGCCACAAGGGCGGAGACTTAAACCTCGACACGGCTATTAATAGGATGTGCTGGAGAGATAGATTCATCACCCAAAGACTCCCTATGCTGTGGAACAAAATCCCGGTACATGTGAGGCAGAGCACCTCGCTGGCCTTGTTCAAGAGAAATCTTGACCAATGGATGGGAGATCGCAGATATATCCCAGGAATTACCTCAGTGTCACTGCTCGACAGAGGCACAGCAAAATAATGGGTATAGTTCCCCATACTAAAGGGGTGGCGTAAGCCACAAAACAATGGGCTAGGCTTATAAATGCCCTCGGGCAGATAGCCTAGTATGAACCTATGAACCTATGAACCTATGAACAAAAACAGGCAAGGACACATATAGGTTTGTACAATTTTTAAGAACAGTTAATGTAATTGTAGTAGTAGTTGTTGGGTCTTTTGGCTTTTCCCGGTTAGGGGTCGCCACAGTGGAACTCCAGTCTGCTAATGATTGGTAGTTGATTTTTACATGCCGAGTTACCAGCCCTGATGCACAACCTTCAACAAAGATATGCCTATTCACACATGTCTCCACGCAGAAGACGCTCTAACTGAGAATGGAACCGGACAGCGTCTTACTGTGAGGTGACAACACTACCGCAGCACCACCACCATGGGTACATGTAATTGTAGTAGTAGTAATACCAATTTTTTTGTAGTACCTAACCCAGTTACTATACTAAGTTCTACCCCTACTGACAGCTTCCATCTTTTTAGTGATAGGTATATGTTCATCATACTGATCACTGCTGCAGGAGCCCTAGTTAGACAGTTATATCCTGCCAAGGATATAGCAGCCGGTCAGCTTCCAAGATTCAAGGCACTTTCCACATGCCCAAACCATCAGTCAGCTAGAGCTGAATTAACAAAAAGACAAGTTTGGATTCCAAGCCCTTCAGGGCTTTCCTGCTGCCAAAGAGTATGCTCCTCTGAGGCTTTCAAGAATCACCGGGCAACTCGTGCTGTTCCTTTCCTGGACAGATTGGTTCCCTTTAGGGAAAAAGGCTTCCATTTACAAAAAAAATGTTTTGTGTGATAACTTTCCTGAACAGAAAAGTGCTATTTTAAAGCTATTAGTTTCTGTTTTAAGGGGCTATTACAAGAATGTATTGCACTTTTAAATGAGAACACTCTTTTTTTCCTGTCAATTTAAAAGATACTGAAAGTATTTAAAACATTTTTCAGTGAAAATAAATATGTTTATTTCACTTTCTGGGGCTCACAAAGCATTTTAAACCTCTTTTTACTATGTTTTTCTATGAAAAAAAGTGATTTTTAAAAACTTTAAATAGTTATCGGCTTTTGCTGCTTGTTTTCACCAGGAAAGAGGCACCATTTTCAGCTTGACCATGGAACAAACTGTAAGTCCCATGGACTGTCCTTCCAGCCACAAAAAGAAAATGTTAAGCAAACAGTATTTACCAATACAGCAGGTTACCCCTGATCCCTCTAATGTAGCACCTACAGCCACTATGGACTTGGGGTTAGCCACATCCTCTGTGGCTGTTGGGTCCTCTCAGTGGGCAAGGGAGATCCACTCTTGTCAGTCCTGGGAGAGGGAAAAAGGAAGGCTTCCCCTCTTTTTATCAGAATCTTGTGCTCATCCCTGAGGAAGCTGTTGCTGCCACCAGTAACACCGCCAGACTCATTTTTCCTGACAAAAAAACAGAAAACTAAATGTCTATTTTTCCTCAAATTTCTTTGGATGTGAGTAATTTACTTGCGCAGGGTTTAAATTAGGCTATTGATCTTTCTTGCACAGTAGTTTCTGATAAAAGAAAGTCGGATTCCTATTTATTTTACCATAAGTGAAAGAGGAATACCACTTTTCCTAAAGAGAGTCAAGGTTCTGAATCTGGACAGGGAGATGAAGGAACAGATACAGGGTTTTCTCCTCAAATTTCTGATTCAGACTCAGAAAAGAGCTCAGTTTCTGATTCTCCTTGTGGGCGTTTCTCTTTCTCTGAGACTATTTCCAGAATGTTCCAGTGTTTCAGTGGGAGAACACTGAGGTTTCTCAGTTCCTTAGAAAATGCTATGAGCTGTTACAGAAGGAATTCCCAGAACCTTCGCCTATTTCTCCAGTTCTGTCAGGTTTGGAGGATGTGTGTTTGTACTACCTGCAATTTTTCTGATAGTCATCCAACTGCCCCTAAAAAGGCAGATGGGATGTATAAAGTTTATCAGTCTTTTAAGTTTTTATACAGTCGTCCCAAACCTGACCCAGTAACTACAGCTTTAGTTAATCCTACTGCTGTTAAATATCTAATTCTAGTCCTGCTCTTTCTGATAAGGATGGGAAGATTATTCATAAGTATGAGAGAAAAGTGCATGCTTCTGCAACTTTGATTCTCAGAATTTTGAATTGTCAAGCTCATATGTTAAAGACTCTTCTGACTAATTGTGAAAGTAGGAGGAATGTTTTCCCTTCAAGTTTCTTCTTGTGATGAAAAATCTGCTTTATATAATTTAGTTTATTCTATTGTGCAGGTCACTGCTCCTTGTTTACTGTGTGTATGACTCAGTTGATACTTTTTCCAGGGCTATGGACACTGGTGCTGTTTTGAGAAGTTTTACAAACTGCTTTTTCAGAACCTCCCAGATGATGTTAAAATAAGTCTTATAATTCTCCTTTAGATATAGATTTATTTTTTGGCCCCTGTGCTGCAGTGGTGACCAAAATGTTTGATGAAAAGGGTAAGTTGATGGCGGTGAATTGGCAGAGTTTAAGGATTCCCTGCAGAATGCACTGTCGGAAATGCTGGATGGGCAGATTGGTCTGATGAGGGAAATAATTTTTCTAAGCTATGATACAGAATCAGAGTTGCCTAGACATGGTAAGGCCTTGCTGTGTCTAATAATGGTGACTGCCAAAAAAGCAGTTACTAAAAAATGGAAATCAAAATCTAAACCAACTATACTAGAAGTAGTGAATATAGTAACAGACATAAAACAACTGGAACTGAGAAGTTTAAAAAAGGGTAGGAGCAAACTACATACAAACAAAATGGGAATTGTGGGAACAATGCATACAAGGGAGGAATGAGTTTTAAAAGGTGGCAGGATATAAATGAGCTATGTAATGTTTGACTGAAAAAGACTGGGTAGATTATAAGTGATGTATAATGGTTGCAACTGGGAGTGTGTCACTATGGCTTTCGATGTAAAATGCTTGCGACTAGGATTGTGTCAGTGTGGTTTGGTTTCATTTGTATAAATGTATGATTCCCTATATAGTAAGTGATGGTTTAATAAAGATGTTTCTTGTTTAAAAAAAAGAAAAAAATGCAGGAATTGAATTATTTATGTAATGTTACTTAGGTTATATGATATGAGCCACGGTGGTGCAGCAGTAGTGTTGTCGCCTCACAGAAGAAGGTTCTCCCGTTCGATTCTCAGCTGGAGCGCCTTCTGTGTGGAGTCTGCATGTCCTCCCTGCAGTTGAGTGGCGTTCGAAAGACATGCGTGAATGGGCGTGCCTTCGTTGAAGGTTGGGCGTCAAGATGGCACCCCAGGAGTGAAACAACTATTTCCTTCTTCCCAGGTGGGAAAAATGTTTTATTAGAGGATGTTTTTAGTGCCAAAGAAAGAAAGAAAATGCTTGCAGATCAGTTCTAGATGTTTTCTTAACTAAACCTGTTTGTGATAGTGCCCAAGTTCAGTATGCTGTCACTTCAAAACCCGTTACCTCTTCTTCTTCATTAAAGTTCCCTGGTAATACTGGATTTAAAAGATGCTTATCATCACATCCTTATTCATACAGGCTGTTGGTGCAGTGGATAGTCCAAAGGGTAATATAGAGAACTGATAATGTAATGAAACCAAGTTATTTAAAGCAGAATCTGATGTTGTCATTTTCATTCATTCATCAATGGATGGGGTCTCAGATCAGACTAGGCTGTTTCTACCAGATCTTCAGATCCAAATTTTCAAGCTCCTCCCTTTATCCATAATGCTCAACCAACCTAATATACCTCCGACCTCATTTGCTACCTTTTAGCTACGACGTGGATCCTCTCTCTCTTGCGTTTTTGGGTGTTTTCCTAGGGAAATTGTGAGTTTCACTAAAGTTTCTAATATTTCATTGATGCCTTTCTCTCACCTACCTCCCTTGATTATCTTTCAGCTTTATTACAAGTTTTTCTGAATGGTTATTAACTCTCCTTAGTACCATTGTTGGTACCTTGCTATCTAAATTTTATTTTTCTTCCTTTATTCTTTAGAGCATTTCTTGTCTATGATTGTTGGTAGTTATCCTTTCTGTCATTTTCTATCCTATATAAAAAATAAAGTAGTTTTTGTAGTTATTTTTTTTCTGTAGCTTAGTTAGGTCAAGTTTGGCAGACAAACCTACTGGCCCACAAGGAATGCGTACCTTGTTTAGGAGCTGCACATTTAAATGCAGACTGCTCCATTTGCTCTGGCTTCAACTTTAGGGCTCTCACAGACAGGAGGAACAAGCTAGTCTTAAAGGGTCTTCTCCCTTCCACTTCTTCTGCTGATTCAGGTGGGACTCAAATCCCCTCAGAGAAAACTGATAAGGGAAAACCCAACTAGGCTCCCAGAGATAAGGTATTTCATCAGAGGTGCCAGATCCCACATATTCTTCAGCTTCTTCATTGGAGCCTCCTGCTAAAATATCAAGAAAATCTGATCCAACCACCTCAGATACTTCTACTTCAAAATCAGAATAAACAAGGATCCGGTCACCTCTTCCCTTGCCAGATCCAGTAACATCTAGGCTCCCTGCACCCTTCTTGGAGCAATCTCCACGTAGACACTCAAGACCTCTGTCTACCACCACTTCTGTCAGATCTTCCAGGAGTTTGTCCAAGACTGACATAGATAGGATGATGAGGAAATTCCTCAGAGCTCCGATCTAGTTGAGGGAACTCTTGGCTCTGTCTCCCAATGAAGCCTTGAGCTGACCTATGACTACTTCACCTTTTCTCTCTCCTTCTCCAGTCTGACCTACCATTTCAGAGCCCTTGGATCAGAGACCTCTGTGGGGTGTACTTACTGGATCTAAAGATAGTCTGTTCTTCGACTCTGGTTAATTCCCTGAGTCATCTGGCAACAAGCCTTTCAGAGCTGGAGGACTCTTGGAGACAAAGCATCAGTGCTGGATCCAGGGGACTAGAGTTGACTCTGATCAGAGCCATCTCTGCCCCTTAGGGCTAGATCTGGACAGCTCGGGTGAAATTCCTTCCTCAGATGCAGTGCTTGCTGGGTTGCAGGACCTGATGGTTTGGGAAATATCAGTTCCTTTGCCATCAACTTCAGTTTCACCCAGGTGTTCTGTCTTCAGGATTGTGGAGAGGGCCTTCTCTTTACCTAGAAGGATATCCCTACCCTCCCCCCTTGAATCACACAACTTTGCCTTCTTCAGTTCTTTGCTCTGAGCCTCGTTCTTCCATTCCACTGGGACAGCCAGCCCAATGCAGTCACTCCCTCAGGACTCCCTCATCTGTTCTCATTTCTCACTGGGCATGTAAAGAAACAGATACTGTGAAGCCCATCCTTAAATGTCCACATAAAATTTTAGCCCCTCCCAAGGACACGACACACTGGAGCAAGGGGGGGGGGGTCCCTGTTGATGCCATGGTTGTGGCGGCAGCCACCAAAAAACAGCTTGCAAAGCAGAGCTCTTCTTTTCATCCCCCTAACAGGAAGCCAGGCCTTGGACAGATTTGGTGAGCCCGTATACACTTCACCGACCTTTGCTCTGCAGTCATTGAATTACCTGCCACATCTTACAAGATTACAAAGAGATTTGGCAAAAGAACTCTCCAAATCTCTTTCTTGGTCCATGTCTGCTAAGGACCAAAATAAAGTCTACTCACAAATGGCCACCCTTTAGTCAATATCTAATGCATCCATGAGGCTGATCCACTATGCAGCAGGAGGTACCTCATGGATGACGGGTTCAGGCTTAGCCACTAGGAAACATGCCGGATGCATCTATGTGACTTTGCAGAGCCCTTTAAGTGTTCATTCATCAATGCTGCCTTTGATGGATCTTCCTTATTTGGCCATAAAGTGAAGGGCACACACTCCAGAAGTAAACAAGTAGAAAAAAACATGTCTACCATAGGGATACATTTTTCTACCCCTCAAAGGCCTTTTTCCTGGAATCAACAAGGCAATAAAAATATGTGGTTCCATAAATCCTAGGGTCCTTTTCAAGACTCACTTGGAGATAGTTCTCCCAGGGGGAACTCAAACAGAATTTGCCACCCCTCCCATGGCAGTGGCTCATGGAATTAAGGTTTCCGGGACTCCTTCTCGGACAAATCCTGTCAGCACTCCTGAAAAGGGGCCTGACTGCTCCCCTCTGGAGGAAGTTGGGGGCCATTTGTCTCTGCACCAAAGAGCCTGGCTGTCCAAAACAAAAGATTCCAGGGTGCAGAGAATTATATCCAGAGGTTATATCATACCATTCTCCTAAATCACAACAATAAAAAGAATCCCCAGTGTTCCACCAAATCAGTTGGAAGCAGTGGCATTAGAAATAGAAAAACTGCTAGGAAAAAAAAAGTCATCCAAAAAGTCTCCCCAGACCAGAAAGGATTCAGGACCTGTTCAAGATTCTTTGTAGTGCCAAAGAAGACAGGGGACTTGAGACCCATCCTGGATATCAGCAAACTGAACCAGTTTGTGCAATATTCAAGGTGCTGGATGGTCACTGTTCAGTCCATTCTGCCTCTATAGTGAAAGGACAACTGGATGTGCTTGATAGATCTTCAGGTGCTCCAGAAGATATCTGTGCTGTCAGCTGGGAACCAGTCATTACTAATTCAGAGCACTGCTCTTTGGTCTCACCACAGCCCCCAGAGTGTTCACCAAATGCACGGCAGTGGGAGCAGCTTACTTGAGAATGCTGGAATTGTGAGTGTTTCCTTATCTAGACTAATGCCTCCTAACTACCCCAACTGGCATTTACTGCTGCAGGCAAGGGACTTCTTGCTCTAGTTGTGCCTCCATTTAGGCATCACAATCCAATTACAGAAAATCACAACTTGCACCTGTAGAGCCTGCAGTTTGTAGGTACTCTTCTGCACATGGTCATTCAGATAGCCTCTCTTCCTCCAACTCAAATACAGACACTCAGATCCCTCTCAGATCAGGAAAATAATACAACATTCTCCTCTTCCAGCAAGACTAAGTTTACAAGCCTTGGGATCCCTGCCAGCTGCTATCACTCTTGTTCTTCTAGCCAGTTTCACGTGTGAATTCTTCAATGGATGCTATCAGTCCACTGGTCCATTCTTCAACATCCTTTAACTGTCCCAGTCAAAATCACACAAGTGGGCAAAAGGTGCCTTCTTTGGCTGATTTATTCAAACTAACTCTGGGAAGGTTGTCCATTTGCTCTTCCCCTGCCCATGGCCTCAGTGACCATGGACTCCTTCCAATTGGGTTGGATGGGCATTATTTGAGAAGGACAGTCCAAGGTATGTGGTCCTCCGAAGATGGCCAAGATAAATATCAATGTCCTAGAAATGACAGTAGTCCTCCTAGCATTGCAGGCCTTTCCAGACATTCTGCCCTCCAGGACGATTGCTATTCAGATGGACACTCAGTCCATGGTCTGATACATCAACAAGCAGAAGGAACCAAGTCTTATCTGCTTTGTCAAGAAGCAATGAGAGTGTGGCAATGGGCGATCTCTTCCTGTTTTTATTTATTTATTTATTGACATTTGTTAACCGGGTTAGTCCAACTGGGCCAGAAGCCCATTTTCAGTGGAGACCCGAGGAGAAAAGCTCCAGATTACAAAGGAAGTTTCTTATAAAATTCACACACAAAAAGTATTTACAGTACAAATAGTAATTCATGCTACAGGATAGTACACAAACAAGTTAGTGTACAAAAAATAAAAGCATAGATGGAAAACAATAAGAAAATATAAAGTGTATAAGCAAAAAAGAAATTAGTCTAAAGAGATAATAAATATACCTTCAAAAATTTAAGACTTCATAATGGAGAGAAGGAGATTAGTTAATTAGAAATATGTTAGGTACAAGTTATTAGAAGTAGGGGGAGATTGTTGCAAATTTCAAGTGGTGGGAATATGTTATAGGAGAAAAAAAGTTTTGGTTGGTTTATAGGTTCATAGGTGCATACTAGGTTAATGGCCCTGAAGCCTTTACAAGCCTAACCCATAGGATTAACCTGGTATCATGCCACCCAATATTAGTTCCTAGTGCCTGTGTCGAGTAGAGCCCCTGGAATGATCTCCAAGGTGAATTTTCTATTTCCCATGCACTCATCAAGATTTCTCTTGAAGAGGGCCAATGAGGTGCTCTGTTTGACATGTATGGGAGGTCTATTTCACAGCATGGGCAGTCTCTGGGTTATGAACCTGTCCCTCCAGCATGTTCTGTTAATTGTGGTAATGAGGCTGAGGTCTCTGGAGCTTGTGGTGCGGCGGGATTGGGATTTCTTTAGATGTAGCATTTCTAACAGAGCTGGGTCAGACATGGCTTTGTAAGTCAAGCAGAGATCACCTCTAAGTAGGCAATATGAGACAGAGAATAGTTGGAGTTTTTTGAGTCTGTCCATATAGGACAACTTTTTAAGGCCTAGGATCATCTTTGTGAGGTACTTTTGTGGCCTCTGCAGTTGTTGCAGGTGTCTAGTGTGGTACATGCCAAATGAGGCATTGTACTCGATGATTGGCCTAATGAGGGAAGAGTAGAGGGAGACAATGACCTCTTTCTTCCTGGATGGACTTTCTGACCACAGTGGCAATGTGGTGGTCAAAAGAGAGGTTGCTGTCATCCTGTGTTTCTAGATCGCTTAAGACGCCTTCTATGTTCAGTGGACTACAATCGATATGGTAATTCATGGGAACTGAGTTTTTCCCAAAGGGGATGGTGACACATTTTTTTGGCACTGAGCTTAAGGTCATGGTTCTGACACCAGTCATTGGTCTCAGTGAGGCCTTTCTGCAGGATGTCAACATCACTTGGGGAGTTAATAATAGGTTCCAACTTGCAATTGTTTGCGAACTTTGTCAGCCAGAGTCCCTTCATGTTGGCCTGGACTTCAGAGAAGTAGGTACCAAACAGGAGAGGACCCAGGACCGAACCCTCTGGGACTCCAGTCGCGACTGGTAGGCAGTCTGACTTGGAGTCAGCTACTTTCATACTGTGGGTTCTATCTGTGATATAGGGGTTGATAGCTAACTTAGTGAGTTTTTCTATGTTTCCTGAGTGGGGAATGGTATGATAGGCCTTGGCCAGATCAAGGTAGGCTTTATGAACCACCTTGTCTTCATCCACAACTCTGGTGACTGACTCAAGAAGTCAACCAAGTTGAGCAGGCATGACCTACCCTTCACAAAACCAAATTGTGTGGGATACAAAGTTTGGAGATTCCCTATATCTTTGTTTATTAGGTCCATGATGATGCATTTCATAGCTTTGCATATCAGACTCGTCAGGCTAATGGGGCAATAGTTCCCAGGGTCTGTAGTCGCTCCTTCTTTGTGGAGAGGGATGACAGTAGCAGTGCACCATTTGGTAGGGACAAAGCCTGAGGTGAGGCTGTGATTGAACAGGGCACACAGGTGTGGTGTCAGTTCACTCTGTAGTTCATGTAGAACACAGCCAGGGATATTGTCAGGTTCCATAGAAGCTGTATTCTTGGCCTTGGATAGTGTTGTTTTAACCTGTGCAGCAGTAAAACTGGGTGCCTGGCAATTTACTGGTATTGTGATTGGTCCTTGGGGGGGGAGGGTAAAGTTGGCACTGAATCTGTCGGCCAGTATATTGGCAATATCTGTTGGCTCAGTATAGGAGGTACCATTGTGCAGTAGCTCAGATCAAGTCTGGGTATTGCCACGGAGATTCTTTACATAACTATAGAAGACCTTGTGGTTGTCTTTACTATCTGCTGCAATGCTGTTTTCATAGCTAGCTTTAGAGGATTTGATGAGGGATCTTAACTTTTTGTTGAGGCTGATAAAGGAGTTTTTCCAGTCTTGGGACTTCACCTTATTCTGCATCAGTTTCTTCTTTCTGTTGTAGAGTTTGTTTATGGGTGGGGACCACCAGATTGGCTTCCTTTTTCTGGAGGAGATTGTCTTGGTTCTATTGGGTATGGTGAGATCCACGCATTTGTTTACGTGTTCGTACAGTGCATTGGTGTATGATTCGGCAGTCATGCAACTATTCTCCATTTGCATGGGTGCCGTGACGTTAGCCATCTCTGTTTTTAGGAGCCCAAAGTTAGCTTTGGAAACGTTTTTCATGGTGGCTACCTTTGCAGGGGGTGGGGGTTGGGGTGGGAGGGATGTGGATTTCCAAGATGATTAGTTTGTGCTCGGATCTAACCAAGGAGGAGTTGACTATTGGTATAGAGCAATTGTCACCTGTGTTAGTAATGACCAGGTCAAGGATGTTGCTACCTCTAGTAGGGGCAAGAATGAGCTGGGCCAGGGCATTGGAATTAATGAATTCCAGGAAATGTTGGGCAAGTGTATTGGTACGTGAGTAGTTTTCCCAGTTAATGGAGAAGTAGTTGAAGTCGCCCAGTATGAAATTGTTAGGTTGGACCCTAATATTCTCCAGGGTGCCTAGGAATGTGGAGTGTGAGTCTTGGGACATGGTTGGGGATCTATAGCAGGCTACGGCCTGACTCGCTGTCTTACCCAATGTTAGCTGCACCCGAAGTATCTCTGATGAGTTATGTTGGGCTACCAGTCTGGAGGTGTGTGCATCCATTATGAATATGGAAACACCACCACCTTTGGAGCTTCGGTCCAAGTTCTGGGGCCGAAAGGTGTGGAATGAGTTATAGCCTGGTAGTGCAGGGGTGCTTTCTGCTGCTTTGAACCAGGTCTCTGTTACAGCACAAATGTCAGTGTTCTCCATTTTAAGGAGTGCTTCAAGTGAGTGAATTTTAAGATTTAGACTTCCAGCATTGAGCAGCATGACCCTCAGATTGCATTTGTTTATTGCTATTATGGTGGTAATTTGGTCTTTGGAACACAGCCTAAAAAGGCACACTAGGGGTGGCAAGAGCCTTGGCCAATATCCAGAAGCACAGGAGTAACAGATGAAGGCCATCTATGGCAAAGCATCGAGGACTGTTGACAATGTCATCCCAGGCTGACAGATACTGGATCCCCTTTGAATGACACCAGAAACTGAGCCAGTTGTTGAAGTCAGTCATTTTTTGTTTGTATTGAGGTATCCTAGGCAAAGGTAAAATGCTGCTTAAGGTTAGGGACATAAATGGTTGAGACACATAATCACAGAGTTCAGTCATATCTCTCTTCATATAGTCCAGTGAGGTACATCTCAAGTCATTCACACCAACATGGTCTATGACAGAGTCATAACAGTTCCTGTTGTTGAGAGACTTGAGTGCGTGTGTGATGTGGTGGATTCTGGCACCTGACAGACAGCTGACCATGACTTTTTCCTTATCCAACCTGATGAGAAGGACATCAGTGTGTTTCATAATTCAGTCGCCTATGACTAAGATGTTTGTATTTGTGTTATGCCTTAGGGGCTTGACTGATGAGACACTTGTGTGTGATATATTATATGTACTATGTTCTATAGAGGATGTATTGTGTGAACCGTGCTTGTGTTTGTGTTTGGGAGGTCTCTTATGTTTAGGAAAGCTTCTGGTAAGGACCTCCACATATATAGGTTTATGTGGTGTTAGTTTAGTAGGTGCAGGAGGTGAGGTGTGCATGCTGACAACCTGCTTGGTATCTGATGAACTCTTCACATAAAAAAAATATTCACATAAAAAATTTGCTTTGACCTCTGTTTATATACCCCCTGGAAACAATATCACCACCCTTCAAAATATCCTATCCTGGTTCTCCCATAATATACAGTATGAAACCCTCATCCTTGGAGATGTCAATATAGACTGGTCCAAACTTACAAATGACTCTCCACAACTTAATATAAACCTTCATGGCTTCCACCAACTGATAACATCCCCAACCCGCTTCCATAAAACCTCATTCTCCAGCTCTACTATTGACTGGATTCTCACCAACTCCCCAAACCTCTACCATAGCCCAACTACCTTACCCAACTCCCTAAGTGATCATCTCCCCACCTCCATTCTAAGACACTCCCAACCAAACACCCAAATCTCACCTTTACAGAGACTGTCGTAAACTTACTGACTTCAATGCCACTCAATTCAGCTTCATACTTGCTAATATTGACTGGTCCATTCTTCAGCATCTACCTCTTGATGATGCAGTGAGCAAATTCAATAACATTTTCCTGGACACCCTCAACTCTCTTGCCCCATCCAGGAAAATTAGAATGAAATCAAATTATGCTCCCAGGCTTACCAAGGATACTAGATCCCTCATGCACAAAAGAGATAGTACCTGGAAAGCCTGGGTTACAAAAAAGAACCATCTCTACTATAACATTATCGTGAACTATGGAATCTTGTCAAAAAACAAATAAATAAAGATAGAAAAACTACTACAACTCTGCCCAACTCAATGTCAAATCCAACCCACATAAGTTCTGGTTAGCTCTAAACAATATTCTTTCTCCTGGTCGCCCTTCCAACCCCTCCCCTTTCCCCTACAAATCTTCACTAGAGACTGTTACCCTTCTCAATAAGCACTTCATTGATACAGTCCAAAAACTCCCTCCCTACAACTCTAACCAAATACATACTCCCTCTCTCCATCACCCACTCAGTAGTACCCCTTCTCCTTTCAACCTCTTCCCACTTCTTACATCAAAAGACTTCTTCTGAAGCTGAAACCCTGCTCTACCTCCACAGACAATCTCCCATCTACCTTCATCAAACTAGCTGCTGAATCTATAACCTATCATGTATCCATTCTCATCAAAAGGTCAATTCAAGAAGCCACTGTCCCTCTTATTTGGAAATCCTTTTTCACAATCACCCTCTTTATAGGAGGAAACTCTACCGACCCATCTAACTACAGACCCATTGTCATCCTATCCCCTCTTTCCAAGATACTTGAAAAATGCATTCATTCACAGCTTCTCAACCATCTCCTCCAGCATCACCTTCTTACTCCCACTCAGCATGGCTTCCGCCCTAACCATAATACAACTACAGCCCTCTTATCATTTACCCTTGCTATCTCTCAGGCCTGTGAAAACAACCAACTCATATCCTGTCTCTTTCTTGACCTATCCAAAGCTTTTGATATAGTCTCTCACCCTATACTGCTTACCAAACTGGCTAATCTCAACCTATCTGCTACCACCCTAGCCTAGTTTTTTAGCTCTCTCTCTTGTAGACAGTAATCTGTCAGATGGCTGTCATCTTTCTCTCCCTTTATTCCAGTACCATCTGGCATTCCACAGGGTTCCATCTTGGGTCCCCTCCTGTTTAATATATTTACTAATGAATTATATACATCCTGCAAAAAATCCTTCCTTATCCAGTATGCAGACGACTCAACTCTCATCTCCAACTCCGGCAATATCTCTGAACTTCTTTTGAATCTGTCTTTTAGGCTGAATTAAAGTTCATTATTTGGAAAACTGTTTTGCTTATTGTTCTGACATCTGAAAGACTAGTCTCTGAGCCGCAAGATCTCATGGTGGGCCAACCTTATCTGATTTTCCACAAGCCAGGGTTGTTTTATGCAATAATTCATCTTTCATGCCAAAAGTTGTTTCTGAATTTACAGTGAATTAAGTCATCAATCTCTCTGTTTTCTTTCTGGGACCTAAAAACAAGGGAGAAAAGATTCTGCATATTCTGGATGTATGTTGGCAGCTCAGGTACTACCTTAACAGTACTAAGCCCTTCAGGAAAGCTTAACAACTGTTTATTTCCTATTCTGGGTCTAAGAAGGGTCAGTCTGTCTCTAAGCAAATGATTGCTTATTGGTTGTCCTCTGCTATAGTTTTTTTTGTTACTTCCACCATGATAAATCTAGTCCAGGCAAGGTTAAAGCACATTCTACCAGAACCTTAAGCTCTTCAATGACATATTGGAAAGGAGTGGACTCCAGAAGCATTCTAAAGGCAGCAACCTGGTCCTCTGTTCAGTCCTTTGCAAAGCACTACAAATTGGATTATTTCTCAAGTTCCAGAGCAGGCTTTGCAAGGGCCATTCTCCAGGAGCTCCTGGATCCTTATCCTTCCTCCTCCCAGGTAGGGGAAGCATTGGGAATCTACCCATATATCACTGAGGCAGTGTGAATGATAAAAAGAGTACAGCTGAGTTAAGTCCTACCTACCTGTAACAGTAGCTGTTTGAATTTCACACTGTGAAGAGTGTCCTATACAAACTTGAACACAACCTGTATTTCATTCTGCTTGATTGTGCCTACCACTACTATGTGACCCTGCCCAGTTTTGAATACTGACAGTGGTATGCACGCACGCGAGCATATATGTGTGTGTGTCTCTCTCTTTCATTAAATTCAATCACGTCAGTGCACAGTGATCCTCTGTCCATGACAATGACCAATATTATATTGTTTACTATATATTTATTTATTTATTTGCAGTTTGTTTACCAGGATGGTCCATTGGGCCACAAGGAGCCCATTTTCAATGGAGTGCTGGGGAGAAGAGCTCCAGAAATACAAGTGTTAACAAATTACAGGAATACAAAAACATATGAGTTACAAAACGTGAGATAATAAAAAGAAAAAAGAAAATACAGAGTTACAAAGTAGAAAGAGTTAGCATTTGGAGAAAGTAAATTAATACAAATCTAATTAAAAACTGTTTACATCAGCAATTCAGCAGATTGTACAGTATTCAGTTTTTGCAAGATTTTTACTATGAGTTATGTCTGATGCATAAGAAAAAATGGACTGAGAGTAGTTGAGGAGGCTATGTGGGGTGGGAACAGAAACATTCCCATTGTGAAGTTAGGTGTGTATGAAGGAGGGTTTTAAAGACAGAGAGACATTTGGTTGTACGGAGGAGGGGTGGGAGAGAGTTCCAGTGGTGAGCAAGAGAGAAGGATAGGAGATATTTGCCTGCAAACCGGGTGGGTTTGTGTAGTTCAATTAGATTTTGGAAGTTAGATCTTAGCTCTCTGTTAGGAAGATGCATTTGGAAGGTAGAGGCAAGGGAGGAACAAAGAGAGGGGGTGAAGATGAGTTTGTGTGCCTGGATCAGTTGGAGATAGGTAAGGTAATTAAGTAGCTCAAGCCAACTGAGTTGATGTAGTGATATGCAGTGATGGGTAATGGATCTGTGGCCTGTGACAAATTTTGAGATTTTGTAGTAGCAGGAGGATAGTTTGGACTTGAGGGAGAATTGCAGGTTAATAAAGATAGAGGCACCATATAAGAGGGAAGGGATAAGATAAGTGGTAGCAAGAACAAGCCTAGTTGAGGAAGAGATGAAACGATTATGATGGTAGAGCATACCAAGTTTTGTGTGGGTTTTTTTGATATTTGCTTGTATGTGGCTGTTGAACCTTAACTGGTCATAAAGGATAACTCCTAATAGCTTGGCAGTGGAGACTATTTCGAGGGGAGTATTGTTTTGGCTGGTGATTAGGAATAAATCTTTATCTTGGATAATGGTTTTATTAGGGGAAATATCATAAGCTTAGTCTTGGTTGCATTCAGTGCAAGATGGTTATGTAGCATCCATTGTTCAGTTGAGGAGAAGGCCTCATGGGTTAGTTTTATTAATAAGGAAGTAGATGAGGCAGAGCAAATTATGGTAGAATCGTCTGCATATTGGATAAGATTGGCATTAGGGATGGCTTGATGGAAATCGATGAAAATACTAAATAGTAGGG
Organism: Protopterus annectens; assembly: GCF_019279795.1. NCBI lineage: Eukaryota > Metazoa > Chordata > Ceratodontiformes > Protopteridae > Protopterus > Protopterus annectens. The sequence goes on from NC_056739.1 coordinate 487,007,373, forward strand.
GACCTAGAATTGAGCATTGGGGTACACCAGTATGAGTATGTAAGAAAGGTGAAGTTGCCTTTTTCCTGTTTGACTGCCTGTTGTCTATTCTCTAGGTAACTGGTGAACCATTTGATGGAGGAGTGGGATAGATTTATTTTGGAGAGTTTATTGAGGAGAAGATTGTGAGAAATTGTGTCAAATGCTTTAGAGAGGTCTAAGAGGAGGGTGGATACAAGATGGCCAGAGTCCTGAGACTTGTTAACAGTTTCTAAGAAGGAAAGGAGAGCAGTAGTGGTGCTATTGCTGGGCCGGAATCCATGTTGAGTGGGAGAGAGAAGGTGTTTTTTTAAGAGATAGGGTAGCAGTTGTTGGTGAATACATTTTTCAAGGAGTTTTGATAGTGGGGATAGAATAGCGATTGGCCAAAAGTTTGAGTGATGAAGGCTTTTTTTCAGAGCTAGGGAACATAACATTCAGAGATTGATCGATTGATTAAGATACAAATAGGGAAGACAACGGCTTTGGCAGTTATTTTTAGGAAGTAGGAGGGTATCTCATCTGGGGCATTGGAACATGGCTTCAATTTTTGAAGAAGTTTTTTTTATGGTAGAGATGAAAATAGGGTTCATAGAGAAAGGGGGTTGGGTGCTAGACTTTTTTGAGGTGGAGATGGGAATATGGTTCATGGAAATGGGGGGATGAGGGCTAGACTTTGTAGAGGAGGGAGGGGAGAGTGGGGATGGCTGTGAGGTTGCAGGGTTTTTGGTGAAGGATGTTGTTAGTTTGGCTATGGAGTCAATAAAGAATGAATTGAACTGTGAAGCTAGGTCTGAGTCAGAGGCATTTGGTTCAGGACAGGGGTTTTCTTTCTTCCCTGGGTTGAGTAGAGATACTAGAGCATATAGTAAAAAAATTCTTCTTTCCCATGACCTAGAAAGAAAAACACTTACAAAGGAATCCTTGCCATTGTTGCAGATTCAATCTATGCCTCAACTGATACTGAAAGAACTTGCAGTAGTCACTGGTTGCTCTGCATATCACCAACTTAACTCTCTGGCTTATTCTGTTGTAGTCATTTCAGCCAGCCTGAAAAGTAAGTCAGCCACTTCCTCTTTGGATGTTCCAGTGGCTGATATGGGGATGTAAAACCATCTTCTCTGGGTTTGGAAGACACTCTGGGAGGTGCTTCTTGGGGTAACTGAGGCAAGAAGACCATTAGACTGGACATACATCCCTCCTTCATGTCAGTCCTCTTCTACTAAAATTCCTATTAAGACAAAATACTAAATATTGTTTTTCTGATGAAATTTCTGCAGTTAAAAAAGATGAGTTGCTTATATTAGCTAGACATGCATTACATGCAATAACTTATGGTACGCAGTAGCCTTTACAGATGAGCATTCCCTGTAAAGTGAATCCTGAGGAAACCCAGTCTGATGATTCTGATATTGATACAGATAGGGCTTCTTCTGCAGAGTCCCATACCCAACTCTCTGATTGTGAGGAAAAACTTTAATTGTCATTCTCCTATGGAGGAATTTTCTTTTAATCAGACCATAACTAAGAGGAATGAGAGATTTTTATGGGAACAAATAGATGTAGAGCTTTTCTCGCCATGCCTACGCTGAAAATGGGCCAGTGGTCCAGTCGGACTTTCCCAGTAAACGAATGTAAAATAAAATAAATAAATATTCTCCCGAAATGAGGAGACATCATGATATGTTATAAATGGATATACTTCATTCTTCTCCCATCCCTCCTATACTACCAGCCTCAGAGGATGTGTTGAATGCTGTCTATATTCATCCTGATATTCAGCCATCAGTCCCTAAAAATGCATATAAGCTGAATAAGGTACCACAGGCTAATAAATGTATTTCTCTCAACCTAAGTCAGATCCTGCTGTCATTTCAACTGCATCCCATGCTAGCAACGGGCTGGTCCTCATTAGCATCCCTACATCTGATGATAAAGAGGGTAACTATATAGGTAAGATAGTATTTTTTTTCTTCCACTTTAGCCTTCAGAATTCTGAATTACCTGGCATATTTGTGTGGAAATTTATGCTTTGTCATAATGGCAGTCTAAGGGAATTGCCTTCCACTGTTCCTACAGAAGAAAGCTCTTTTTTAAACCAAACTGTTTGTACCCTTTGCCAGATATCTAAACATGCTTTAAAGAGTGTATACGATTGTGCAGATACAGTGTCTATAGCTATTACTACTGCTACAGTGGTGAGAAGATATGCTCAACTATGTAACCAATGGTTTGCTAATGAGGTAAAGTCTGAAATCTTGGATTCAGCTTTAGATAAGGAGGCATCCTCTTTCCCATTTGTTATTTGCTTGATATTTAGATCCAATGGCAAAGAAAATAAGGGACTCAGAAATGCAAGGATATAATTGGTATGGTTATCAAGAAAAGTTGACTTTATTTGCAGATGATGTTATTTTTGTACCTGATAAATCCAGAAAAGAACAACTCAGTGTTATCAAACATTTCCAGCCAGTTCCAAGTGTTTTCAGTATATAAAATTAATAAAGGTAAAACAAATGATACAGTCATAAAGTATGGTTCAGCAATACTCATATTTATGGAGACATGATAAAATGAAGTATCTAGGAGTATGGACTAAAAAGGCTTCTGTTATGACAGCTAATGTTTGAAGAGCTTAAACAAAATTTAATACAAAAATTGAGAAACTGGAAGCTTTTGTTTATGGATATTGATAAGATATAAGCAGTGAAAACATTTTTAGGCTCTTTAGTTTTATATAGGTCAGGCATATTTTTGTCAGTGAGAGATGATGTGGATAATGATTAGTAAAGAGTTGAAGTACTTTATCTGGGAGGGGAAGATGACAAAAGTTAAGTAGGATAATTTGAACCTTCCAGTAGAATATGGTGGTTTAGGATTACCTAATTTGGAGGGATATTTTAGAGATAAAAAGTTAAGGCTCATATACATAACACAAGCAGAAGATTATAATTCAAAATAGAAAAGGATGATAATGGAGCAGGGGGAAGTTCAAGAAATAAAGAGACAGTGGGATTTTGGACACAGATCCCTTAAGGGGAATAATAAGAAACATACAGAATTTTATTTATTTATTTATTTATTTTACATTTGTTGACCGGGTTAGTCCGACTGAGCTAAGTAGCCCTTTTTCAGTGGAGGCCCAGGGAGAAAAGCTCCTCAGTTTTACAATTTTAGTGTTAACAGTGTCAGTGGGTTGCGATGGATGTATACACAATTAAATACATTTTATCAGAAAAATAATAGTGGATAAAAAACATAATAAAGCATAGATAAGAGAAATGATTCGATACAAACATTTTCAATAAACAGTGAAAAGAGTTCAAAGTGTATGTAGTTATTTCATAAGATATGTGACAGAAATTTAAATAAGAGATGGAGTAGAAAAGTGATACTTTGAAGAGGTTTACGTTCAGGTCGCCTGAGGCAGAGGATCCCACACACGAGAATACTGCAACATGAGAATAGAAGGACATTCTATTCTATTTAAGATTTTCTTGTGCTAGAACTCCTGGCCTACCACAAGATGTGGGGCATAATCAAAAACATGTACCTGGAAGCGATGAGTACTAAATCATCCATACTGCCTGCCTTAAACTCTACAAGGTTGGGAAAACGGTCACTGCCCTGACCCTTTCTGTGTTAGGAGGTCCACATGCTGAGGCAACACAAGAGGTTGTTCCCTTTTCAGGCTGAGAAGGGAGAACCAAAGCTGCCTGGCCAAAAGGCCTGCTACTGTTAGCATCGTTTTACTCTTCTAAATAAGATTCATAGGTATATACTAGTCTAACGGCCACCAGGACCCTTTATAACCCAAGCTGTGCAACCCAACCCAATTGTGTCATTATGTATCATGAATATTTATTAGGAGGGGGTATGCTAGTTAGGAAGCTATATTCATAAAGCAGCAGAAAGTATTCTAAGAATTAACACAACACAAGAATGGAGAAAGAAAATTTTGCAAATAGAAATCATTGCAAGTAATGGTACAGAAATAAGCAAGAGGGGCCTGGAATTCACTGGAGAAAACTAACAAAGGGACCAAGGTATTGGGAGCAACTAACTATAGAGGGAAAGGTAAAAAAGTGAGATGAGACCAAGAAAATTTTGGGACTCCAGGCTAGAGACTGCCTACGTTACCAGAGATTGATAGCAAAGAGATGGGATAGGAATCCTAAGTGAAAGACCTTTCTGTTGGAGTTTTAGCTGAATCTAGATCAGAAGCTGCTGTTAAAAATTGACAGTTAGTAGGGTAAATAAAATATTGCATGATAACCATAACAATCAATCAGACAAGGTTAGAAAAGTTTGGGAAGAGAGACAAAAAAATCAGTTTTCAAGAGAACAATGGGAGGACATATGTATTGGCTCCCAAATATTTAACAAAATCCAGGTGGTTTAGGATGTTTCCTTAGAAATGCTAGCATTGACTTCAATTAATTTTTCCTCAGGTGCATAGCAAATATTGGAGGTATAATGGAGAAGAAAGAGGTAACACAGAACATGTGTTTTAGGAGTGTAATGAGTTGGTAGATTTAAAAAATTCCTTTCATAGTTCTTTGTCAGAAATATCAAGTGAGCAAATAGCTATAACTAAGGAAATGATTCTTTTGAGCTGGGGCACAAGGTCTGAATTGCCTAGACATAATAAGGCCTTATTAAATGTAATTTTTTTAGTCGCCAAAAACAGTTACCAGAAAATGGAAATCATAGTCTAAACCAGCCATATTTGAAGTACTGAATATTATAAAGGAGGTAAAATAACTGAAAGAGAGATCTCCAGAAAAGGGAAGGAGCAAATTACATATAAATAAATGGAAATTGTGAGAACAATACATGTAGAATAGTGATCAGGAGGAGGAGGAGAAGTGAGGTTTAATGAAAGATAGGAATTCAGCAATTTTTTGCAATGCTGGACTGAAGATAGTTACAATGAAAGAAAATGGAAAACTGTTAATATAGTTTGTTTTCTTTTCTGTTAATGTGTGTTTGTGCTTGTATTGTGTGATAATTTAATAAAAGTGTTTAAAAAAGAGATAAATGAACTGGAAGAGTTATCTTTAGAAAATGGAAGAGGCAAATTACATAGAAAAAATAGAAATTGTGGGATCAATATAATAGTATTCAGGAGGAGTGAAGTTTAAAAAAAGACAGGAATTCAGCTATTTATGTACTGTTGGACTGATGATACAAAAAAGAAAATAGAAGATATGTGATGTATAATGAGCGTAAATGGAAAATGTTAATATGGTTTCTTTTCTATTCTGTTAATATATGTTTGCCTATGTGTTAAGTGATAATTAATCTTTTTCTTCTTCTTTCGGCTTTTTCCCGGTTAGGGGTCGCCACAGCGGATCATCTGTCCGCTCATGATTTGCAGTGGAGTTTTACAGTGCCAAGTTGCCAGCCCAGTGCCCAACCTTCCACAGAAGGCATTCACATGTGCACACTCACACCTATGGCCAATTTAGAGTGTCCAATCCACCTACTGCATGTCTTTGGGATGTGGGAGGAAACCGGAGCACCCAGAGGAAACCCACGCGACCATTATGTGATAATTAATAAAGGTGTTTAAAACAAATAAATGTTGGGTGCCAATAGGTATGCTGCTAGAGACATGTTTGGATAGAAATGAATATGTGAATTTGATAAAGAACAGATGTCAGGAATGGACATCCAGTAGAATACCAGGGACAATTGAAAAGGAAAGCAGTGATACTGAATGCTACAGGACTCCAATAGTGATAGTAGAGGGAGAAAAGACAATAATGGCAGATTTGTAGTAACCAGGGCCTATTGGCAAGTGAGCAGGTCTACACTGGCATGTATTTATATTCTACCAAAAAACGTTATTAATGAGCTAAAACTAAGGGAGAAATAATTAGCTTTTAACAGGGAATGTTATTTAGTAGTGGGGACCGGAACTTATTACAATAGTGAGAATATGTGAGAGGGACCTAGAAAGGAAAATATCAAAAAAATGGTAGCTTTCTGAAGAAATACATAATAATACTTGGTATGTGAAATCAGTTGTAGGAAATCAGAATTCACATATTATTCCCCAAGGTTGGCCAACTGGGTTAGAGTGGATAGAGTTCATATTTCAGTGGACCATGTATATTTGATTGAAAGCTTCAGCACACATCCAATAAATATTTCAGATAACCCACCAGTAAAAACTAAGACATCCTACAGAAAGGCCTCACCGAGACCAACAACTGGTGTCAGAACCATGGCTTTAAGCGCAATGCCAAAAAATGTGTCGCCATCCCCTTTGGGAAAAACCCAGTTCCCATGAATTACCACATCGATGGTAGTCCACTGAACATAGAAGGCATTATAAGAGATCTGGGAACACAGGTTGACAGCAGCCTCTCTTTTGACCACCACATTGCCACTGTGGTCAGAAATTCCTTCTATGTAGCACATCTCATTACTAAGGGTTTTGTATCCAGGAAGAAAGAGGTCAGTGTCTCCCTCTACTCTTCTCTCATTAGGCCAATCATCAAGTACAATGCCCATTTGGCATGTACCTCACTAGACACCTGCAACAACTGGAGAGGCCACAAAAGTACCTCACAAAGAGGATCCTAGGCCTTAAACACTTGTCGTATATGGACAGACTCAAAAAACTCCAACTGTTCTCTGTCTCATATCATCTACTTAGAGGTGATCTCTGCTTGACTTACAAAGCCATGTCTGACCCAGCTCAGTTAGAAATACTACATGTAAAACATCCCAATCCCTCCGCACCACACACTCCAGAGACCTCAACCTCAATACCACAATCAACAGAACAACCTGGAGGGACAGGTTCATAACCCAGAGACTGCCCATGCTATGGAATAGACTTCCCATACATGTCAAACAGAGCACCTCACTGGCCCTCTTCAAGAGAAATCTTGATGAGTGGATGGGAAATAGAAAATTCACCCCAGTGATCACTCCAGTGGCTCTACTCCACAGAGACTCTGGGAACTAAGGTCGGGTGGCACGATGCCAGGGTAATCCTATGGGCTAGGCTTGTAAAGGCTCCAGGGCCATTTGCCTACACACCTATGAATCTATGAGAAGAGGGTGGGAAACAGTATCGAAGGCATTAGAGAGATCTAGAAATAGAGAGAAAATAATCCTACCAGCATCTCGAGCCCGGTTGACTGTATCTATGAAGGAGATTAGGGCAGCTGTGGTACTGTAGCCTGGCCTGAAGCCCTACTGAGTGGGGAATAAGATTTGGTTATGAAGCAGATGGTTGAGAAGTTGGAATTGGATGCATTTTTCCAAAATCTTAGAAACTGGTGAAAGGATAGCAATGGGTCAGAAGTTGGTAATGTCTATGCTATTTCCACCTTTATGTAAAGGGAGAATATATGCCTTTTTCCAGATATTAGGATCATAGGACTCATTGACAGATCTATTAGGAAGTATACTGATAGAGTAGGCAATGGAATTTTATGTGATTTGTAGGAATTTGGGGGGTAGATTGTCAGATGCATTAGTCCAAGTTTTGAGCTTAAGGAGTAGTTTTTTTATTAAAGTGGTAGAAATGAGGGAAAAGGAAAAGCTGGGTGGGGTGGGTGTAGTGATGTTTTGAGAGGATTGTTTTGGAGATGTGGAAGTAGTATTAGAGTTGATTTGGGGGAAGGTGGCAGTAAGAGTGGATATAGTGTTGATGAAGTAAGTGAATAGAGTGGCTAATTCAGTAGATATTTCCTCTGGATTTTGACAAGGATTAGTTTTTGAGCCTGGGTTTAGTAGGGAAATAATGGAGTTCCAGAATTGTTTGGGGTTTTGCCTATGGTGGGTTTGAAGATGAAGGTAGTGTGCTTTTTTTTCTTTAATAACTAAACGCTTAACTTGGTTGTTTGAACTGTAGTAGGTCTGAGGGCTTTCTAGTTTTTTGCCATTGTTTCCAGGCTTTGTCCCTGGTAGTCATGAGTTGCTTAGTGGGTCTTGTGAGCCAACTAGCATGTTTAGTTTTTACTCTTTTTTGTCAGATTGGTGCTAGATTCTTTAAGGTCTCAAGAAATATTAAGTTGAATGATTCAACAGCCTCATCAAGGGGTATGGTTTTTAGGGCCTCTCAGTTGAGGCTTGATAAAATTTCATTAAAGGTGGTTGAGTTACAGTGGGACACATTTCCTGTTAGCTTGCAATGGTGTTTACTTGGTGCTGGAGTATCTTTGTATAATATATAGGCAGGGAGGTGGTCACTGATGCTGTTGAGTAGTGTGCCAGCGATGGCAATATGGTTTGGATCAAAGACTAGGATCCAGTCCAATATGGATCCTTTGTCATTGTTTCTGTTAGGTCTGGTTATATTGTGAATTAGTTGGGTGAAGTTGTACAAGTTAATGTTTGAAGGGAGAATGTGTTGGGATACCTCTAGCGAGTCTATATTGACGTCACCCAGGATGATTGTTTCATTATCTATAATATTTGATATCCAGGCAAGAATTTCTTCTATTAGAGGAATGTTATTGCCTGGTGGGATGTACAGGGCTACTATGCAGAGATTTTTGCAGTTGTTTATTTCCTGGAAAGAAATTATTATTTCTGCTGTGGAGAATTATGAAATTGATTTAGAATATGGGACAACAGTATAAGTGTTAGGGTAGAGTAGTGCTACACCTCCACCTCTCTGGTGGGGTCGATCAAATCTTAGCCAGGCATAGCCTGGGGGAAGAAATTCAATGTATTTTATGTATGGCTTTAACCATGTTTCAGTGGCTGCCAGTATATCAGGCTTGTTGTGAGCTATCCAGGCATGAAACTCTGGGATTTTATTTCTGATGCTTTGAATGTTTAGTGTAGTTAAATTTAGAGATTTATGTGACTTAGGTGAGTTAGTAGGTGAGGAGGTGAGGACAGGGTTTGGGTGAATATCTCCACATTGGAGTAACTTAGAATGGTTTCTTTGGAAAATATTGGTTAGTTGTTTCCTTTTTGAGTTTGTTTGGTAATTTAACACAGTGAGGTTGTGGGTATTGTTTTCCAAGAATAGGATTTTTATTTTGGTAAGTAGAAATGTATTTAGAGCATATAGGTTAGGGTATATGTTAGAGTAGATGGCTAATGATGGGGTTTGTGTGGTTGTAGTACAAGTTGGTGTGAATGGTTGATAAGCTGACTGGATATCTGTTAGATTTGTTAAGAGATAGACGCTAACAGAATGAGAGGAGAATTGTGTAAGAGGTGGGGGACATGGTAGATAGGGGATTAAATATTTTGTGAAGTAAACTAAAGGTAGAGGATGGCAGTAGTTAGGGTATGTATGTATGTAAGATAGTAGTGGAGGTGTAGTAGACTGATAAGAAAATATAGATTGTGCTGCTAATTGGAAGTAGTTAGTGTGGGTGGGGTGATATAGATGGTAAGATGCGCTTGGAAGATTGATTGGTGATTGACTGTGATTAGCTTAAGAGTGAGAGAGGGTGTGTTAGGGCAGAGGTAGGATAAGAATAAATGTAATTAAAATGGGGTGGGTGGGAATAGTGGTAGAGTAGGGGTGCAGAGTGAGCCTGAGTGTAGTGATGGCAAACAGAGTGTGCTGGACCAGATCATAGCTGGCTGCAAGACAGACAAAACTAGACAGTTGGATGCAAGAGAGACAAAACCAGATCATAGCTGGCTGCAAGAGAGACAAAAAACAATGTGTGTTGCTGTAATCCTTGGCTGAGAAGGTAGTCTCTTGTGTTGAGTGCTTGAAAGTAATCAGACATGAGTGAGATAGAAATTATAGGAAATGGAGAGTAAGATACAAGAAGTCTGTGCAGTTAAGAGTAGATAGAGAGCACAGGGCTAAGGTCAGTAGCTGGGTGAGTTACTTCATGGGAAATATACAAAGATAGCCAGGAGAGTAGAATAAAAGAAAATAAATCGTTCTTCTTTCGGCTTTTCCCAGTTAGGGGTCGACACAGCGGAACTCCGGTTTGCTAATGATTGGCAGTAGATTTTTACAGTGCCGAGGTGCCAGCTCGATGCCCAACCTTCAATGAAGGCACGCCCATTCACGTATGTCTTTTGAATGTCACTCGACTGTGGGGAGGACATGCAGACTCCACACAGAAGGCGCTCCAGCTGAGAATCAAACAGGAGAACCTCTTGCTGTGAGGCGACAACGCTACCACTGCACCACCACAGCTTACATAATATAGAAAAGAAATTAAGGGAAGAAATAACAAGAAAAGCTATGTAGGGACAGAATGTAGGACAGAAAGGGTGAGCGCGGAAGTCTGGCTTGGTGGTGTGTGAGTGGTCTTACAAGATCAGTTGGATTACAGATTTATGAATAAATAATATACATATATTAATGATAGTAGGTTTTACTGTGGAGCTACAGTGGTCACTTAGTAGACAAGACTTAATGCTTTGTCCTGGACAAAAGTTGTGGGTTGGGTACTTTTCTGTGACTTACAACTGGGCTTACAACCTAGAAATAAAAAGGGGAAGAATGAGAGATAAGTATGTGAGGGAGACCAAGAGACTGTTTTACAACACCTCTAGTAATTATGAGACAAGAGGTACATTGGGTAGAGGTATGAGAGGGAAGAAATAAGATAAGTAGAATTGAGGTAGAATTTAGAAAGAAATGAGGTACATAGCTAGTCTGTTTATGGTAGATCAGGAGATGTGGGGGTTAGTAGGGATAACTAGCAGTACAGCAGGAATGGAGAGAGATATAAAGGAAGGTAAAGGAGAGACATAACTGAGACAGTTTCAAAGTAGCAAACACACTTATCAGCAAGTTTTAAACTCTGTCATGAGTTATTTGCAACACAGTAGAACAGCAGGTATTGAAATCTCTTAACATGAGTTTCAAAATAGCAAACACATATCAGCAATTTTTAAACTCTATCATGAGTTATATGTAGAGCATTAGACTACATGTGTCAGCAAGTTTTGAATTCTTTATCACGAGTTACAAACAACCAGTAACATACATGTAACAGCAGATATTTCAGATTCAGGCCACATGCCAAGACATAATGTGGTACTACAGGGAAATGCAGAAAATATCACACAGCTGTATGCATAATATTTAATAAACTGGGAAACCGTGGCCGCTCAAATATCTGGAGTTTAGTTTAGAAAGATTTATAAATGTTTGCTATAGTTTCTAAGTGATGGAGGAGAATCCAGTGCTGGAAAGACTATTATGTAAGTTATGGAGTCGCTAGACCCAAATGTGGCTAAGTTGGTTCTCATATGACTAGTAGTGCCTTGAGAATCACTCTCATGCAATTCAGTTATCAGACAGGTATACGCACTTGAGTGGAGAAGAGGTTTACAAGTAGCAATTATTTAAGCAAGGTAGACTGAGACTGCATGAGGGGCTGGCTGAACAATGAGATACCTAAATAATAAATCCACTAACAGCAAGAGAACAAAGCAAGAGTAACTTATTTCTTCTTCTTTAATCCTTAAAGACACACCATTAATGCATAGAAAAATGTACAAAACAGCTCTCGCACACCACCAGAATCCAGACTGGAAATCTTGGTAGTTTAGAGTGAGGAAAGATGGCACGTGATGCCAGTAGTGTGAGTTTTAGATGCCACAAGGCCTTATAGGAGAGACAGAAATGAAAGTAAAAGGGAATATTGCATGCTTGGATGGAAACGAGTGAACACTGCTTGGGTTTAGGGGAAAAGATCACAGCTGGCTGCAAAAGAGACCAAAAATAATGTGCGCTGCTGTAATCCTTGGCCGAGAAGGCAGTTGCTTGTGTTGAGCCCTTGAAAGTGCTCAGAGGTAAGTGAGAAAGCAGAAATTATAGGAAAGGGAGAGCAAAGTACAAGATGTCTGTGCAGTCAGGAGTAGATAGAGAGCACAGGGCTAAGGTCAGTAGCTGGGTGAATTACTTCATGGGGGATACACAAAGGCAACCAGGAGAGTAGAATAAAAGAAAAGAAATTAAGGGAAGAGAAAACAAGAAAAGACATGTAGGGTTAGAATATAGGACAGAAAGGGTGAGAGCAGAAGTCTGGCTTGGTGGTGTGCGAGTGGCCTTACAAGATCAGTTGGATTACATATTTCTAAATAAATAATAGATATAACATTAATGATAGTAAGCTTTACTGTGGAGCCGCAGTGGTCATTTAGTAGAGAAGACATAATGCTTGGTTCCTGGGCAAAAGTTGTGGCTTGGGTACTTTTCTGTGTCTTACATCTGGGTTTACAACATAATTTCTTCTATTTTAATCCTTAAAGATACACCATTAATGCATAGAAAAATGTAAAAAACAACTCTCACACACCACCGGGACCCAAACTGGAAAGCTTGATAGTCCAGAGTTAAGTAAAAGTAGAGTCAAGTAAAAGTAGAAGTAAAAGAAGAAGTAAAAATGAGACACTGGTGTTTCCCTACTTTGTTAAAAAGAAAAGAATTTAAGGAATAGGTAGTGGAAATGATTTGAGAGATGTTCTTAATATTGATCACTGCTGCAGTAGCCTTAGCTATATGGGCTATGTCCTGCCAAGGATATAAAAGCCGGCCAGCTTCCAAAGCTTCAGGGCACCTTCCATGCACCCAAACTGTCAAGCAGCTCACGCTGAGTAGATTAAAAGAGAAGTTTGGGCACAAAGCACTTCAGAGATGCTGAAGAGTATGCTCCTCTGAGGCTTTTGAGGATTGATGGTCAGCTTGTGCTTTTCTTAGCTGGGCAGATCAGTTCCCTTTGGGGAAAAACATTCCATTTTCTTATTTTTTACTAAAGTTTTATTACTTTCCTTTTCAGGAATTTCTATCAGTTTAAAAGTAGTGTTATCTAACTGATAAACTATTTTCTGTGGAGAATATCCCAAAGCATATCTGACACCAGCCATCTGCTTAGTATCTCTAGAGAACAGGTCATCTCTGCACTTGCCAAGGCGAAAAACACGGCCTCAATGGGTACAGATAATATCCCATGTTGTTTTCTAAACAATCTCAAACAAGACCTAGCAGGCCCACTTGGGGTTCTCTTTAATCATAGCTTGAGAACTAGCTATGTTCATGCAGAATGGAGAAAAGCAGCAGTAATTCCTCTGCACAAAGGAGGGTGGCATCAACTGGCCCTGGGAACTACAGACCCATAAGTCTAACCAACATTGTCTGCAAAGCCATAGAAAGAATTATCATGACCTTATCAATAAAGACATAGGTGACCTCCAAACACTGGACCCAACCCAGTTTGGCTTTGTTAAGGGTAGATCATGCTTATTAAACCTAGTAGATTTCTTTGAGAATGTCACCAAAGCCATGGACGAAGGTAAGACAGTGCACAAAGCTTATCTCAATCTTGTCAGGGCTTTTGACACAATCCCCCACTTTGGTATCATTGAGAAACTCTCCTAGCTGGAGGTTAATCCTTACATTACTAGATGGGTAGCCAGTTGGCTCACTGACAGAACACACTCTGTCAAAGTTGGTGACTCCACCTCCAGAAGTAGACCAGTCACCAGTGGAGTACCACAGGGATCTGTGCTGGGCCTCTTACTGTTTGGCATCTATTTTTCAGACGTTCAGGCCAAAGTAAACAGTTTCTGGCTCACCAAGTTCACTGATGATTGCAAACTGGGAGCAATCACTGAGTTCCCAAATGATGTCAGCATATTACAGAAGGGATAACACAAACAAATGAATGGTGCCAAATCTATAGTCTAAAACTAAATGCAAAAACAAATGCATTATTATTCCCCTGGATAAACGGAATTCCCTACAAAATACAGTATTGACAGCACCTCGCTTGAGTTCCAAACCAGTGGTGCAAGACTTGGCAACACATGTTGATAGCAATCTGAATTTCAACCACCAAGTTTCCACAGTGGTAAGGAAAGCCTTCTGTTTAGAGCACCTCATAAGCAAGGGCATAGCATCCAGGTCATGGGATGTTATGACTCCACTGCATTCAAACCTCATCAGATCCCTGTGGTACTTAAGCTAGCTATGAAAACAGAATTACAGCAGAAAGTAAAGACAACCACAAGGCCTTCTATAGTTATATAAAGAATCTCCACAGCAATACCCAGATTTTCTCTGAGCTACTGCACAATGGTGCCTCCTATAATGAGCCAACAGATATTGCCAATATACTGGCCAACAGATTCAGTGCCAACTTTACCCCTCCCCCCCAAGGGACCAATCACAATACCAATAGATTGCCAGGCACCCAGTATTATTGCTGCACATGTTAAAACAGCGCTGTCCGAGGCCAAGAATACAGCTTCTATGGGACCTGACAATATCCCTGGCTGTGTTCTACATGAACTACAAAGTGAACTGGCACCTCACTTGTGTGCCTTGTTCAATCACAGCCTCACCTCAGGCTTTGTCCCTACTAAATGGCGCACTGCTGCAGTCATCCCTCTCAACAAAGGAGGAGCGATTACAGACCCTGGGAACTATCGCCCCATTAGCCTGACAAGTCTGATATGAAAAGCTATGGAATGCATCATCATGGACCTAATAAATAAGGGATATAGGGACTCTCCAAACTCTGGATCCCACACAGTTTGGTTTTGTGAAAGGTAGATCATGCCTGCTCATCTTGGTCGACTTCTTTGAGTCAGTCACCAGAGCTGTGGATGAAGGCAAGGTGGTTCATACAGCCTATCTTGATCTGGCCAAGGCCTTTGATACCATTCCCAACTCAGGAATCATAGAAAAACTCACTAAGCTAGGCATCAACCCCTATATCACTAGGTGGGTTTCAAACTGGCTCACAAATAGAACCCACAGTGTGAAAGTAGCTGACTCCAAGTGAGACTGCCAACCAATTACGAGTGGAGTCCCACAGGGATCGGTCCTGCGTAGTCTCCTGTTTGTTATCTACTTCTCAGAAGTCCAGGCAAACATGGAGGGACTCTGGCTGACAAAGTTTGCAGACAATTGCAAGTCAGAAGCCATTATTAACTCCCCAAGTGATGTTGACATCCTACAGAAAGGCCTCACTAAGACCAACAACTGGTTTCAGAACCATGGCCTTAACCTCATCCCAAAAAAATGTGTTGTCATCCCCTTTGGGAAAAAAACATTTCCCATGATTTACCACATCAATGGCAGTCCACTGAACACAGAAGACATTATAAGAGATTTGGGAACACAGGTTGACAGCAACCTCTCTTTTGACCACCACATTGCCACTGTGGTCAGAAAGTCCTTCTATGTGGCACATCTCATTACTAAGGGTTTTGCATCCAGGCAAAAAGAGGTCATTGTCTCCTTCTACTCTTCCCTCATTAGGCCAGTCATCGAGTACAATACCCCATTTGGCATGTACCTCACTAGACACCTGCAACAACTGGAGAGGCTGCAAAAGTACCTCACAAAGAGGATCCTAGGCCTTAAACACTTGTCCTATATAGACAGACTCAAAAAACTCCAACTATTCTCTGTCTCATATTACCTACTTAGAGGTGATCTCTGCTTGACTTACAAAGCCATGTCTGACCCAAGTCTGTTAGAAATACTACATCTGAAGAAATCAACACCACACGCTCCAGAGACCTCAACCTCATTACCACAATCAACAGAACATGCTGGAGGAACAGGTTCATAACCCAGAGACTGCCCATGCTATGGAATAGACTTCCCATACATGTCAAACAGAGCACCTCACTGGCCCTCTTCAAAAGAAATATTGATGAGTGGAATGGAAATAGAATATTCACCCCGGGGATCACTCCAGTGGCTCTACTTGACAGAGGCACTGGGAACTAAGGTCAGGTGGCATGATGCCAGGGTAATCCTATGGGCTAGGCTTGTAAAGGCTCCAGGGCTATTAGCCTAGTACACACCTATGAACCTAATCAGACCACTAATAGAGTATAATGCACCCTTTCGCATGTACCTCACCAGACACCTGCAGCAGCTGGAGAGACCTCAGAGGTTTTCCAGTAAGAAAATACAGGGACTCCAAATCATGATCTACATGGAAAGGATGAAAGCCCTGTCACTTTACTCCGTATCTTATAGGCTGCTGAGCAGTGATTTGTGCCTGGCCTATAGGGCAATCTCCAACCCTGCCCTAATGGAAATGCTGCACATCTGCAAGTCAAATGGCACAAACGTTACTTGCTCTAGGGATCTCAACCTAGTCTGTGACATTAACAGAACATGCTGGAAAGACAGATATGACTCCCACAAACTGCCACTTCTCTGGAATAGACTTCCTATTCATGTAAAACAGAGGTCCTCACTGACATTATTGAAATGCAACCTAGATAATTGGATGGGAAGACCACAAATTCACCCCTGGAGTGGCACCCATGTCCCTTATGGAGAGGGGTAGTTGGTGATGATCACAGACCCACACTGTTCCTAAATTTATTCTGCAAACTACCCAAAAAAGAACAAATGGGGATACTTGGAATTAGCATGGCTAGGCTTCTAAAGGCTCTATGGCTTCTAGCCTAGTAACCTCCTATGAACCTACTTTAAAGTTTTTGGCTGCCAATGTGTTTGAAAGTGTGTTTTACTGTTTTTTTTTCTGTCAAAAAGTAACTTTTGTGGACTAGTAGTTTTACTGGCCTGTTTTTCCAGGACAGAGGCATCATTTTTGACTTGACCATGTAGCAGATTGTCCTTGCACAGTTGATCCTTCTTCCAGCCACAAAAAGAAAAAACTTAAGCAAACAGCCCTGCCACCACAGCAGGATGGCAATTTACCTCAGCTGCAGGTGGGTGACTCTGCTGTGGTCATTTTTTGTATCTCAGACCATTTATCTTTTACCCCATCTCCCTCTGGTGTAGCACCTACAGCTACTATGGCGTGGGGGTTAGCCACATCGTCTGCAGTTGTTGGGGTCCCCTCAGTGGGTGAGGGAGGACCACTCTAGTTGGTCCAGTGAAAATTAAAAAGGGAAGGTTTCCCCTGTTGTGTCAGAAAGTTGTTCCAATCCCTAGGGAAACAGCAGCTGCCATTAGTAACACAGTTTGCCCCATTTTTCCTGTCAAAAAGAAACAGAAAACCAAGCATGTATCTACTCCTCCTCAAATTTCTTTGAATAGGAGTAGTTTATTGGAACTGGCTCAGGGTTTGATTCAGGCTACTGATCCTTCTTACAGAGTATTTTCTGATAAAAGAAAGAGGGATGCCTCCTTTCCTGAAGATATTCAAGATTCTGAATCTGGATAGGAAGATGCAGGAATGGATTCAGGGTTTTCTCCTCGGATTTCTGATTCAGGCTCAGAGGAGAACTCTCTGAGTCTCCCTTTGAGGGGATCCGTTTCTCTGAGACTATTGCTAGAATGTCCCAGTGTTTTCAGTGGGAGAACACTGATGTTTCTCAGTCCCTCAAAAAATACTGTGAGTTGTTACAGAAGCATTTTCCAGAACCTACACCCATTCTTCCTGTCCTGTCTGCTTTAGAGGATGTGTGCCTTACTGTCTGCTGTTTTCCTGATAGTCACCCAGCTGTCCCTAAAAAGGCGGATAGGATGTCTAAAGTTCCTCAGTCTTTTAAATTTGTATACACTATTCCCAAAACTGACACAGCAGCTATAGCCTTAGTTGACTCCTATGCTGCTAAGCACTTAGTAAATTCAAATCCTACTCTTTCTAATAAGGATGGGAAAATTACTGACAGGTATGAGAAAAAAAGTGTATACATCTGCAACTTTAAATATCAGAATTTCAGAATTATAATTGTCAGGCCCTTATGTTAAAGTTTATTCTGACATACTGTGAAAGTATGAATAATGTTTTATCTACAGTTTCTTCTTGTGAAGAAAAATCTGCTTTAAATAGCATAGTTTCTTCTACTGCACAGATCACTACTCATTGTCTGCAGTGTCTATATAACTCTGTTTATACTTCTTCCAAGGCTAAGGGCACTGTATGGTTTTAAGGAGGTTTGCTTACTGCATGCTCAGAACCTTCCAGGTGATTTTAAAAATGCGATTTTACGTTCTCCCTTAGGTAGAGATTTAATGTTTGGCCCCTCTGTTGTAGAGGTGATCAAAAAGTGTGATGAAAGGGCAAGCTGATTCAGGGAATCTCTAAGATTTTTCAGCCCTCCTTTTCCAAATTGCCCAAGGGATTTTCTTTCTCTTCAATCCAATTTCAGCAAAAAACAGAAGAAACAGTCTCAAAAGAATTTAGGTAAACAGACGTTTAAGAAGTGGCAAGGAGGTTCCAAAAAGAAGTCTCAAACCTCCTAAAGCCAAGGATACTCCAACAAGTCTGAATGACTATTGAAGAGATCTTGTGACCCCCCCCCCCCCGGCCCTCTTTCTCTTCCCTGAAAGTCTGAATCTCCATTTTTCTGTTTGACAACAGATTGTTTCAGACAAATGGGTTCTGAAAACCATTCATCAAGGTTAAAGATGGCAGTAGGAGGAAATTCCTCCTTTCCAAGGGATCATTCCTCATTCTGCAGATCAGACTGTTTTATTTCCACCTGTTCTTCATCATATGCTGTCCCAATGAGTAATAGAACCATTTCCACCTTCCCGGTGGGGAAGAGGTTTTACTCAAGGATATTCCTAGTCCCAAAGAAAGAAAATGCTTGGAGACCAATTCTGGATCTTTCTTTCTTTCCTAAATATGTTTGTGATAGTGCCCACATTCAGAATGATGTCACTTCACAACCTGTTGCCTCTCCTTCCTTTTTCAAGTTTTCTGGTAACACTAGGCTTAAATGATCCTTATCATCACATTCCTTTTCATCCAGACTTCAGGGGTTTCTTATGGTTTTATGTGTCCGGATCACATTATCGGTTCTCTGCCTTACCCTTTGGACTATCCACTGCACCAAGGGTGTTCACAAAGTGTCTAGCTCCAGTTATAACTCATTGCAGGCTACAGGGTATCCATATTTTTCTATATTTAGGCAACTTGCTTACCTTTGCATATTATTTTTCAGAATGTCAAGAATCACTCAATTGGGTAAGAGATCTCTTGTACAAACTGAGATTCCAAGAGAACATTCAAGTCTTTTTTGATTCCCTCACAAATAATTGTGTTCCTGGGATGTCAGCTAGACACCACCGTTCAAAGAGATTTTCTTCCACAGGAAAAAAATAGAACTTTATGTAGATCTATTTCTAAGGTTTTCCAGTCACACGTCAGTCACTCTGAGGGAATACCTCCAGATTTTGGGTCTCATGGCATCTGTGATTCATATGATACTTCTGGCAAGACTCCACATGAGAAAAATACAGTGGTATCTGAAATCTCTGTGGTCCCAGAATCAACACTCTTTATCTTTTCAGATCCCAGTACATGGGTTTGTCAGAAGGTAAATCACTTGGTGGAGAAAATAGATATCTTTAAATCAAGGTCTCCCTCCCTGTTCCAAAGCTGTCAGTCACCACAGATACTTCAAACTCTGCTTGGGGAGCAGTTTCAAAAGAGATAAAAGTGCACGGGATGTGGGACACCAGGAACATAAATATCAAGGAGATGCTTGCCTTGATCGAGACACTCAATTCCTGACCCATCTTTGTTCCCAGACCTCTTCAAATGGTTACAAACAATACCACAGTGATGTGCTATATTAACAAGCAAAGAAGAACCAGGTTGTACCCCCTTTACAGACTAGCCATGTTAGCTTGTGATATAACTTCACAACAAAATCTCACTCTACAGGCATCTTACATTCTGTCAGAGCAAAATTGTGTGGCAAACAAGCTGAGCAGGACCAGGGCAGACCCTCACAAATGGAAATTAGATATAGGGGTCTTCCAAGATTTGATCCATTTGTGAGGAGTTCTTCAAGTAAACCTCTTTGCCTCCATTCTGAACAATCACCTGGCAAGATTCTGTTCCAGGACTCCATGCAAGAAGGCCTGGAAGACAGATGGCTTTTCTTTTCTTTGGAAAGGAATGTTCCTGTATGCCTTTTCTCCCTTTCTACCAATATCCAGGGTACTTCTGAAGATTCAGAAGGAATTTCCCCCAAGATCATTGTGGTAACTCCTTTTTGACCCAGGCTACTATGGTTCTCCCTTCTTTTGGAAATGGCCAGAGGCAATTAACACAAGCTTCTTCACAAAATGGATGTACTCACACAAGAACAGGGGTGTTTGTTATACTCCAACGTCAGTCATCTTCAATTGACTGCCTGGATGGTAGGGTCTTAATTCCTTTTAGGCACCTGTTTTCTGAGGATGCGCAGCAGGTACTAACGGCAAAAAAACTCCTTCTAGAAAACTCTATATTAGCAAATGGAAAACGTTTTTTTCAGTTGGTGCCAGCAAAATAACCAGCATCCATTCAGAGCTATTTGTTCCCTGTTTTAACAATATTTGTATGAGTTACTATCCTATGGCCTTTCTTATTCATCTATCAAGGTTAATTTATCTGCCATTTCAGTTTGTCTGCCCATGGATCCTCCTCTTTCAAGGCAGTCACAGGTCAAAATGTTTTTGAAAGAGGTCTTGCATAACAGTCATCCAAGTAAACCAGTGGCCACTCTTGGATCTTAATTTTGTGTTAGAGAAACTAACACTTGCTCTATTTGAACCAGCTAATCTGTCTGACTTGAGGTTCTTAACTTGGAAAACAGTTTTATTGATTGCTTTGACCTCTGCCAACCTTACCTCATTTTCTACAAAGACAGAGTTTCTTTGAGAACTAAACCTTCTTTTACGCATAAAGTGGTATCTGAGTGTACTTTAAGTCAAACTATTCATCTCTCAGCTTTCTTTCCTGAACCTAAAAATGAAAGAGAAAGGATACTCCATACCTTGGATGTCCCTAGACAACTCAAGTACTATCCTGACAGAACTAAATCTTTCAGCTCATTGGATCACTTGTTCATTTCTTGTGAAGGTAAGAAGAAGGGACAACTGGTGTCAAAACAGACTATTACCTTTTGTTATACTCATTATGACAAGTCTATCCCAGGCAGACTCAAGGCCCACTCTACAAGGACCTTGGCTTCCTCTGCAGCTGTTTAGAAAGGGTTGAATTTTGGAAGTATTCTAGAAGTTGCTACTTGGTCCTCTGTACTTACTTTTACAAAGAACTGTAAACTGGATTCCTTCTGGTAGGTCTAGATCATATTTTTCTAGGACCATTCCCTAGGGGCTTTTGGGCTCTTCTCCTTCCACCTCCCAAATATAGTTAACTATGATAATCTATCCATATAGCTAAGGGTACTGCAGCAGTGATCAATATGAAGAACATAGTACAGTTGTGTAAGTTGAACTTACCATAACGATAGCTCTTCAAATGATAACTACTGCAATAGCCACTCCTTTCCTCCTTCCCCTTGTTTTTTGGTCTGTTTTTATGCCAGGACGTGGACATTTATTTTTTATTATTCCTAGCCTTGTCCTTTCAGGGCTCAGCCTCACTCTCTGCTGGCAGGAAAGCTGTGAAGGGCTCCCAAACCTGTCCTTTAGTCAGCTAAACTCAAGCTGCTTGACATTTTTTGGCACGTGGAAGGTGCTATGAAGCTTTGGAAGCTGGCTGAGGGTTATATTCTTTGCAGGACATAACCATTATAGCTAAGGCTACTGCAGCAGTGATCATTTGAACATCTACTGTTACGGTAAGTTCAACTTACACAACTGTACTTTATTAGGAAAGGTAAAATATCTTCAGAAGGCATATATAGTGAGTGGGACAAAATGAAAATGGAATTTAAAAATAATGTAGAAATAAGACAGAAAGAGATATGGGGAAGGTACTAGGAATTATTTGGTGGGGATGACAAAGTTTAACTTATTGCAAATAAAAGCAATTTTTTGTAACAAGAAAAGGAGTGACTGCAGAATCCTAAAAGTAAAATAAGGGAGTTTTTGGGTTATATGCATGGGTTTAGAAAGGTTGCTGTTAAGCCCAACTGTTTTCATAATAACTCCAGAGTAAAAAAACATTTAGCACAATGACTTAAGCAATAGAAAGTAGAAAGGGTACTCACCAAAGTTACCAAACCTAGAAAAGAAAAATAATCAAAGATCATATAGAGATATTAGGGATATTTTGGAAATTTCATCAAAATGTGTCTAAAGCAGAGGAATGTGGGACCATAAAAAGGCACAAATGGAAATAGTTATGGAATGCTGAATTATGCTATGATTAGAGGAAGATGAGGCTCAACAATTGGTAGCTAAAATATGATCAGATGAGTTTAAAAGAATGTATGTATAATCAATGAGCAAATGGTATTCCTATGAAAGTTTGAAAAGTGTGAGGGAAGAAAGTGATCTGGAAGGTTTCATTCAAAAGATATTTAAAGGAAGGGAGTACCAACATATTGAAAGAAAGTTACAGTGGCTGTATTACCCAAAGAAGGTAAAGCATCTTCATAGCTCGCTTCATATAGACCGATTTTAATTTTTAGCCATAATTATAAGGTGTTTATGTTTATGCTATTTAAGAAAATGGCAAAGATGTTACCAAAATTGATAACTATGGATCAGTGTGGTTTTGTAGAAGGGAGGCAAACAATTGACAACATTAACAGAACAATGATGATCTGGGGGAAGCAGGATGTAAGAAAACTCCACTATTGTTGGTGGGTCTTGATGCAGAGAAAACATTTGATGAAGTCAGCTGGGATTTTATGAGTAGGCCAATGGTAGCATTTGCATTCCCTGACAGAATATTATGGTTAATTATGTGGATATATGAAGGGTCAGAGGTACAAATTAAGGTGGTTGGGTTCTTCTCTAACAAGCTGTGTTGGAACAGAGGAATCAGATGAGGTGTACTCTTTCCTTTTTGTTATTTGCTTTATGCTTAGAGCCACTTGGAAGGAAAAAAGGAACTCACAAAGTCAGAGAAAACTTAGCTTTATTTACAGATGATATTATTTCATACATGATAAATCCAGAAAAGGACATTTTGGTGTTATAAAATATTTTAGACTGTTTTAAATATTTTGGGGGTATAAAATTAATGGAAATAAAAGATAGAACATATACTTTTTACATAACACAAATTAGTTCAGCAATACCCATATTTATAGGGACATGATAGAATGAAGTATTTAGATGTATGAATTAAAATAATTCTGTTATGTCAGCTAAGTATGTGTAGATATTACAAAAACAGAGAAATTGAAAGTTACTGATTATGGATGTGGATAATAATAATAATAATTATATATATGGGTCTACTTGAAATAACCGAAAGACCACAACACCGAAACCCAGAAGATCGAGACCAGAATCACGAAACCTCAGAACACCGAAAAGTGCAAAATTCAAAATCTCAACATTGCGGGAGTTTGATTTAGCGCTTTTGGTATTCTGCAGTAGGTAAGTATGTATGTGCAAGTGTAGTTGTGAGGGGTATTGCTGTGTGTAAGTGTGTGTTGTGACTTTGGTTTGTGTGTGTGACGGACTGTAATGTGTGGGTGTGAGTTTGCCTTGTGTGTCTGTTTGTGTGATCTCAGAGTTAGAATATTAAAGTAGGGGGGTGTGGGGGGTGCAGGGTGGCTTGCCCCCCTTGCCTATCACTAGTGTAGGTTGGTGTGTTTGCTAGTTTGGGGCAGTTGTGTGTCTGTTTGTGTGTGTTATGTGTGTGGAACTCACAAAGTCAGAGAAAACTTAGCTTTATTTACAGATGATATTATTTCATACATGATAAATCCAGAAAAGGACATTTTGGTGTTATAAAATATTTTAGACTGTTTTAAATATTTTGGGGGTATAAAATTAATGGAAATAAAAGATAGAACATATACTTTTTACATGACACAAATTAGTTCAGCAATACCCATATTTATAGGGACACGATAGAATGAAGTATTTAGATGTATGAATTAAAATAATTCTGTTATGTCAGCTAAGTATGTGTAGATATTACAAAAACAGGGAAATTGAAAGTTACTTTTTATGGATGTGGATAATAATAATAATAATTATATATATGGGTCTACTTGAAATAACCGAAAGACCACAACACCGAAACCCAGAAGATCGAGACCAGAATCACGAAACCTCAGAACACCGAAAAGTGCAAAATTCAAAATCTCAACATTGCGGGAGTTTGATTTAGCGCTTTTGGTGTTCTGCAGTAGGTAAGTATGTATGTGCAAGTGTAGTTGTGAGGGGTATTGCTGTGTGTAAGTGTGTGTTGTGACTTTGGTTTGTGTGTGTGACAGACTGTAATGTGTGGGTGTGAGTTTGCCTTGTGTGTCTGTTTGTGTGATCTCAGAGTTAGAATATTAAAGTAGGGGGGTGTGGGGGTGCAGGGTGGCTTGCTCCCCTTGCCTATCACTAGTGTAGGTTGGTTTGTTTGCTAGTTTGGGGCAGTTGTGTGTCTGTTTGTGTGTGTTATGTGTGTGGTTTACAGTTTCACGATTTTCAGTGTTTTGGGGTTTCGTGATTCTGGTCTTGGTTATTTGAGTTTTGGTGTTGTGGTCTTTTGGTTATTTCAAGTAGACCTATATATATATATATATATATATATATATATATATATATATGTATATATATGTGCATACGCAGTAAGAATGTTTTTAATCCCTTTATTTTTATATGCAGGTCAGACATTTGTATCAACCAGAGAAGGTGTGGATAATAATTAATAAAGAGATAGGTGAATTTTTTGGGGAGGGGAAACGAGTACGAATTAAGTGGGATATGTTGATTCCCTCCTTAGAACAAGGTGGTTTAAGATTACCTGATTTGAAGGCATACTTTATAGCTACAAAGTTAAGGCAAGCAAAATGTTTCAATGCAGAAAGGGATGATGATGAAACAGGGAGGAACTCTGAGAAATAATGAAAGAGCAGGATTTTGGATACAGGTGATTTATGAGACCTGCAGAATATTATATATTTAGAGTAGCACAAAGTATTGTAAGAACTAAGCCAACACAGGAATGGAGAAAGGAGTTTTTACCAATAGCGTACCTGCAAAAAGAGGTATAGAAAATTGACAAGTGGGACTGGAATTTACTGGAGAAAATTGGAATGGGAATCAAGGTATTAGGAGCACATAACTATGATTGGAAAGGTAATATTGTAAGATAAGTTCAAACAGAAATGTGGACTGCCGGTTAGAAACTGCCTCCCCTTCCAGGGGTTGGTAACAGTGTATAGGTAAAGAGAAAGTGGTCGGTATAGTTAAATGAAAGACCAGATGTAACAGAGTTTTAAGTTGAGAGTAGAAATTACAATTGTGTGAATAAACTTACTACAATAGTAGATGTTATAATACATAACTGTTTTGCAGTAGCCTAAGACATTTGTGTCCTACCCCAGTAACTAGCCAGGTTTCAAGGCTTAAGAACACATTCCACTCACTCTGTCAGGAGCTCAAGGGGGCTTCCAATATAAAGATTGTTAGAGTTCCAAATTGCTCAGAGATTTCTTTTGCCTGGAAAAAAAGGAGGCAAGAGCTCTTAAAAGTTACTATTAGGAAACCAACCCAGTGGTAAACTATATACACAGCAATTTATATATCCACACCCTGACAACAGGAAAAGAAAACAGCCAAGATAAGGGAGCTGGAAGAGAGAGTGGCTAGTGTAGTACTGATCTATTAGAATATCTACTGCTCTGGTAAGTTTGCTTATGCAGCTATACTATGTTCAGCATTTAGATAACTGTTGCAATAGCCTAAGCTATTTGGGTTAATTACCATAGGTTAGAAAGAAAGGAGGAGGAGGAGAAAAAATAAACTAAGAATCCAGGAGCCCTTAGAGAATGGTCCTCGCAAAACCTGTTTTGGACATGGAAACTGAATCCTCTTTATAGGGCTTTATAAAAGTATGTACAGAAGACCACATTGCTACCTCTTGAGTATTTCTACAGTCATCCCTTTCCATAAATCCACAGAAGAAACCAAAGCCTTGTGAATGGGCCCTAACTCTCACTGGATCCGACTTATTATGGTGAGTATAACAAAAGGCAATAGCATGAGACAACCATCTGGAAAAAGTCAACTTTGACACTGGTTTTCCTTTCCTCTTACTGTCTTCATAGGAGACAAATAGCTCATATGCTTTCTTGAAGGCCTGAGTTTTGTCTCTGTAGTATTTGACCTGCTTCTGGACATATAGATCCTGGGTTCAGGGAAGAAGAAAGGGAGATTAATAGTCTGGCTCAAGGTAAATTTTGAGACCACTTTGGGCATTAAAGAAGAGTAGTTCTAAAAGAAAACCTGTCCTTGTGAAAAATGAGGTAGGATTGATTCACTTTAAGTGCTTGTAACTTAGATACCCTCCTAAAATAAGTCAGACCATTGAATAAAACACTCCTCCATGTTAAGAACCTCAGCTCAGCCTGATGAGCTGGTTCAAATGAAAAATTTGTAAGCTTTTTAAGCATAATGCTAAGAACCTAATAGGGTGCCACCTGTTTCCTAGGTAGAAGGAGAGTCAGCTCCATTTTCAAAACTTGTTTAACTTGATAATGGTTAGAAAGAGATGATTTAAGAACAGACAAGCAGTAATTGCTGACAAGTGAACCTTGATAGAGGAATACAAAAAGGGAACTAGAGGCATCCAGGCCTGAAGAGGGTTCTGGTTCTTGGACTGGCGCCAATTAGAAAATATCTTCTACTTGCATAAATGCAATTTTTCTAGTAGCATTTTTTTACCTCCTTAAATACCTGCTGCATGCCCTCAGAAAAAAATTCACCTAAAAGTTATCAAAATTCTATTGTCCAGGCCCTTGGTTGAATAGTTCTAGGTTGGAGCGTATTAATCAAACCCTGTCTTGTGAGGCCAGATCCAGTCTATGGAAAAAGCCCATGGTAATTGCCTTTGGCCAAATTGAAAAAAGGGGAAAACCAGTATTACCTGGACCAAAAGGGGGTCACCATCATAGTTGATGAAGAATCCTCCTACATCTTCAGAAGATCCCTGGATATTAGTGGAGAGTGTGGAAAAGCATACAGGAACATTCCCATCCTTTGGATTGAGAGTGCATCTGTTTTCCAGGTGTGATTGCAAGAAATCCTGAAACAGAATTTCTTCAGCTGTTAGTTCTGAGAAGAGGGAAACTGATGTACTTGAGGTGTTTCCCACAGTTGGAACAATTCTTAGAAAACCTGGGGATGCAGTTTCTATTTGTGAGGGTCTATTCTGGACCTGTGTAGCTTGTCTGCAATCAAGTGTTGCTCTTATGGAGTGTCTGAAGCCCCAAAGAGTCAAACTGAGCTAATTTTATCTCTCTGTCTATCATACCAAGTCTGTAAAGAGGGTAAGACCTGATACCCCCTTGTTTGTTTATGAACCACATCACTGTGGTGTTTTCTATATAGATTTACAGAGGTCCTGGGACCAGAAATGGTTTAAGGGTTTCAAAATACTGTTCACTGCTATCATCTCTCTCTCATTTATTTGCTTCTGTCTATCTTGGGAGTTCACAGACCTTGCACTTTCTTACCTTTGGAAACTGCTCCCTCTGCCATATCTGACTTAATAGGAATGGAGACTGAAGGGAAAATTGGAAACCTGCATTGCAAGGGATCTGGTCTACCAAACAGAATACCTCCATCCTTACAAACTGCAAAACATAGATGTGAAAAGTTAAAGGATGAAGATGCTGAGTCCAAATTGAAATGAGGTACCATCGTATTTTTCTCATGTGGAGTCTGGCCAGAGTAAGCATGAGAATCATGGATACCTTGTTCCCCCAACATCCTGAGAAGTTCCTTTGTAGATATCTGATTTTGACTGGAGGAGCTTAGGAAGAACAGTTGGTACATCTCTACTTGTTTTTCTGAAGGAAGAAAGGCTCTTCCCAGGCATAATCTACCAGACATCCCAGGAAAACAAGTCTATAAGAAGGAATGATAGAAGACTTAAGTAAGTTGATTTGAAAACCCAGAATGTGTAGAAGATTTTAAACAATTGCTGAAGGCTCTTGACACCTGGAAAAAAAAGAGTCTTCAAAAACAAGATGATCATCCAAATATGAAAACATGTGAATCCATTAACGTCTGCATTAAGCAGTTACTGGAGATTGACACTTTGTGAATATCCTTTGATAATGTGAGCCAGATACAGAAGATCTTAAGAAATGCCTTTACTGCTTTCCAATGGAAATGTGATGGTAGGTCTAGCTTTAGCATTAAAGCTAGAAAAGGGAATAGATGCAAAGAACTGAAGAGATAACATGTTGAACTCTGAAATCTTGATAAAAAGATTTAGAAAGGAAATGTCTACCACAGGCCTCCAATTTCCTGCACACCCTGTTACTAGAATAATCCCTGAATAAAAGCCTTTGCTCATCTAAAGATTCATTCGTTGTTTAGAACAAGGATTGTTAAGCATCAACTTTTGCATGTTCTCAAAAGATAAAAGTGGAAACTTTACAAGCTTTACAGTTTAAAATTCTGAAAGTTAAGGCTGAATAAAAATAACCTTTCTTTCCCAACTTGTCAAAAGCTTTCCTATCCTTGTTAGAGATAATGGAGTTAGGAGCAACAGTCTATTTAGCAGATACAGTTTTGCATAGAGACTTCACTTCTGGGTGTGCTTTAGGGTTAGAAGCCAAATACTTATGAGTCCGAGGAACCCTGTATAACCTGTAAAATTTCCTGAGATCAGGAGATTAACTGTCATGTAAAAAATAAACCGTGAGAAAAACATGTTCTACACCAGGCAAAACAGGAGGAATATCTGCATACTTAGACATGTCCAATCAGAAAAAAAATAATATATTTTTTCTGCTCTTTTGACTGACAATTACAGTCAGAAGAGGGAATACTTTTTATTTTCTTAGCTGAAAAATTAGTTGGCAAGGAAAAGTGAGAATGAGTTCCTTACCAAATTCAAACAAATCTTCCCTTTGTTTTGAAATATAAACAGGAAAATGCAATATTTTTTCACTATGTTCACTTTTCCTGGGAGACTCCCTGGAAAAAGACTAATCATTAGTAGACATGCTCATCCCAAATCCAGGGTCCCTACCTCAGCTGAGTGAAGGACCTTCACTGTCCTCTTCTCCTGATACTAATAAGAGTGGTCCTCCCTTGCCCCATAAAGGCATCCCTGCAATCACTGTAGCTATGACTATCCCCAAGTTCACAGTGGCTGTAGGTTCTACTCCAGAGGGACCAGGGAAAAATGGTGAGTTGTCTGAGGAACCAAGAGCAGCCATAGTGCAGTTACCCAGCAATATCTTAGCCACAAAAGGAGATGGTCTGATAACCAAAGACTCCTCACAACTTTATTTTTCTTGTGCACAGGGGAGGGTAAAATTGTGTAGACTGGTAGCTACTCCATACAATAAGCGAGAATAAGACCTCACAAGTGGATAGTAACTATATAAAAGTTCAACCTGTCAAACAGTGCATGCATATAACACAAAAGCTGAAACTAGATATTTAACATAAAAGGTGTTATACATAAAATATGGGGATAATGACCTTTTAATACAATTATGCTTTCTGTAATGTCTTTAAATGTCAGTGGTCTCACAGATAAATATAAAAAAGAAAGACTAGTGAACTATACTACAAATGTAGAGTGCAAATAGCTATGTTATAGGAGACACACATGCAAAGAAAACTGAACATGTGAATTAGATAAAGAAAGGTTTTCAGGATAGTTATTCAGTGAAATATATGGGACAAAGGAAAACAAGAGTACTTATATTAAATGCAAGAGGAGGTCCAACAGTGATAGAACAGGATAAAAAAGATAATGGCAGATTTGTAGTGCTAAAGGGCTACTGGCAAGGGAGGAGGATTGCACTTGCATGTATTTATATTCCACTTAAAAGTGCTATAATGGAGCTTAAGAAAATTCTGGGAGAAATATTTTTATTTATTTATTTTATTTTACATTTGTTGACTGGGATAGTCTGACTTGATACATGTCCATTTTTAGCGGAGGCCCGGGGAGAAAAGCTCCAAATTTACAAACAGATAAAGACAAGCAAGTTACAGTATATGCACAAACATATTGTATTAACATACAAGTTACAGTCTCACATTTTAAACCTATGAAGAATACAGTTTATATTCAGAAGTATATACAAATATGTTACAGTTTCTCTTATCAAACCTAAAACCTATAGGTGCAGCTATATACAGAGTATCTGCAGAGATGTTACAGTTTCTCTTTTCAAACCTTTTAGTGTAAGAGGTAAGTTGCTGTGAATAAAAAATTACAGGGATATGGAAGTAGATTAGGCTTTAGTCAGAGTTACAGCAAGGACATAACCAGTGAGTTTTAAAATACTGGGTTAGATATTTTTTTTAACTGATTAAGGGAGGGGTTCACAGTAAGGTCAGATGGGAGTGAATTCCAGGGCTTTGCCTACTGAATTTGCAAACAAAGATTCTCCAGATAGATTGTTAGCTTTACAGATTGAACCAAAAGTTTTGTAGTGGAACAAAGTGGCCTAGCGTTTTGTGGGGATGGATAATATTTTTAAGAGAGGGTGTTTTTTCCGGATGGTTAATAACCTTGAATGCTACAGTAAGTTGATTATATTGAATTAGCCTGGGGAGTTCTAGCCGTCCTAAGAGGTTTAGGTTTTGACAATGGTGTGTCCTGTAGGGAGTTCCTGTGGTAAACCTGGCAATTTGATTGCAGCAGCTAGAGAGTTTGCTGAGATCAGTTTTGTTCAAGTTAGTGAGTATTGGTGAGGCATAGAGTAGAGCTGAAAGCAGATGGGTACGGGCAATGGCAGCCTTAGCTAGAGGGGTAAGAAAAGGTTTGTTTTTGTATAGGGAGCCAAGTTTTTTATTAATGGTTTTAATAATTTGGTTTACGTGCATATGATATTTGAGGTTCTTGTCTATTATAACACCCAGGAGTTTGGTATACATATCTGGTGAGATTATGGTCCCATTGTTAGATGTTATAGTAAACGAAGGTTGAGAGGATTTGCGAGTAGGGGAGAAGAGCAATAGCTTTGTTTTATTAGGGTTTAATATCAGCTATTGATTAGAGATCCAGTTTTCCACTGTATTAAAGGTTTTCTGGGTTAAACTAAGGAGATCTGTAGGGGTAGAGGCTGAGAAAATCAGGGTGGAGTCATCAGCATATTGTATACAGGTTGTGTCTGGGATTAGAGTGTGGAGGTCATTGATAAAGAGGGAGAAAAGAAGGGGACCTAATATGGAGCCTTGAGGGACACCAAGGGTAACGAGGAGAAGGGTGGAGAGTTTGTCCTGCCAAAGGACAGCCTGCTGTTTTCCACTAAGATAAGGTTGAAACCATTGTATGGCATGGTTGTTTAGGGATATTATTTAGGGTAAGTAAGAGTAGCTGGTGGTTAACCATGTTGAAGGCCTTGTAAAGATCGAGATACAGGGCAGAAGATAGTTTGTTGTTGTTATGGTTGGAATTTATGACAGAAAAGGAGAGGAGGGCTGTGGTGGTACTGTGCTGTGGTCTAAATCCATGCTGGGAGTTGGCCAGAAGATTATGTTGAATAAGGTAGTGTAAGAGTTGTTTATGGATACACTTTTCCATAATTTTAGCCAGAGGAGAAAGGATAGCTATTGGTCTATAGTTTGACATCTCAATGGAGCTGCCCCCTTTGTGGAGTGGTATGACATGTGATATTTTCCAGATAGAGGCTTCAGTTATGCTTCTGTTTATCAAAATAGAGTCAGGGAATGCTATAACATCAGCAGCTTTTTGCAGGTAGTCTGCAGGGAGGAGGTCAGCTGAAAGGGTGGTTGGTTTGAGTTTTATAATTAGGGCTCTAATGAGTGAAGTCGGAACTTTTTAGAAGGTAAAGGAGAGAATGTCACTGGGTTTAGGGGTTTCAGTGTTAGGACAAGTGGGTTTAAGTTTGGTAGCAAGGGCCTGGATGGTTTCTGTAAACTACAAATTCTAAACCACACTAGAGAAATCCTCAAAGCCTGTGATTAAAGTAAGAGGCTTTTCCTTGCTTTTTTACTTGCTTTAAATTCTAATCTAGGTTCTTTTTTTAAACATAGACAGCACCTTTAACAGTACAATTTGTTGGAACTTTTTAGCATTAGGAGCCTTATTTAAGGGCTGGGAAATTTGCTGCTGTTGACCCAGTACAGCTGAATTAAACAGTTTAAGCAGAAAGACTTTAGAAAAAATAGTAGCCTTAGTTAAGTTTGTTATTGAGGAATCCTCAGAGCCTGTGATTAAAGTAAGAGGCGTTTCCTTGCTTTTTTACTTACTTTAAATTCTAATCTATGTTCTGTTTTTAAAAATATATGAAGAGGATCACCAAAGGAACACTGCAGCACTAAAATCCAGAAAATTTATTGAAAAAAGTTAAGCGCTTTCATCAAAATCACAAGACTTCATCAGAACAAGAACAAACAGAAAATGCCATATTTAAATACTCTAACCCTTACAGCCATTGGTTGACAAAGCAAACATCATTTCCTGTAAAATAATTAAGCATTTTAAAAAGACAGTAACACATAATCACAGTAACTGCCCACTACAACACACCAATTGCCACCTACCAACCACATAGATATTAATGTATTTTGTACTGAAGTATGATTTAAAACACAGATCTTGAATAAATCACATAAAAAAGCTGATTTTAGTTTTAATACAGAACTAATGGATAACTTGTCATTGAGCCCAGGTGGTTGACATGCATTTAATTTAATCTGCCACTTGAGCTCTAAATATTCAAGGAAGTCATTATCGGGTCCCCCCTCGTGGACCCAGGTCTACTTGTTCAAGTACAAAAAATTTAAAATAATGTGTCGGATGTACCTTTATATGTTTAAATAAAGCATTGGTTTCTTTGTTTTTTTAGTATATCATAGTTGTGTTGATCTATTCTTTGTCTGAGGGCTCTGATTGTCTTCTCCACATAGTACCCCTCACATACCATACAGGTTGCAATATATACCTCTCCCTTGGTGTAACAGTAACACTTCTTAATAGTAGTAATTTTACCATAGTTCCTGACTCTAATGGAATCAGTGTCCAATATATAAGGGCATTGTCCACACCTCCCACATTTAAAAGTTCCACCAAGGCCTGCCTTTAACTTTTTCCTCTCCACCAGGCCTTTCAAGGAGGTGCCCTTTTTGTAAACCACAAGAGGTTTTTCCCCCAACCTTTTGTTGATCTTCTCATCCAAACAAAAAATGGTCCAAAAATCATAAATGATGCTGCTAATATTGAAAAAAATCCCTGGTGAAGGGCAGGACACATGCCCTAGTAAAACTCTCAGTTTTACCAAACCAGAGGTTCTATTCAAACCTTCAGGCTTCTCCAAGAGTATAGAATAAATTCCCCCAGCTCTTTTTGGTGCAGGGGGTGGCAATGGGTGCATGTTGCGCACCGTCATTTACTAACATTGTATTAGCACAGTGGGAAGACCTCTACGTAATGAACTCTGAATTCAAGGACATGTGGGTACTATATGGACGGTACCTGGATTTTATGGACTTATTTTGGCATGGGAGCGAAGATGACCTGAATAGGTTCTTCGTTTACATCAATACCACCACCAACCTTTTGAAATTTACCATGACCAAGGACCTTGACACCTTGAATTATCTGGATGTTATTATTAAGAAAGATCACTTTAAGGGTAGGTTTACTTCGCACCTTTATAGAAAACCTACCTATTATAACTCTTTGTTGCATTTTGAGAGTTGCCACCCTCTGCATCAGAAAAAATCCCTTGTCAAGGGTCAATATGTGAGATTGGCCAGAATGATGTCTGACCATGACAATTTTATTAAAGAATGTGATGTCCTAATGGGTATGTTGCAGAAAAGAGGTTACCCCTTTAACTTTGTCAATGACATAGCTAAAGAAGTAAAATCAAAAAGAGCTGGGGGTATTTATTCTACACTCTTGGAGAAGCCTGAAGGTTTGAATAGAACCTCTGGTTTGGTAAAAACTGACAGTTTTACTAGGGCACGTGTCCTGCCCTTCACCAGGGATTTTTTTTACATAAGAAGCATCATTTATGATTTTTGGACCATTTTTTTGTTTGGATGAGAAGATCAACAAAAGGTTGGGGGAAAAACCTCTTGTGGTTTACAAAAAGGGCACCTCCTTGAAAGGCCTGGTGGAGAGGAAAAAGTTAAAGGCAGGCCTTGGTGGAACTTTTAAATGTGGGAGGTGTGGACAATGCCCTTATATATTGGACACTGATTCCATTATTGTCAGGAACTATGGTAAAATTACTACTATTAAGAAGTGTTACTGTTACACCAAGGGAGTGGCATATATCGCAACCTGTATGGTATGTGAGGGGTACTATGTGGGGAAGACAATCAGAGCCCTCAGACAAAGAATATATCAACACAACTATGATATACTAAAAAACAAAGAAACCAATGCTTTATTTAAGCATATAAAGGTACAGCTGACACATTATTTTAAATTTTGTGTACTTGAACAAGTAGACCTGGGTCCACGAGGGGGGCCCGATGATGACTTCCTTGAATATTTAGAGCTCAAGTGGCAGATTAAATTAAATGCATGTCAACCACCTGGGCTCAATGACAAATTATCCATTAGTTCTGTATTAAAACTAAAATCATCTTTTTTATGTGATTTTATTCAAGATCTGTGTTTTAAATCATACTTCAATACAAAATACATTAATGTCTTTGTGGTTGGCAGGTGGCAATTGGTGTGTTGTAGTGGGCAGTTACTGTGATTATGTGTTACTGTCTTTTTAAACTGCTTAATTATTTTACAGGAAATTATGTTTGCTTTGTCAACCAATGGCTGTAAGGGTTAGGGTATTTAAATATGGCATTTTCTGTTTGTTCTTGTTCTGATGAAGTCTTGTGATTTTGATGAAAGCGCTTAACTTTTTTCGATAAATTTTCTGAGTTTAGTGCTACAGTGTTCCTTTGGTGATCCTCTTCATATACTTTTACTTGGTTTTGGTGTTTGTTGTTTCTAATTCTGCTTTTAAACACAGACAGCACCTTTAACAGTACAGTTTGGTGGAACTTTTTAGCATTAGGAGCCTTATTTAAGGGCTGGGAAGTTTGCTGCTGTTGACCCAGTACTGCTTTAAACAGTTTAAGCAAAAAGACTTTAGAAAAATAGTAACCTTAGTTAAGTTTGTTATTGAGGGTAGACCAGTGTGGCTATCTGTTTTTTTTTTAATGCCCAACTGGATGCAGTCCTTCTAACTGTGTGGGCCTTTCAGGGTGGGAGCAGTGAGAAGAGATACTATCTAATAATAGATATTTTAGTGTTAGCTCATCACCAGAAATATAACTATAGCAAAAAATAATTGAACAGTGTTTCATGCCATATATAACACAGCGACTGAGAGAAAAAGCATAATCCTTACATTAATAGTACACTGCACTGCCCTAAGAAACAGTTTCAAGTATTTGATAGCTAAATAGAACAAGTAAGCAAGATATAGCATGTATAAGAAGAAGAAATGCTAACCAGGGTCACACTATTCTGCATACAACATATTGTATCTTTAGCATGAAAACAAAGTTCAATGGAAGTAGCATTTGGGAAGTAGGCTTTCTGTACAGAGTCTAGGATTTAATAATTAGGCTAAATACTGCAACAAAGTTATACTGCTCCACAAACAATCGCTTCAGTTTAGCAGCAACAAGAAAGCACAAAATCAGTTGCCCAATACATTCATCAGCCTCATGTATTAATGGACTTTTAAATATTCAGAGTCAGTATAAGATTTCACATATTATTAAATCTGCAGTTGTATTTAATCAAAGAGTCAGTAACACAGAAAATGGCATACCACATTTATAGCAGGACATCCGTCTGGGTCGGGACCACTGGGGTGTTTGAAAAATGGAGGTTAATTAATTAATAAAAATAATTAGTTTTCAGCAAGGAATATTACTTATAGATGGGGACTGTAATTTGATTTGCAAAAGTGAAGATGTGTCTGGGAGGCCCAGAAGGAAAAGTATAAAAAAAGATGGAAGATTCTTGAAAAAATTTATGAAAATATTTGGCATGGAAAATGTGAATTCAGTAATAGGAGATTAGAGTGAATTTACATGTTATTCCCAAAGATATAAAAATTCAGCTAGGCTAGACAGAATTTGCATTTCACAGGAACAGGTGCATTTAATTGCAGGTCTTGATACACACCCAATAACTATTTCTGATCATGCACCAATAATAACTAATATAAAAACACAGGGTAATGAAGTAAAAAATGAGACTCTGGCCCTTTCCCACCTATCTGTTGGAAAGAGAGGAATTTAAGGAATGGGTAGTGGACATTATTCAGGAGCTATTCGAGAGGATAGAGATTACTTCTGAAAATATAGCTATGGAGTGGGATAAAATTAAGGTGGAGTTTAAAAATAGAGTGGAAATAAAAGAAAGGGAAATATAGTTAAGAAGTAATAAGAATTATTTAGAGGGACTGACAAATGTTAAAGTACTGTAGAATGGGGAATTTCAGAGATCAAGAACAGGATCAACTGTACAATGCCAAGTAGAAAATAAGGGATTACCTTGATAATATGTACAAGTTTAGAAGGACTGCTGTTAATCAACTGTTTTGATAACACTAGAGCACAAAAAATTTTAGCACAATGACTAAGACAACAGAAAGTAGAAAGGGCTGTCGCCAAGCTTAAGGAGCCTGTAACAAGGAAGGTAACAAGAGATCCTGTAGAGGTATTAGAAATATTTCAGAAATTCTATGAAAGTCTGTATAATGCAGAGAAATATGGAAATCAAGAAAAGATACAAATGGAAATGTTTATGGAAGAATTAAATATGCCAAGGTTAGTGGTAGATGAGGCTCAATTATTAACGGTTATGGTAGGAGGAGACGAGATAAAAATTGTGATGTATAACATATCTACAGGAAAGTCCTCAGGAATAGATGGTATTCCTGTGGAAGTTTAGAAGCTAGGTGGGAAAAAATATATAAAGATCTGGAGGGTTTTGTTTAAAAGTATTTTAAGAGGAGGAGAAGTCCAAACATCCAGGAAGAAAGCAGTGCTAGCTGTAATACCTAAAGAGGGTAAAGATCCATCAGATCCAGCTTCATACAGGCCAATTTCAATATTAAACCACAATTATAAAGTGTTCATGTATATAATGGCTAAAAGAATGGCAAAAGTAATACCAAAATTGATAGATATGGTTCAATGTGGTTTTGTGGAAGGGAGGAAACATTTGACAACATTAATAGAACTGATGATCCAGATAGAAGCAGAATATAAGAAAATACCATTGTTTTCTGTGGGTCTTGATACAGAGAAAGCATTTGACAGAGTAAGATGGGACTTTATTGAAGTGCAATGGAAGCATTTGCATTTCCTGAAAAAATTATAAGGTTGAGTAGGAGAATAAATGAGGGAATGGAGGTGAACATTAAAGTCGGTGGGGTCATCTCTGATACTTTTTACTTGAGCAGAGGAACAAAGTAGGGGTGTCCCCTTTCCCCATTATTATTTGCATTATATTTAGAACCATTGGCAAAGAAAATAAGGCACATGGAAATTCAAGGGTATAATTAATATGGTAGTCAAGGAAAGCTGTCTCTGTTTGCAGATGATATTATTTTATACCTGACAAAAACAGAAAGAGAGATTACAGTGTTGTGGAACATTTTGAGACAGTTTCATATCTTTTCTGGGTACAAAACAAATGAAGCTAAAACAGTAAATTATGTGCCCACATATGAATTGGCTCTGCAATATCCATATTTATGCGGGCATAATAAAATGAAGTATTTAGGAGTATGAATTAAAATGATTCTGGTGTGGCAGCTAAGGATATGTGAGAAGAGACTAAACAAAAGATAATACAAAAACTGAGAAAATTGAATTTTTGTTATAGGGATAGTAAGATACAAGCAGTTAAAATGTTTTTAGTTCCATTAGTCTTATACACAGGTCAAGCATATTTTTATCAAACAGAGGAGAAGTTTTGGATAACAATTAATAAAAAGCTGAAGGACTTTATCTGGGAGGGGAAGATGGCAAGAGTCAAGTGGGATAAGCTGATTCTTTCAGTAGAACAGGGTGGATTGGGATTACTCAATTTGAAGGGGTATTTCAAAGCTGTACAGTTAAGGCTCTTATGCATAGTACAAGCAGCAAACTATAATACAAAGTGGAAAAGGATGATAGTGAAATGGGGGAAGCTCAAGAAACAAGAGAGTCTGGGATTTTGGATACAGGCCTTTAATGAGAATAAAAATAATCATACAGAATATTATATCTGTAAAGTACCAGAAATTATCCTAACAACTAAGCTAACACTGTAGTGGAGGAAGGATATTCTGCCGATAGGGATGACTGCAATTAGGGATATAGACAATAGGAAAGAAAGGGCTGGAACTTATTGCAGAAAACAAGCAAAGGAACCAAGGTATTTGGAGCAAATAACTAGAGAAGGGAAGATGATAGACTGGGAAGACACCAAGAATTTATTTGGACTGCGGGTAAGAGATTGCCTTCCTTATCAAGGATTGATATCAGAGTACAGGCAAAGAGAAAGAAATGGGGGGTCCTAAATGAAAGACTAGCACTGGTAGAGTTTGTAGTAGAATCTAGAACAGAAGCTGCTGTTAAAAAAGGAATAATTAGTAAAAGCATATAAATATTGCATGATAATTAAAAGAATCAATCAGAGAAGGTTAGAAAGGAAGAGACTGGATAAGCAATTCACAAAGAAACAATGGGAGGATATATGTATGTATGTCTCCCAAATATGCAACAAAATCTAGAAGATTTAGGATTTTTGCTTGGAAATGTTTATGTAGATAATTTTATACCCCAAGTAGACTCAGAGAATTTTTCTTCAGATAGACAACAAATGTTGGAAGTATGACAGGGAAGAAAGAGATAATTGGGAACATATTTTCTGGGAGTGCGGTGAGTTGGCAGACCTAAGGATTCCCTGCAGGATGCACTGTCAGAGATGCTGGATGGGCAGATTGGTTTGACGAGAGAGATGATTTTTCTGGGCTATGATACAGAATTGCCTAGACATAGTAAGGCCTTGCTGTCTCTAATTATGGTGGCTGCCAAAAAAGAAATTACTAGAAAATGGATCCAAATCTAGTATGCTAGAAGTAGTAAATATAGTAACAGAGATGAAACAACTGAAATTGAGATATTTAGAAAAGGGTAGGAGCAAACGACATATGACAACAAGGTAATTGTGGGAACAATTCATACAGGGGAGTAATTAGGTTTAAAATAAGGTAGGACTTAAATGAGCTATGTAATGTTTGACTGAAAATGATTGGGTAGATTATAAGTGATGTATAATGTTTGCAACTGGGAGTGTGCAAGTATGGTTTGTGATGTAAAATGCTTGCAACTAGGATTGTGTCAGTGTGGTTTATTTTCATTTGTATAAATGTATGATTGCCTATGTTGTAAGTGATGGTTTAATAAAGATGTTTCTTGTTTAAAAAATGGGCTGGAATTGAATGATTTATGCAATGTTGCTTAGGTTATATGATATATAGCAATATATATGTGAAGTATAATGTTTGTAAACATGAACTTGTTAATACAGTTTGATTACTTCTATAATAATATAAATTTGCCAATATCACAAGTGATAATTCAATAAAAGTGTTAAAAAAGTGGATATCAAATCCTGAATGAGTTGATAAAGGTAAAGTAATAACAAATGGTTCTGAGGTAAGAAAACCACAGATAGTCATCCCACATCCACAGTATCTTCCCCAAAGACACAAATCTATAAACCTATAGGATAATTCTATTAAAAATTTGCATTTTTTACAGCAAGGTTGCACATGAATATTTACACACAAATTTCCTTTGAAATGCAATGACAGCCTCAAAACATTCACGTTCCTAGCAAAATATAATATTTTAGTCAAAAACATATGTTTTCTTTAAAAAAATAGTGGAAAGTGTTCCTTATAGGAACTTATCTATGCAGACTTAAAGGATCAGTAGCCAATTAACAATTCCATGGGGCCTGCCAAAAGAGTGCACTTTGGCAGCAAAATATCTCTGACTAATCTGGCACTCTAACAGTCTTTATGTTAGAGCTCCCCTCAACCTCCTGGCTGTTACAGCATGTGGAATTTATCTTTATTCTTTGAAAGCTGGCCAGCATTGGTTTAGGACCCAAATAGCTTAGGAAACTGCAACAGTTATCTAAATATAGTACATCAGAAGCTGCTGCTAAAAAAGTATAATTAGTAGGGCACATACAATATAGCATTAATAGTATAAAATCATTTAGAGAATTTTAGAAAAGATTGGGAGGAGAGAATGGAGAGACAGTTTAAAAATGAACAATGGGACAGTATCTGAATGGCATCCAAGTATGCAACGAAGTCCAGAAGGTTTAAGATTTTTACTTGGAACTTTAGTATAGGCATTTTTTTATACCCCAGAGAGTTTTTCTTCAGGTAGATAGCTAATGATGCTGGAGATGTGATGGAAAAGAAAGAGGTAATTGGAAACATATATCTATCTATATATGTGTATATATATATATATATATATATATATATATATATATATACATACATATACACAATATATGTACTATATATATATATATGGTTCCCTATCAGAAGCCTGAAACACTATAAGCCTGAAAATCAAAATCCTGAAAACTATAGACTGAAAGTTCAAAATCCTGAAAGCCCAAAATCCTGAAAATACAAATAATGCTAATATGTCACTATAAAGACACTAATATCTACCAACTGACCCTGACCCTAACCCTAACCCTAAGGTCCGTCTCTATCGCACACTCACCTGACCCACGCCCTAACCCTAACTCACTTAAACCGCCCCTAACCCCAATATTTTTCACTATTGCATACATGCCTAACCTGCGCCCTAACCCTAACTCACTTAAACCGCCCCTAACCCTAACATAAAACCAACCGCACACTTACCTGAACCCAACGCATGACCCAACACCACAGGGCTAACAATAGCAAAGCCACAATGACGTCATTATGTCCATTTTGTGTTTTCAGGATTTTGAGTTTCAGGATTTTGGGCTTTCAGGATTTTGAACTTTCAGTCTATAGTTTTCAGGATTTTGATTTTCAGGCTTATAGTGTTTCAGGCTTCTGATAGGGAACTATATATATACATATATATATATATATATATATATATATATATATATATATATATATATATGGGTCTACTTCAGAATGTCGACTATTCAGAATGCCGACTTTCATATGGCCGACACCATATGATCGACATTCTGAAAGACAGACAT
The DNA here is from genome assembly GCF_019279795.1 of Protopterus annectens. Classification (NCBI taxonomy): domain Eukaryota; kingdom Metazoa; phylum Chordata; order Ceratodontiformes; family Protopteridae; genus Protopterus; species Protopterus annectens. The sequence continues at coordinate 487,048,421 of NC_056739.1, forward strand.
CCTGAAATAGCACCATTTACCTACCTGTAAACACAGTAAAACTGTGTAATGCAGGGGTCAAGCCCCCCTGCACCCCCCACAGTCCCTGCTATTTAAATATTCTCACTCTGAGATCGCACTACAGTGCAGGAAAGGGGAATCTCCCAGCCCCACACTGTAGTGGGATCTCCGTTATAATTTGTCAGCCTTTCAAATGTTTGCCCATATGGTGTCGGACATTTGAAAGTTCGAACAAATGAAGGGCTCCCACACATATATATATATATATATATATATATATATATATATATATATATACATATATATATAATAAGTTGGAAGATTTTAAGAATTCCCTACAAAGTACTTTGTCAGAAAATGTTGGGGAGGTAATTATTGTAACTAAATAAATTATTGTTTTGAGACTGGGTATAGGATCTGAATTGCCCAGGCATTGTAAAGCCTTATTAAGTTTAATGTTATTGACTGCTAAAAGAACAATTACTAGAAAATGGAAATCAAAATATAAATCAACTATAATTGAAGTATTGAATATTATAAATAAGATAAAAGAACTGGAGGTGGGAGCTTTAGACAAGGTAGGTATAAACTACAAAGAAACATATGGAATTTATGGGAACAATACTTGTAGAACAATGTTCAGGAGGAGGAGGAGGAGTGAAGTTTAAAGAAAGGCAGGAACTGAGAAAGTTATAGGTTCATAGGTTAGTACTAGGCTGTTGATCCATATGACCATTAGTAACCTAGCCACAACACCACAAATTGTAGATACCCATTGCCATAATTAATTTATATGTAGTTACAAATCATTTCATTGAGGGCTTGATGGGGCCAGAACCAGGATGCAGCTATGATTGCTCATCTGTTTGTTCAGGTTATGCTTAAAAAAAACATCAGGGAGCTACTGTGTTTTACATTCAAAGAAAGTCTATTCCACAATAAAAAGGGTTTCTCTGGGATATATGGCTATTTTAGTAGATGGTCCTATTTATGTTTCAGTGGAAGTTCAGCTCTCGAGTAGATGTTGTGGGTGTTATTTGTTTTACGGATATGCAGACATTGCATAGGGCTGATTCCTTTGAGGACTTGTAGGCTAGACACAGGACAACCCTCAAGAGTGTTTATAAACACCTTTAGTCAATTATCACTTAAGACATAAGTAACTATACATTTATATATAAGAAAAAAAACATATCAACATGTTACTTGTTGCAAACATTGTACATCGCATGTTTTTTGTGTACCTATCATCAAGCCAACATTACATAAATTTCTCAATTCCTGTCTTCTCATAAATCTGACTCCTTCTCCAAAACTTTTATTGCATGTATTGTTCCCACAATTTCCATTTTTATGTGAATTTCATCCTCCCCTTTTATAAAGTTCCCACTTGCAGTTCATTATCTATGTTACAACATTCAATAATTCAAATGAAGTTGGTTTAGACTTTTATTTCCATTTTCTAGTACTTGCTTTTTTGGCAGCCACCAGAATTAAATTTAGCAAGCCCTTACTATGTCTTACTATGTCTAGGCAAATCAGATCTTGTATCTCAAAAAAAATAATTCCCTTAGTTACATTCATTTGCTCACCAAATATTTCTGATAGACCAGTCTTCTGGTAATCTTTAAAATATGTCAACTCATTACACTGCCAGAAAATAAGCTCCCAATTGCATCTTTCTTCCCTTCTAGCACCTCCAACACTTTCTATCTGAGGAAAATTCTTTGGAGTCTACTTAGGGTATAAAAATACCTATGTAAACATTTCCAAGCAAAGATCCTAAATCTTCTAGACTTTGTTGCATATTTGGGAGACATACATATATCCCCCATTGTTATTTTATGAGTTGCTTATCCAATCTCTCTTCACAATCCTTTCTAACCTCCTCTAATTGATTCTTAAAATTATCATGAAAATTTTACATGCTCTACTAATTATTCCTTTTTTAACAGCAGCTTCTGTTCTAAATTCTGCTAAAAACTCTACCATTGCTGGTCTTTTGCTTAAGATCCCCCTATTGCCTTCTCTTTGCCTCTGATATCAGTCCTTGATAGAGAAGGCACTCTCAAGCCTGCAGTCCAAATAAATTCTTGGCCTCTTCCCATTCTATTACCTCACCCTCTCTAATTATTTGCTCCCAATACCTTGGTTCTTTCACCAGTTTTCACCAATAAATTCCAGTCAAATCTTGCCTATTGTTTGCATTCCCAATTGCAGCCATCCCTGTCAGTAGAATCTCCTTTCTCCATGTTCATGTTGGCTTAGTTCTTAGAATACTTTCTGCTTTTTTATGAATATAATAGTATGTATGGTTATTATTATTCTCCCTAAGGATGTGCATCCAAAATCCCAGTCTCTTCTTATTTCTTGAGCTTCCCCCTGTTTCATCATCATCCCTTTCCTCTTTGAATTATAGGTTTCTGCGTGTGCTATGTAAAGGAGGCTTATCTGTGTAGCTCTGAAATAACCCATTTAAATTGGGTAATCCCAAACTGCCTTGTTCAATTAGAAGAATCTGCTTACCCCCTTGACTGTTGCTGTCTTCCCCTCCCAGATGAAAATTCTTTAGCACTTCATTAATAGCCATCCACAACCTTCCTCCTGTGTTTCATGCAAGAACTCTATAAATTCCTCTAGGTCATCAGCACTTGACTTTGGTAATCTATGCACTCCAACAACTTTTAATCTTCCAGGGATGTCCTTATTGTCACAGTTGCACAATCTACATTATTGGTGTTATCACTGAACCTGATCATACCTTCTGAAGACATTTCTGTTTTCCCATAATAACTCTCAAATATTTTCATCTTTCCATTCCTTAAATTCCTCTCTTTTTAACAGGTCAGTGGAAAAGCACCAGTGTCACAGTTTTACTTCATTACCCTGCACTTTTATCTTAGTTGTTATAGTATTGATGCATGATCTGAAATAGTTACTGGATGTCTGTCAAAGCTTTCAATTACATTCACATGTTCCTGTGAAATATAATTTCTGTCTAGTCTATCCTAGTCATTCTTCCTTGGGAAATAATATGTAAAGTCTCTTCAAGTTCCTACTACTGAATTCACATCTTCCATACCAGATATATTCATAAATTGCTTCAGAAATCTAGCTTATTTTCTTATATTTCCCTTCTAGGTTCCCCAGCTACATCCACATTGCCACAAATACAATTCTAATTCCCACCTATAAGTAATATTTTCTGCTGAAAGTTGATTATTTCTCTCAAAATATTCTTAAGCTCCATAATAGCAGTTTTAGGTGGAATATAAATAAGTGCCAGTGTAATCCTTCACCCTTGTCATTAGCCCCTTACTACCACAAATCTACCATTTTATCTTTTTTTCTCTTATATCACTATTGGAGCTCCTCTAACAATTAATATAAGTACTCCACCTTTCCTTTGTCCTTGATACTCTGCTGAATGTCCCTCCTGAAATCCTTTCGTTATCAAATTCACCTGCTTAATTCTTTCCAAATGTATCTCCAGTAGCAGTGCTATTTGTACTCTGCATTTTTTAATATAATTAGTACTCTTTCCTTTTTGTCTATACCCATGAGGCCATTAACATTCAAAAATAATATGGATGGTGTAGCCATTATGATAAAAAGTAATTATTCTCACCAATTATATATGACATCTTTTTTAAATGTTTGTTGTGTTACATGCACCCACTAATCTTTGGCAGTTTTTTTTAACAACTTTATTGAATTATCATTTGTGAAAAATGCAAATTTAGAATCATATTATAAAGGAAAACAAACCACACTGACACAATCCTAGTTGCAAGAATTTTACATCACAAACCATACTGACACACTCCCAGTTGCAAATATTATACATCACTTATAATCTACTCAATCTTGCTCACTCAAATATTACATAGCTCATTTAAGTCGTACCTTGTTTTAAACCTCATTTCTCCCTTGTATGTATTGCTCCCACAATTCCCATTTTTGGTATGTAGTTTGATCCTGTCATTTTCTAAAGATCGCAATTCCACTTGTTTTATCTCTGTTACTGTATTCATTACTTCCAGTATAGTTGGTTTAGAGCTTGACTTCCATTTTCTAGTAATTGCCTTTTTTGGCGGCCACCATTATTAGACCATCAATGCCTTAACATATCTAGGAAATTCTGATTCTGTATCATAGATCAGAAAAATTAACTCCCTAGTCAGACCAATCCACCTACCCAACATCTCTGACAGTGCATCCCGCAGGGAATCCTTAATGTCCACCAACTCACCGTGCTTACAGAAAATATGTTCTCAGTTGCCTCTTTCTTCCCATTCACACCTTCAACATTTACTGTCTGCCTGAGGAAAAATTCTCTGGTGTCTATTTGGAGTATAAAAATATCTGTGTAAACATTTCCAAGCAAAAATCCTAAATTTTCTAGATTTTGTTGCATATTTGGAAGACATAGATATATATTTATATATATATATATATATACTCCCACTGTTTCTTTGTGACTTGCTTATCCAATCTCTATTCCCAGTCCTTTCTAACCTCTTCTGATTGATTCTTATAGTTATCATGCCATATTTTATATGCTCCCTAATTATTCTTTTTTTTAATGGCAGCTTCTGTTCTCAATTCTGTTAAAAACTGTACCAGTGCTGGTCTTTCGTTTAGGACCCCCCTATTTCTTTCTTTTTGCCTATACTCTGATATCAATCCCTGATAGGGAAGGCAATCTCTACCTGCACTCTAAATAAATTATTGGTGTCTTCCCATTCTATCATCTTTCCCTCTCTAGTTATTTGTTCCCTGTACCATGGTTCCTTTGCCAGTTTTCTCCATAAATTCTGTCCCTCTCTTGCCTGTTGTCTGTATCCCTAATTGCAGTCATCCCTATCGGCAGAATCTCCTTTCTCCATTCCTGTGTTGGTTTCGTTCTTAGAATACTTTCTGCTACTTTATGGATGTAATGTTCTGCATGATTATTGTTATTCTCCTTAAAGGCCTGCATCCAAAATCCTAGTCTCTCTTTGTTTCTTGAGCTTCCCCTGTGTTTCATCATCATCCCTTTCCACTTTGAATTATAGTTTTCTGCTTGTACTATATATATAGGAATCTTAACTGTGTAGCTCTGAAATATGCCTTCAAATTGGGTAATCCCAATCTGCCATGTTCTACTGGAAGAATCAGCGTATCCCACTTGACTCTTGCTGTCTTCCCCTCCAAGATAAAGTCCTTCAGCTCTTTATTAATTGCTACCCTCAAGATCAAGTAATTTGTTATTAAAATTTTGTCTTTAAGAGGGGTCATCTTAATATGAATTGATTTAGGATTAGAAAGATTTCCAAAATGGCTGCACATTGAGTAACAGATTAATTCTAGCTCTCCCAGTGTGAAAACAGAAACTCAGTAGAGAAGGCCAGTAGACTTGTGTTCATGGGTAAATTTCAGTAACTGGCTAGTAACTGTACTGCTTGGATGCCAAGAAAAAAAAAAAGAAATACAGAGGACCTGGAAAAAATCAGCTACAAAAAGTAAGGAAGAAACACTAAATTGGGAAAGTTCTGCAGCTGTTCAGCACAAAGCAATGCAACCCCCAGACATGAATTCTGGTAACCTACAGGGAGATATAAGACAACTGCACACAGACCTGGTTAAATGAAACACTGATGGAGTATATCAACACAAACAACAAAAAGCTGGAAAAAATGGAAGAAGCATTAAACAAATATTCAGATGAGGTGATAAAGCTGCAAAGATCAGAAGTCAAAATGAAGAAAAGGCTGGCTAAATCTGAGACGGCTCAGCAAGATGTTTCAAAAAATAATAAAATTAGAGGACACAGCATGTAGGGAAAACCTGATATTTTCAGCTATACCAGAGTGGACCAGTATTCCACAGCAGGAGTTGTTAGTTGAAAGAGCACATTGTGTATATGCTCCAAACTGGCTATGAGAAAGCACCTTAGACCTTTAATAGTAAAGATGCAATCCTACCAGCAAAAGGAGTTGATTTTGACAAAACTGTGGCTGAAGGACAAAGTACTAAAAGTGGGAGACAGCACAGTGTTTGTCGAGAATGATTACTCATTGTTCATAGGTTCATACTAGGCTATCTGCCCAGGGGCATTTATAAGCCTAGCCCATAGTTATGTGGCTTTCGCCACCCCTTTAGTTTGAAGAAAACATGCCTATTATGTTGCTGTGCCTCTGTCAAGCAGTGACACTGAAGTAATCCATGGGGTATATCTGCGATCTCCCATCCATTGGTCAAGATTCCTCTTGAACAAGGCCAGCGAGGTGCTCTGCCTCACATGTACCGGGATTTTGTTCCACAGCATAGGGAGTCTCTGGGTGATGAATCTGTCCCTCCAGCACGTTCTATTAATAACCGTGTCAAGGTTTAAGTCTCCCACCCTTGTGGTTTTGAGGGATCTAGATTTTTTGAGGTGAAGCATATTCATCAAATCTGGGTTTGACATGGCCTTGTATGTCAGGCACAGGTCACCTCTGAGCAAGCGGTATGGGACTGAATAGAGCTGGAGTTCTTTCAGTCGGGCAGCATAAGACATATTTTTGAGACCCTTTATCCTTTTGGTGAGGAACTTTTGGGGCCTTTCCAGCTGCTGCAGGTGTCGGGTCAGATACATTCCGAATGGGGCATTGTACTCAATCATTGGTCTAATGAGTGATGAGTACAGGGGGACGATGACCTCCCTTGATCTAGATGTGAATCCCTTCATGATCAGGTGGGCAATGTAGAAGGTCTTCCTAACTACTTTAGCAACGTGAGTGTCAAACGATAGGTTACTGTCGACCTGGGTCCCCAGATCCCTGATAACTTCTTCTGTGCTCAGTGGATTGCCACCTATATGGTAGCTAGGGGTAACCTTGTTTTTCCCGAAGGGTATGACTATGCATTTCTTGGCGTTTAACTTTAGGCCATGGCTCTGGCACCAGTTATCCATTTCTGTGAGGCCCTTCTGGAGGATATCTGTGTCAGATGTGTTTTCGACTATGGCGCCCAGTTTGCAGTCATCTGCAAACTTTGTCAGCCATAACCCTCCTGTGTTTGCTTGTACTTCAGAAAAGTAGATGCCGAATAAGAGTGGACCCAGGACTGAGCCCTGTGGGACACCACTTGTGACCGGCTTTGAGTCTGACATGGCGCCAGCAACTCTGACCCTGTGGGTTCTGTCACTTAGCCAGTTTGCAACCCATCTTGTGATGTATGGGTTTACATTCAAGCTGATGAGTTTTTCGATGATACCTGAGTGGGATATTGTGTCGAAGGCCTTTGCCAGGTCGAGGTAGGCTGTATGGACTGCCTTACCCTCATCAATGGTCTTGGTGACTGTTTCGAAAAAGTCAACCAAGTTTAAAAGGCATGATCTGCCTTTGACAAAGCCAAACTGGGTTGGATCCAAAGTCTGCAAGTTCCCTATGTCTTTATTTATGAGTTCCATTATGATCCTCTCCATGGCTTTGCAGATAAGGCTTGTCAAGCTAATGGGACGGTAATTTCCAGGGTCAGTGGAGGCACCGCCCTTGTGTAGTGGGACCACAGTCGCCATGCGCCACTCCTTGGGTACGTATCCTGAGGTGAGGCTAAGATTAAACAGCTGTCCTAACTGCGGGTTTAATTCCTCATTGAGTTCGTGGAGCACACAGCTGGGGACACCATCCGGTCCCATGGATGCTGTGTTTTTTGCCTTGGAGAGAGCAGTTCTCACCTGGGCGTTAGAGATGTTTGGGGGGCTACAATCCTCTGGTATAGATATCTCTCTTCTTGGGGGGGAGAGAAGTTAGCACTGAACCTGTCAGCCAGTATGTTGGCAATGTCTGTAGGTTCAGTAATCTTCACATCATTTTGAACTAATTCTGAGCATATCTGGGAGTTTCCTCCTAGGTTTCTAACATAGCTAAAAGAGGCCTTATGATTGTCTTTTGAGTCCTTGGCGATTTTTCTCTCAAAATTTGCCTTGGATGATTTTATGAGAGCTCTTAGTTTTTTACTTATAATGATCAAAGGTGTCTTACCTTTCAAGGATTTTGCTCTGTCTTGTAGTAGCTTCCTCCTTTTGTTGTAGAGCTTGTTTATGGCTGGGGTCCACCAGACTGGACGCTTGCCTTTGGTACAGAGGGTCTTAGTTTTGTATACCAGGCAAAAGGGAAGCAAATTTATTCCACCATTTAGGGAATGTCGAGACATGGGTGTGAGATTCAAACCACAGTACCCAGCTGTCTTCAAGGTATTTTTCCCTGGAGGAACAAAGTCATTTTTGATGAAGTACATGATAAGGCGGAAATACAAAAGTTTGTCCCACAAAAAGTAAGCTGTGAAACAGAAAGAAATTCTGCTTCTTGTTCTTCTGGTAATAAAGAACACAGACTGTACCTGTGAAACATTTTCTAGTGTTTTAATGGAAAATGTTAGAGTGAAGGAAGGTAGCATGAGTGTTGACTAGAAGAATTGAGAGTATATTGGAAATACAGCAGTGACAGGATGTGGGAGATGGATATGAACAGTATTAAAACCAGTAACAATGTGGTGTTACAATGCACCAATTATATGTATGAAATATGACAGAACAAGAAAATCTGGAAATATTAGACTTTTTCCTGAATTTGTTGAACTTGTGGGAGACTCTAAAGCATATGCCATACTTCATGTCACTGATGTTCAAAAATGCTTTGGGGAGGGGAACAGGAGGGAGAAAGTTAACTGTAAGTAAAGATTTTTTTCTTACTACCACTATTTTTGTGGTGTATAGTTTTCTTTCCATGCTATAAAGTAAAGTTTTCTCCATTATTTTAAGTGTAATGGGGAATGTAAACAGGTGCTGCTGTTTTTTTTTTCTTTTCTTTCTCCCTTTTCTCTTTCATCTTGTTCAGTTCTAAGAAATGTAGGCAATGGAATGAAAAAAAGTCCGGTTAAAAGAGCATGACAAAAAATGTGCTTTTTCTCATTCTTGCATGGGGAAATTACTGGATTAAGGACCTTAGATTGATTTAGTAACATGTTTTAAGAGTAAGCAAGTAAATGAAAATGAATATTAAATATTATGAGGCTTTTATAGGCAAAAACATGTATGCTCAGTAGCAGTTCTGCAGCTGGTCTTCATGTTTCCATGAAAACAATCTGGTAATGAGAAACTGACTGCCTGGTTCTAGTGTCTCCATGTAGACAGATTGATAAAGAGAAAGTGGCTACAGACTGGTGAATAGTGATTGGCTGAAGAAAAAAATTAGAAGAGAAGTTGTCTAGGACATAATGTTTTCTAAAAGCATTCAAGGGGTTTCCCCCAGCTAGGAGAGCTATAAAGAAAAGACAAAACCAATTAGCACCCAGTAGAAACACAGGCTGCAACATGCATCTTAGCATGTTTAATCTTTCTTTTAGGTTAACTCAACTCTGTGAGTGTGGCTTTTATTCCTATTAGGAGTGTAAAACTTTAGTATTTAAAGATATACATAGTTGTGTGTGTTAGTATTAAGTTAATAGGTTTTAATGGGGTATTGCTTTGTTTTTGAGGGCTTTCAATAAAACAAAAAGTTTTATAAGATGTGACATAGGCTCAAATGCATATGACAACAAACAACTGTACAAAAGTTCAACCTGAGAAACAGTGTATGTATGTAACACAAGAGTTGGCTGGAAATAAACATTTAACAAAAACAGTTTTCAACATAAAAAGTGGGAATAATAACTTTTTAATACAATGATGCTTTCCGTAATGTCTTTAAATGTAAAGGGCCTGACAGATAAATACAAAAAAGAAAGAGTAGTGAGCTATATTACAAAATGTAGAGTGCAAATAGTCATGTTACAGGAGACACACACAGAAAGAACTGAACATGTGAATTTGATAAATGTTTTCAGGAGGGTTATTCAACGCAAACCTGGGACAAAAGAAACAGGAGCACTTATATTAATTGCAAGAGGAGCTCCAAGAGTGATAGAAGAAGATAAAAAAGATAATAATGGCAGATTTGTAGTGCTAAGGGGCCACTGGCAAGGGGGGAGGATTACATTGGCATGTATTTACATCCCACCTGAAACTGCTATAATGGAGTTTAAGAAAATTCTGGGAGACATAATCAGTTTTAAGCAAGGAATACTAATTATAGGTGGGGACTAGAATTTTATTTGCAACAGTGAAGATGTATCTGGGGGGGGCAAAAGGGAGAATATAACAAAGGAGGGTAGATTTTTGAAGAAATTTATGAAAATATTTGGCATGGAAAACATGGATTTGGTACTAGGAGTTCTAAGTGAATTTACATATTATTCCCCAAGATATAAAAACTGGGCTAGGCTAGACAGAATTTACATTTCACAGGAACATGAGCATTTAATTGAAGATCTTGATACATACCCAATAACTGTTTCAGATTATGCACCAATAACAGGTAAAATAAAAGCACAGGGTAATGAAATAAAAATGAGACACAGGCATTTTTCCACTTATCTGTTGAAAAGAGAGGAATTTAAGGAATGGGTAGTGGAGATTATTCATGAGCTGTTAGAGAAGATAGAAATTTCTTCTGAAAATATAGCTAGGAAGTGGGATAAAATTAAGGTGGAGTTTAAAAATAGGGTGGAAATAAAAGAAGGGAAGCTATGGTTAAGAATTATCAAGAATTATTTAGAGGGACTGACAAATGTTGAAGTATTGCAGAATAGGGGGAATCTCACAGAACAAGACGATCAACTGCAGTATGCTAGGCAGAAAATACGGGATTACCCCAGTAATATGCACGAGTTTAGAAAGATTATTGTTAAGCAACTGTTTTTTGATAATAACAGTAGGGCACAAAAATGTTTAGCACGACTACTCAGGGAACTGAAAGTAGAAAGGGCTGTCGCCAAGCTTAGGGAGCCTATAACAAGGAAGGTAAAAAGAGATCCTGTAGAGTTATTAGAAATATTTTGGAAATTCTATGAAAGTCTGTGTAAAGCAGAGAAATGTGGAAATCAAGAAAAGATACAAATGTAAAGGTTTATGAAAGAATTAAATATGCCAAGGTTAGAGGTAGATGAGGCTCAGTTACTAATGGTTATGATAGGAGGAGATGAGATAAAAATTGTGATGTATAACCAATCTACAGGAAAGTCCCCAGGAAGAAATTGTATTTCTGTGGAAGTTTGGAAGCTAGGAGGGAAAAGACTGATGAAGATCTGGAAGGTTTTGTTTAAAAGTATTTTAAGAGGAGGAGAATTACCAGCATCCAGGAAGAAAGCAGTGGTAGCTGTAATACCTAAAGAGGGTAGAGATCCAACAGATCCAGTTTCATACAAGCCCAGTTCAATACTAAATCTCGATTATAAAGTGTTCATGTCTATAATAATTAGAAAAATGGCAAAAGTAATGCCAAAACTGATAGATATGGATCAATGTGGTTTTGTGGAGGGGAGGCAAACATTTGACAACATTAACAAAACACTGGTGATCCATAGGCAAGCAGAATTTAAGAAGATACCATTTTTGGTGGGTCTTGATGCAAAGAAAGTATTAGACAGAGTAAGCTGGGACTTTATGAGCAGGGCAATGGAAACATTTGCATTTTCTGAAAAAAATTATAAGGTTGATTAGGAGGATATATGAAGGATCAGAGGCGAAAATTAAAGTGGGTGGAGTCCTCTCTGATAATTTCTGTTTGAGCAAAGGAACCAGGCAGGGGTGTCTCTTTCCACTTTGTTATTTGCATTATATTTAGAACCACTGACAAAGAAAATAAGGGACTCTGAAATTTAAGGATATAATTGATATGGTAATCAAGAAAAGCTGGCTCTATTTGCAGACAATATTATTTTATACCTGACAAAACCAGAAAGAGACATTACAGTGTTGTGTAACATTTTGAGACAGTTTCAGATCTTTTTGGGATACAAAATTAATGAAGTTAAAACAAAGGCAATAGTGGTAAATTATGTACCCACACATGAATTGTTTCAACAATATCCATATTTATGGGGACATGATAAAATGAAGTATTTAGGAGTAAGGATTAAAAATGATTCTAGTGTGGCATCTGAAGATATGTGGGAAGAAACTAAACAAAAGATAATACAAAAACTGAGAAAATGGAAGCTTTGTATGGATATAGATAGCAAGATACTGGCAGTCAAAATGTTTTTAGCCCCTTTATTCTTATATGCAGGTCAGGCATATTTTTATTAATCAGAGGAAATGTTGTGGATAGCAATTAATAAAGAGCTGAAGGACTTTATCTTGGAGGGGAAGACTGCAAGAGTCAAGTGGGATAAACTGATTCTTCTAGTAGAACAGGGCAGATTGGGTTTACCCAATTTGAAGGGGTATCTCAGACCTTCACAGCTAAAGTTCCTATACACAGTGCAAGCAGAAAATTATAATTCAAAGTGGAAAGGGATGATGATGAAACAGGGGGAAAGCTCAAGAAACAAATAGAGGCTGGGATTTTGAATGCAGGTCTTGATGGAGAATAGCAATAATCCTACATAATCTTATAGCCATAAAGTAGCAGAAAGTATTCTAAGAACTAAACCAAAAAGGGATTGGAGAAACTCGATTCTGCCAATAGGGATGACTGCAATTAAAGATATAGACAATGGGCAACAGGGGGCTGGAATTTATTGGAGAAAACTGGCAAAGGAACCAAGGTATTGGAAGCAAATACTAGAGAGGAAAATATGATAGAATGGGAAGACACCAATAATTTATTTGGACTGCTGGTTACAGATCGCCTTCCCTGTCAGGAGTTGATGTCAGTGTATAGGCAAAGAGAAAAAAATGGGGGTGGGTCCTAAACAAAAGACCAGCACTGGTAGAGTTTTTAGTAGAATCTAGAAGAGAAGCTGCCATTGAAAAGGAATAATTAATAAAGCATATAAAATATTGCATGATAACTATAACTATCAATCAGAAGAGTTAGAAAGGATTGGGGAGAAAGACTGGATAAGCAATTCACAAAGAAACAATTGGAGGAAATATTTATGTCTCCAAAATAAGACTATTTTTTACAGCGTTATAATCAAAACATGCAACGTCAGACATTTTGGACAGAACAGTTACAGCTTTACCATGGGGTAAGGGGGTCAGGCACCTTACCCAGAGCCCTTGGTCAACTTCATACTGTTTACATACCCTCTAAACATATGAATGAAACTATCAAAATTATCACCCTCTTTAAACTGTGGAAGAAATTTACTGACCTTTTATGGTTCTGGAGTCTAGTTACTCCCTTCCCCATTACCTGCATGACTCTGGTGAAGAGTCAGCATCTCCTTCTCATGCTGCCTCTGCCTCTCTTGTTCCTCAGCTTACAGACATAACAGTTTCTCATTGTCCTCATCCTGCAAACATCACAGTCTCTCATTTGCTTCTAATTCCACACACCTGGCCTCCAACTCAAGTCTCTTTAGCTCCACTTGGATTTTTAAGTCCACTGCAGAAAGGCTGAGCTGTGCATTCTTTGAGGGAATTACATCTCCATTGCCAGTCTGATTGTCCTCCTGGTTGTTGTTTTCTGATGCAGCTGTAACCAAGGCTGCAGTCAGGTCTGCCTTAGTCAGGTTTCCATGCACCAGTCCCCTAGCCTGGCACATCTCCGCCAGATGGCTCCTTGTCAGCTTTCCATACTCCTCTGCTGACATGCTGCCTGCTCACCCTGACTAACTAAGCTAACAAAAGAAATAAAACAATTGTGATCTGAACTCTGAGTATTCACTGCATGGCTGTTTTAGATACAAAATACCTTCAAATCTTACTGTACACAAGCTACAGGATTCACTCTACCCATACCACTACAAGCCAGTTAATATTTGCCAACTAATTAATATGTGATGTGGATATCCAACCGCTGCCAAACAATGAATATGCGAGGATATCCCAACCACTGCCACCAAATAATACATGAGGATATCCCAATCACTGCCACCAATTAATATGTGATGCCTGTGCCCTGGCCCAGCAATCAAGGAAAATCAATCCTCACCTCTAACACCAGAGAGGGCATATCATATTATGAGGAAAGGATAGCAAATACACACAGCAAAGTGCAGTTTCCCTTAAGAGCACACAGAGATCACAGTCAGTCCGGGGCTGGTCACTCCCTTGCTCTCCGGGTCCCCAATAAGACTCCCCACTGGCACAGCTATACAGTCCAGATCTCAGCCTAGACGGGCAAACTAAAATCTCCAGCACCCTCTCTGTCCAACCAGTGCTTCGTGTCCCTGCCCAAGTATAGCTGACACACACACACTTTGAGATAAGAGATTATACAACCACACAGACACTTCTGGGGAAGGCTGGCACAGGTTCTCCAGCTGTGCCCCTTTTACCAGACTATATGGTAGTACCAGCTGCCACCACCCAGCTAATATTTATCAGCTACCCAAAGGCCCTTAAAAGGGTGTCCAATTATTACTGTGCAATATTATTATCCAATTGGTAGATGTGGCTAAACAGTCAAAGCTTATTAGAGTGGCTTTGTACAGGATCCTTATATACATGCAATGTACTCTTAGAGCTTAACTTATCTCTACACAAACCAGCCACAGCTAAAAGGTTTTAAAATATTTAATAATAAATAATTAAAACTACAAGACAATACTTTTTACTACACAGTCAGTGCTAGTCAAGAGTTCAGAGATCACACAGAAATACTTACAATAATTCAGTAGTACAGTTCTGACATAACAGAAAAAAAACATTTAGTCTAATATTTTCTAATTCCTAGCTACTTCTAGGAGAAAACACAGTTCTAACATACTACTTACATAAAGAGAGCATAAGGCAGTGCTGAGTTGGATGTTCAAGACAAAAATGCTTAATGCCTTCTGGTTCTCTCTGTTTAAATTGAAACTGCAGTTCTGATAAAACATTACATCATTTCACACTTTCCTGGTGTTCCCAAGCTGACAGAAACTGCATTTACATTATTTTACACTTAGAGCAATAAAGGACATTCCACATGTAAATTCTGGTCATTAACTTTAGCCTTGAAACAATAGGCAGGAAGCCTTCATCTAGCCGGACTGGAGCCGACTTTAGAACAAAGGGTCACAACATGCTTTTACTGGTTCAGTAGAGAGCACTGTTGCCACATTTTTGTAACAGCATTTTTTTAATTTAAGACAACAAGCTTGTGATTCACATTCAAATTTACAAATGATAGAATTATGTATAAAATTCTATCTGGCTAGGCTGGCAGCCTTCACCCTTCTCTACCAGTCTTCACAAAGGATACAAAAAAAATTCCACAGCATTTGATATACCATGGATCACAGTGAAGACAGTCATCAAAAAGTGGAGAAAATATGGGACAACAGTGATGTTGCAAAGAACTGGATGGCCCTCCAAAATTGATGAAAAGACAAGACGAAAACTGGTCAGGGAGGCTGCCAAGAGACCTACAGCAACACTGAAGGAGCTGCATGGATTTCTGGCAAGTACTGGTTGTGTACTACATGTGACAACAATCTCCCTTATTCATCATATGTCTGGGCTATGGGGTAGGGCTGCAAAATGGAAGCCTTTTCTTACACAGAAAACCATCCAGCCCCGGCTACAATTTGCAAAACAATACATCAAGTCTCCCAAAAGCATGTGGGAAAATGTGTTATGGTCTGATGAGATCAGGGTTGAACTTTTTGGCCACAATTCCAAAAGGTACATTTGGTGCAAAAACAACACTTTGCATCACAAAAAGAATACCACCCCCACGGTGAAGCATGGTGGTGGCAGTATCATGCTTTGGGGTTGCTTTTCTTCAGATAGAACAGGGGCTTTAGTCAAGGTGGAGGGGATTATGAACAGTTCCAAATACCAGTCACTTTTGGCCCAAACCTTCAGGTGTCTGCTACAAAGCTGAAGATGAAGAGGAATTTCACCTTTTAACAAAACAATGACCCCCAAGCATACATCCAACTCAACAAAAGAATGACTTCACCAGAAGAAAATTAAAGTTTTGGAATAACCCAGCCAGAGCCCAGACCTAAATCCAATAGAAAATATGTGGGGTGACCTGAAGAGGGCTGTGCACAAGAGATGCCCTTGCAATCTGACAGATTTGGAGTGCTTTTGAAAGGAAGAGTTGGCAAATATTGCCAAGTCAAGATGTGTCATGCTGATAGACTCCTACCCAAGAAGACTGAATGCTGTAATTAAATCAAAAGGTACTTCAACAAAGTTTAAGGGTATGCACACTTATGCAACCAGCTTATTGACTTTTTTATATATTTTTTCCCTAACAGATTTGTTTGTTTTTCAATTGAGTTGTACAGGGTATAGGTCACATTAAAGGTGGAAAAAGTTTTGAAATAATTTATTGCGGTCTCATTTTTTTATGTCACAAAAACCTGGCATTTTAACAGAGGTGTGTAAACTTTTTATATCCACTGTAAGCAATCATACATTTAAATAAATGAAAACAAACCACACCGAATCAATCCTAGTTGCAAGCATTTTACATCACAAGCCATAAGGACAGACTCCCAGTTACAAACATTATACATCACTTATAATGTACCCAATCATTTTCATTCAAACATTACATAGCTCATTTAAGTCTTGCCTTCTTTTAAACTGAATTCCTCCTCTGTATGTATTGTTTCCACAACTTCTCATTTTTCCTATATAATTTGCTCCTAGCTTTTTCTAAAGATATCAATTCCAGTTGTTTTATTTCTGTTACTATAGTCACTACTTCTAATATAGTTGGTTTAGATTCTGATTTCCATTTTCCAGTAATTGCTTTTTTGGCAGCTACAATAATTAGAGACAGCAAGGTCCTACCATGTCTAGGCAATTCCAGTTCTGTATCATAGCTCAAAATATCATCTCCCTCATCAAACCAATCTGCCTACCCAACATCTGTGACAGTGCATCCCACAGGGAAACCTTAAAGTCTGCCAACTCACTGCACTCCCAGAAAATATGTTCCCAATTACCTCTTTCTTCCCCATCACACCTTCAACAATTGCTATCTACCTGAAGAAAAATTCTCTGGAGTCTACTTGGGGGATAAATATATCTATGTAAACATTTCCAAGCAAAAATCCTAAATCTTCTAGATTTTGTTGCATATTTTAGAGACATACATATATCCTCCCATTGTTTCTTTGTGAATTGCTTATCCAATCTCACTTCCCAATCCTTTCTACCGCCTCCAATTGATTGTTATCATGCAATATTTTATATGCTTTAATAATTATTTCTTTTTTAATGGCAGATTCTGTTCTAGAGTCTACTAAAACTCTACCAGTGCTGGTCCTTCCTTTAGGACCCTCTACTTCTTTTGCTTTGCCTGTACTCTGATATCAATCCTTGATAGGGAAGGCTGTCAATTTTCATTCATTCCTCAACATATGGGTTCAGATCCGATCCTCGGATCTAATTCGTCCACCTTTTTTTTAACAGCTTGTGGGTACTGCAATCTCTTGAGCTCCTCCCTTACCCAAAAAGCCATAGTCCCCCTCCATACCTCAGATCGTGTTTGCCACCTTTGCATAAAGATGTGGTTGCTGTCAGTTCTGGAGCTTTTAGTGAGATACCATTTTTTTTCTTGTTATATCTTTCTAGTATTCTTCTATTTTATACTTTGTATTTCTATATAACCTCTCTTACCCTTATGCATTTTTTCTGTGCATCATGATACCATTGTTGATATTTTTCCCCAACTGTCCTTTATACCTTTACAGTAATCCTTTCTACCATTGTTTGTAGTTTTTCCTCTTTCCTTTCCTTCCTACTTAAAAAAAAATTATACCTTATCTTTCTTTGCTGTTTAATAGTATAATGGCTGAAAAACCTTCATAGTTCAAAAAATGTAAAGAGTGTGGGCACAAGATCCCTCTGTCTGATGCCCATGACTCATGTGTCTATTGTTTGGGCCCTGCCCATTTGAAAGTCCCTTGTGAGATTTGTAAATCTTTTAATCCAAGGGTTTTAGCTGACAGAAAAAATAAATTGATTTTGAAGGGACTTCTCCCTACTACTTTTTCGAAGTCACTATCTGGAGCTCAACCCTCCAAGGTAAGCCAGAAAGAGTCGAGAAAATGACTTTCTGAACCATCTGAATCTTCTACTGCTCCTTCAGATAGGAACAAAGAGCTGGCCCAGAAGATTTAGAAAATGGTTGGATCTAAAGACCAAATCCTTGGATCCAGCTGCTTCAGTTACAGGGTCTGCCTCATCGGATCTGGTTCTCTCAGAGCCAAAACAGCTCCCCTTGACCTGTTATGCATCTTCTCTGAAGTTGGTCCCCTCTTGGCTATTTACCACCTTTTTAGAGAGGTGCTGACATTCTAGATCTCCCTCTTTAGCTTCTTCTTCCCATTCTTCCCATTCTTCCAGGAGTCTTACAGAGGCAGATGTGGATAGAATGATCAGGAAGCTTCTCTTGGTGCAGATGCAGATGAGAGTTCTCCCAAATCCTACTCCTTTGGGACAGGAGACGTTCACCAGTATTACTCCACCCATCTTAGCT
Organism: Protopterus annectens; assembly: GCF_019279795.1. Lineage (NCBI taxonomy): Eukaryota > Metazoa > Chordata > Ceratodontiformes > Protopteridae > Protopterus > Protopterus annectens. The sequence continues at coordinate 487,066,864 of NC_056739.1, forward strand.
CCTTCTCCGCTCCATTCTTGAGTTTCAGAGCCCTTGGATCCGAGCCTTCTGGGACTATCTGTATTGGATCTGAAGATGGTTGTATATTCGGATCTGATACCTTCCCTGAGTGGACCAGCTCTAAATGTGTCTGTGCCAGATGACTCTCGGAATCTAAGTGCCATTGTCAACTCTGAGGTGCTAGAGTCAACTCTGAAGCAGTCAGAGCCTTCTCTATCCCTCTGGGCTTTGGTATTGGACAGCTCAACTCTGTCTTCTGCCTCAGGTGGGTTGCCTTCAAGTCAGAAGGAGACAATGGTCTGGAAGCATGTCTTCTCATCTCCATTGACTTCCTTCTCCCAGAGGCATTCCTCCTTTGAGTTAGTAGAGAGAATATTCTCTTCTAAAATTCAGACAATTCCACTCCCCTCAAATCTTCCATCTGGTTCCCAGATGTCTTTCTGCCATGAGCCTCATCACTCTACCCCACAGGGACAGCCAGCCCAAAGTCTCCAGGCCATCCAGCAGGATTTCCTTGTATCTTCTGATACTTCTCCAGAGCACCCCACTAAGGAAGTCCCTAGGAAGAGAGGGTGCAAGAGGAGGCACTCAGACTAGACTCCCCTCAGGAGTCAATCACAGAAGATACTGATTTTGATGAAGAGGAAGATCACCACCTGATGACGTCTCCTTTGGAGACATTTTCAAGATCCTTAAGCAAAGGGATGCTTGGTTACTGATAACCTTTCCAAAGAGGAATCAGTGTTCTTGGCGGCATTTGGATCTGGCCCATTTACTTCCTGGGTGACTCTGCCTGTCGACAAGCTCATTGAGTTGATCTCTCAGTGGGCATGGAAGGAACCCAATTCTGTTCAGCCAATCCCCAAGAGACCAAATAGGACCCAGCAGCACCAAAGGGAAAAGAGTTTTGGAGCAAGGGAGTACTAGTAGATGCCATGATTGTGGCAGTGGGAGTCTAAGGTGATGGACAGATTTGGGAAGCATGTTTATTCTTGAGTGACTTTCGCACTTACATCACTAAATTGTTTGGCACACTTCACCAGACATTAGAGGGATTTGATTAAAGAACTCTCCAAATCCCTCTCAGTAGCAATAACTGCTGAGGCACGACTTCAGTTGCATCACAGTTGGCTACCTTAGAGTCCATTACTAATTCATGTATGAGACTCATTTCTCATGCAGCTAAAGTACCTCAAGAGCAATGGGTTCAGGCATTTCCATTAAGAGGCATGCAATGGGTTCTGGCATTTCCATTAAGAGGCATGCCTGGATGTGCCTGTGTGATTTTGTGGAGCCCTTCAAGTTCTTCTTTGTCAATGCACCTTTTGATGGAAGTTCCTTGTTTGGCCCTAAAGTTAAAGACACACTCTCCAGGTATGAGTAAGATGGTAATACCCTATCTGCAGTGGGAGTACATTTTTTGACGCCTCAAAGAAAGAACCATCTATAGGAATCAATAAGGTAGTTGGAAAATGTGGTTTAGAAAATCCCAGGGTCCTTTCCATGGTCCACATGGAGATAGTTCTCCCATGGGCAAAGGTGGGATCTCTAACAAAACATGCCACCAGAGAGGCAGAAGAGCCCTGCAGAACCAGGGGTCCAGAGATTCCTTCTCCAACAGACCCTATAAGCTCTCCTGAAAGGAAACCCAATTGTCCACCTCTGGAGGCAGTTGGGGTTGTCTATTCCTGCATCAGACAGCCTGGCTAGACATTACAGAATATACATGGGTGCAGAGGATTATTTCCAGAGGTTATATAATTCCTTTTTCTGTACACCACCTTCAACAGTAAACAGAATTCCCAATTTTCCAGCCAGTCAGAGGAAAGCAGCAGCATTAGAAATAAAAAAATCTGCTAGAAAAAAAAAGACTCATCCAAGAGGTTCCCCCAGACCAGAAAGAATCCCGAACGTACTCAAAATTATTTTTAGCGCCAAAGAAAACAGGGGACTGGGGACAATTTTAGGGCACAGCAAACTGAACAAATCAGTTCAGTATACAAAGTTCCGGATGGTCACAGTTCAGTTAATTTTGCCTTTCCTGCACAAAGACAACTGGATGTACTTAATAAATATTCAGGTGCATACTATCACATAAAAATGAACAGATGATCCAGGAGATACATGTACTTCCAGCTGGGAGCCAGTCATTACCAATTCAGAGCACTGGCCTTTGGCCTCACCACAGCCAAATGCATGGCAGTAGTAGTAGCTCACTTAAGACTACATGCATTCTGAGTGTTTCCTTACCTGGATGACTGGCTCATTACCACTTCAACCAGACTTCTATTGATCAAAGCAAGAGATTATGTACTCCAGTTGTGCTCTCACCTAGGCATTACAGTCAATCTCAACAAATCTAAGCTAGAACCAACTCAAGCGTTACAATTCATAGGAGCTTTGCTCAATACTGTATCAGTGACAGCCTCTCTTCCTCAGCTAAGGGTACAAACTATTTGATTTCAAGTAAAAAAATAATTCAAAATTCTTTACTTTCAGCCCAACTGATTCTAAAGGCTTTAGGGTCAATATCTGCTGCATTATTCTAGTTCTATTGGCAAGATACTATATGGGAATTTTTCAATGGACCCTGGCAACTCAGTTGTCCATTCTATACCAGCCTTTGTCCATCCAAATCAAAATTACTCAGGCATGCAAAAGGCATCTCAGGTGGTGGATTTGCTCAGAAGAGATCTTACAAGGTCACCCTTTTATTCTTCCTCAGCCCAAGGCCATAGTGACCATGGATGCATCTCAATTTGGGTGGGGGGCATTTCTTGGGAAAGACAGTCCAAGGCATCTGGTCATCAGAAGAGGCCAACATGCATATCAATGTCCTAGAAATGAGAGCAGTTCTTAACTCTCTCCCTTTAGGGACTGTTGTGATTCAGACAATATGTTAGTAGTCTGGTACTTCAAAAACAAGGAGGAACCAATTATCCCTTATGTCAAGAAACTCTTAGAGTGTGACAATGGGCGATCTCATCCAATTGATTTCTGATAGCAATCCACATTCTGGGGAAATCCAACATGATAGCGGACAAGTTGAGCAAGTCTGTCTCATTGCCTCATGAGTGGTCTCTCAACAAGAAAATTATGGAGAAGATATTCCATCAATGAGGACAACCATGCTGTGACCTCTTTGCATCTTCCCTCAACAAGTGTAGCAGCTTCTTTGCCATGATCCTCACTAGCGGGGGAGTCACTGAGAGATGCTCTTCTCCACAACTGGCCCCCTGGTCTCCTCTATGCTTAATTCCCAACTCCTCTAATCCCCAAGTTTCTTAGAAAGCCTCTGGATCGAAGAGCACAGTCATCCTCATTGTCCCTTACTGGCCTCGTCAGATTTGGTTCCCCTTCCTTTGGCCTCATCTAGTTCATCATCCTTGGATCCTGGATCCAATTCCAGACCTTCTGTCTCATTTGACAAACATGATTCACCTAGATATTTTGAGCCTAAAGTTGACCACATGGTTTCTTCAATTCCACTGATAGACAACCCAGGCTCTCTTCCCCCTGTCCATCACATCCTTTTGTCTTGCAACCAAGCTTCAAGTAGGAAGATTTACAAAAGTAAATGAAAAAGATTTGTTGTCTGGGCACAAAAGAAAGACACGAATCCCTTTTTAGCACTAATATCCAAGGTTCTTGAATTTTTGGCTACTATTTTTAATGAAGGGGCCAGTTCATGAACAGTTAAAATAGAATTGGCTGCTATTTCTAATTTTCATGTCAGAGTTGACAATAATACCTAAGCTTCAGTGCAACTGTGTAAGGGATTTATTAAAAGAACCTTTTCATTAAAACCTCCCCTTAAAGGTCCTACTCCACCATGGATTTGAACATAGTGCTACAAGCCCTTACTCAGTAACCATGTGAACCAGCTGAAAAATGTGAATTAAAGTTTTTTAACATGGAAAATAATATTTTTGATAGCCTTGACTAGGAGAGTGTTAGAACTGTAGGCCTTATCTTCTAAATCTCCTGATTTGATTTTTCATAAAGACAGTGTCCTTATGAATGAATCTATCTTTTCTTCTTAAGGTGGTGTGGTGTCAGGATCTAACATTAATCAATCTGTCGATCTTCCAGTCTTCTTCCCAAATTTCTGCAATAAAGGGGAAATACATTTTACATCTGTTGGATCAAATTCAGAAAAACAGATCAAACATTTGTCTCCTTTTCAGATTCAAGATTGGGAAAGCCAGTTACCAAACTAACTTTAGCCTAGTGACTAACTGATTGCATTTCTTTTGTCTACAATAAATTAGGTTTATCTTTGCCAAAACCTTTGAGAGCTCATTCAGCTAGAACTATGTATGAAGGGTCCACACAGCTTGCCCAGATTTTCAAATTCCTTGACTGTCTCACTCCTGCGTACAATAAAATAACAGCAGCTATATTAAGGGACTGCAGCTTGCAAATAGCTTTTGAAATATTTATAAAATATGCTACAAACATGCTATAACGCAAACCTTGCTTACTGCACTTTAGTACATTGAACATTGTTTAACATGATAAGATGTTTACCAGCTCACAGAGTCAAATAAGAGGAACTATCACAAGTTTGAGTGTAGTCAGCTAAGGAATAACTGTTCTCTTAAAAGAGGAAGTATGCAGAGATACGTTAAGTAAAAACTAGACATGATTATATGACAGAGGCACTGAAAATAAAAAAAAGCAGATATAAGTCTTGTTTACAACTTGGAAATGATTTGTAATTTCTAAAATTTCCACCAGTTCAAAACTGTCATGACCCTGTTGAGCCTGTTGTTTGTACAAGACTTTAAAATGTCCACCAGCCAGTAATAGAACTGGACTCGCCTGCACAAATATCTGGCATGGACTGGGCATTTAAATGCAAGTGCCTGCATTACATTGCTTTGATCAGCATGGATCTCTGACATGAACTTCACATTTTTAATGCACTTGCCTGCATCACATTGATTTGATCAACACCGGTCTCTGGCATGGACTAGGCATTTTAAAGAAATGCTAGTGCCTGCATTGTACTGATTTGAATAGATAGCTACACTGTTAGAATTTAGAGTCCCTCTGCAGTGAGCAAAGATGATCATTTTGATGCTTGTAAGTGAAGGATAATTTTAATAATTTTAAATAAATTGGTCAAGCTTATGCTTTGGTGTCTTGCATCACTTCTTCTCAACAGTATTACCCTCGGAACCTAGATAACAGACCATACCACTATGGCAAACTCTTCAGTATTTCTATCCAGATATTCTGTGGATATTTGTGCTACAGCCACTTGGGCTAATCCTCATACTTTTATTGCTCATTACAAAGTTGATCTGGTCTCTAGGAGAACAGCAGCCTTCAGCTCAAGAGTACTCAGGAATATCCCTAGAGTCCAACCGGGATTCAAGTAGCTGGGAAATCTGTCCCACATGTTGAAGAATGAATGAAAATTGACAACATCAGATGAAAAAGTTATGTACTCACCATAACGTTCCATGTGTGCTGTCCATTTTCATTCTTCCTCAGCACACCTCCTTCCATCCCCCTACCCTTAATGGTTTATGACTGCTGGAAGAACGAGAAAACTGGAGGAACTAAAGTTCCTCCTTTTGAGCTCAGATGGTGGGTTCTCATATAATCATTATTTCTTACATTGTTATTTAGCTATAAAAGAAGCAGCAAACAAGATCTGAGGTATGGAGGGGGATTATGCCATTATGGGTAAGGGAAGAGCTCGAAAGTTTGCACTAGCTTCAAGATGAAAATAAAAATGTGGCCGAGTTAGATCTGAACCCACATTTTGAAGAAGAATGAAAATGGACAACACAGATGGAACGTTATGGTGAGTACCTAACTTTTTTTTCTTTATGAAATAAGGGCATGTTACAGCTATACTTACCTATAAAGTCCTGGTCAGTGGATAAACTTGGGTACTTTTGGATTATTAAGTTATTCTGGTTAGTAAACATTAAATAAATAAAATTATATATATGATTTTCCACATTCATTTACAAACTTCTATTTGCATAAACTAAATACAAAATTAGAAGGAATGTCTAATGTGGTAAAAGGCAAAAATAATTGGGGGGGGGGGGGACAAAGGCCCAAAAATAGGGACATATTTCAAATATTGCTCTTATAAACTTAAAAAAAAATGCTCAAATAGCAGAGTTTGTGTCAGCATGTACTTTCTGAAGGATGAGATGTCTGGAACTCAAATGTATGTCATTATTTAATTACTTAATTCCTCAATTATTTACCAGAAAAGCACACATTTTATGAAGACCAGACCACAAATATTAAGCAAAAACCTGGACATTCTGTGAAAATCTGGACAGTTGAGTTGTATGAATCTAAGAGAGGGTAACAGGTACACAGCTAAATAAGACACGTTATTTTCACTGAATACCTCTCAAATGTTATTAATTTTGCCTAGCTTTGATAAGAAAAATTAAATGCAAACTGTATGGCGCCTAATCTGTTAAAACTAAGTTTCCATTTTTCTTACTCTTTACTGTAATTTTGGGTGAGAAAGGTAATTATGATGTTCCTCAAGGACTTCTACATCTCTCAATTTTCCCATCTCCAAAATGAGGAACGCTGACTGTTACAGTGTGGAACAAACTGTGCAAAATGTGTAACTCATACTAAGGGATAGTTAAAATTCGTCATTTTTTTATTTTTATATAAGTTATTTTTATGAATTCGTATGAGTCAGCATTGTTTGCCGTGGATATTAGCTAAAATAGAAATTAACAATGAATGTGTGAGACCTTTTCAATATGAACACAGACTTTCTACGACGCAAAATAAAAAAAGGACCAACATTCCTCATAAAAATGTACACTTGAGAGGTGTGTCTACCTGTGTACACTTGCCCTTGGCAACCAAAAATGGCGACATAAATCATGATATCAAGGGTCACAGCAACATCAATCTCGCGAGCATCGCCATTTTTGGTTCAGTCAGCTGTTTCTTTTTACAGTGTAAACATAAAATCGCAAGAGGAAGTGGAAAAAGACGAACATTTAATATCGTTGAGATTTCTGGAAAAGTACATGAATAAGGGTCTAACTTAGAGGACGTAGGATCCACAGCCTGCGGTGAGTGGCCTGACAGGAATGAGAAATAAGCGAGCTTTCTGTGGATCTTGAGGGCGACAGGATAATGAGGAGGCACAGCTCTGTGTTACATTGTGTTTGAGCTGATTAGAAGTGCATTGATGTGTGCTGAGGCAAGAAGTGTTACGTGAAAGGCGGTTTGTTATGGGGGTGACTTCTGAGAAGTACATAGTGAGAGAGATGCTGTCAGTATATCATGATGTGTCTATATTACGTTATTTGTATTGCATTGGAATTACGTATTAACGAGTTGTATACTAGTATGATTGAGTGAGGTAGAAGTGTGTTGGGACACAGGCATTTGTTGATCTAGAAAGTGGATAGTCCTGTTTAAAAATATAGGAACTATTCGCCACTGTTTATGTATGGTTTAGTTTGGGCTGGAGAGAGGAAGATGGGAATACTCTTGCTGGTGAAATGCATGCTTTGGGATGTCATAGGCTATCAAGATTTTACAATGGCATCAACTTTTTAGCTCCACCCTTGTTCCTTTTCCTGCTGTTTACTACAAGTCTTCTCAGCCACTCCCACTTCTGTCAGAAGCATACCTGTCAATTTCTTAGAGCAAGAAATCTGGACAAAGCCATAAGTAAAAGTGGGACAGAGGACCAAAAATAGGGACAATTTGTAAATATTGTTCTTTCAAACTTAAAAAGTTGATGCATTAGCATGAAGTTTCTGAAGGATATGAAGTCTGAAGTTCAAATGTCTGTCATTATTTTTCTAATTTCAATCTTTAATGATTTGCCACTGATTTGTCAGAAAACCACAAGTTTCCAAAAATGTGAGGCAAAAATCTGGACATTCTGCGAAAATCTGTACAGTTGAGAGGTATGTAAAATGAAACTACTAGAACTGATGGGAAGTCTTTAGTAAATACATTGATGAAGCAGATAGAAAAGGTAAATTTTTACAAAAAATATATCCTAGTTTGTGTTCTTCGAACTCTTTCCCCCCTGAGTACTGTTCCTGGGGTGCAGTCCTCATCCACCCCTTTATTAAATTAGAAGAGTGTGCCGTGAGTTGAGGGTTCATGCCCACGTTGTTTAACAAATGGTATTTGGTAAATGTATTTTGCAGTATGAAGTCATAAATGAAAAAAGTGTTCTGTGTATGCAGAATATGTTGGGGGATTGGTTGGTTGGTTAAGGTGTACTGGCAAAACCAGTCAGGAGGAGAAGGAAACCAAACTCACTACAATTCCAGTCTCACATAGACCTACCACGACAGCAAACCAAACACACAAAAACATACTCGGAGGCTCTAAATAAAAATCTGCCTAACCAGCAGAGACCACCAAAGCAGACACCTAAGCAACCGCTACCACAAAACAAAACCCGTGCAACACATAGCTCACAAAGCCAGTGTGCCGAACAGTCACAGCCCTTAAGGCTAAACAACACACCTGATACACTTGTAATAGGTGACTCTATCGTCAGGCACACTGACGTCCCACTCACCAGGCTGAACAAGGAGAAGGTCACGGTGAGCTGCCTGTCGGGCGCTAGGATCCGCCACATAACACAAGCACTCAGGTCACTCCAAGGCAAGTACAAATATGACTCAGTCATTGTCCATACTGGTGTGAATGACCTCAGACGTACCTCCCTGGACTACATGAAGAGAGACATAGAGGAGCTCTCTGAGCATGTAGCCCAGGCCGGTATGACCCTGATCTCGAGTAGCATCTTACCCTCACCAAGAATGATGCCACAATATGAAGACAAGATGATCAATTTCAACAATTGGCTTAAGTATTGGTGTCATTCAAAGGGGATCCAATGCCTGTCAGCCTGGGATGACATGCTCGACAAGCCACGATGCTTCACTAGGGACTGCTTGCACCTGTCACCCCTGGGCTTTCTGATATTGGCAGAGGCTCTTGCTACCCCCATAGTGCCTTTTTTAGGCAAGGCTCAAAAGACAAACCCACCTCCATAGGTATCACAAGGGATAAGAAACTAAGAGTAATGCTACTCAACACCAGAAGTCTAAACCTCAAGATGCATGCACTCGAAACTCTCCTTAGCGTGGAGAACATCGATATCTATGCAGTAACAGAAACCTGGTTCAAGGCTCCCGAGAGCACCCTGGTACTACCAGGCTATACCTCATACCATGCTTTTCGGCCCCAAAACTTGGACCGAACCACAAAAGGAGGGGGGAGTATCAATATTAGTCAAAGATACCCACACCTCCAGGTTGGTGGCACAGCACGAAGCATCAGAGACTATCCATGTGCAACTAACAGTGGGTAAAACTGCCTTCCAGTTTATAGCCTGCTGCAGACCACCCTCCCAAACCCAGGAACCCCACTTGGCCTTCCTGAGAACACTGGAAAATATGAAGGTCTCTCCAAACACCATTATATTGGGCTACTTCAACTACCCAAACATAGACTGGGAGCATTATTCTAGCTCCAACACCCTAGCCCAAAGGTTCCTAGAATTTATAAACTCAAATGCTATGGAACAACTTGTTACCACTCCCACAAGAGGGGAAAACATACTGGACCTGATCATCACCAACATGGGGACTCTATGCTCCAGACCAGAAGTGTATCCCTCACTGGTAAGATCAGACCATAAAGTAATCTCACTGGATATTCACATCCCGACTCCACCTCCTGCCCTGAAAACCACAGTGAAAAACTTCTCTAAAGCAAATTTCACACTCCTCAAAACCGAGGTGGAATCCTTCAAAGCCCCCGGGCCTGTGGAAAATACGGCCCAGACCGCAGAATCCTTTATAAACGCATTCTATGAACACCTTCAGGAATGCATGGATCATGCAATCCCAAATAAAACCAAGACCCAATCCTCTAAAGGCAGACGTCCTGTCTGGTGGACCCCAGCCATAAACAAACTATACAATAGAAGGAGGAAGCTATTACATGATAGAGCAAAATCCCAAAAAGGGAAGGCATCTCTGATCAGTATTAGCAAAAAACTACGGGCACTCATAAAATCATCTAAGGCCAGCTTCGAGAGAAAAATTGCGCAGGACACTAAGGATAATCACAAGGCTTTCTTTAGTTATGTTAGGAACCTGGGTGGGAATTCCCAGATATGCTCAGAATTAGTCCAAAATGACAAAAATACACCGAACCCACAGACATTGCCAACATCCTAGCTGACAGGTTCAGTGCAAACTTCTCCCCCCGCTCCCCACCAAAAGGGCAAATATCTATCCCAGCAGAGTGCTACCCCCCCTGACATCTCAGATGCTCAGGTAAGAGCTGCCCTCTCCAAAGCAAAAATCACAGCATCAATGGGACCAGACGGTGTCCCGGGCTGCATCCTACATGAACTCCAAGAAGAGCTAAACCCAAACATAAAACTACTGTTCAATCTCAGCCTTACTACAGGATATGTACCCAAAGAGTGGCGTACAGCAACAGTGGTCCCTCTCCACAAAGGTGGTGCCTCAGTGGATCCTGGAAACTATCACCCCATAAGCCTGACATGCTTGGTCTGCAAAGCTGTGGAAAGGATCATCATGGACCTCATAAATAAAGATATTGGGGACCTACAGACACTGGATCCTACCCAGTTCGGCTTTGTTAAGGGCAGATCCTGCCTCTTAAACCTGGTTGATTTCTTTGAAACAGTCACCAAGGCCATTGACGAGGGGAAGGTGGTCCACACAACCTACCTGGACCTCGCAAAAGCCTTCGATACAATATCCCACTCGGACTTTATAGATAAGCTCACCAGCTTAAATATAAACCCTATGTCACTAGATGGGTTGCAAACTGGCTCAAGGACAGAACCCACATGGTTAGAATTGCTGGAGCCATGTCAGACTCCAAACCAGTTACAAGTGGTGTCCCACAAGGCTCAGTCCTGGGACCTCTCTTGTTCAGTATATATTTCTTGGAGGTACAGGCCAACACGGAAGGACTGTGGCTGACCAAGTTCGCAGATGACTGCAAACTGGGCGCCATATTCGACTCTCCAGCCGACACAAGCATCCTCCAAAAGAGCCTCATAGAAACAGACAACAGGTGCCAGAGCCATGGCCTCAAGCTAAACACCAAAAAGTGTATAGTCATTCCCTTTGACAAAAACAAAGTGCCCACAAATGGCCACATAGGTGGTAATCCATTAAGTACAGAAGAAGTAATTAGGGATCTGGGGACCCAGGTTGATAGCAATCTCTCATTTGACAAACACGTGGCCAAAGTGGTTAGAAAAACATTTTATATAGCCCACCTAGTCATGAAGGGATTCACATCTAGGTCAGGGGAGGTCATCGTGCCTCTTTACTCATCCCTCATCAGGCCCACAATTGAGTACAATGCCCCTTTTGGGATGTACCTTACCAGACACCTGCAGCAACTGGAAAGACCCCAAAAGTACCTCACCAAGAGGATCAAAAGGCTCAAACAGATGCCATATGCTGCCTGGTTAAAGAAACTCCAGCTCTACTCAGTGGCATACCGCCTGCTGAGAGGCGATCTGTGCCTGACGTATAAAGCCATGTCCAACCCGGAATTAATGGACATGCTGCACCTCAGAAAATCTAAATCCCATCGAGCTACGCGCTCAAGAGACTTGAACCTCAGCACTGAAATAAATAGGACATGCTGGAGGGACAGATTCATAACCCAGAGGCTCCCTTCACTCTGGAATAAAATCACAGTCCAGGTTAGGCAGAGTCCCTCATTGACTCTCTTCAAGAGGAATCTTGATGAGTGGATGGCAGATCGTAGGTTTACCCCGGGTATCACGTCTGTGTCACTGTTAGACAGAGGCACAGTATACTAACCTCGAAAAAGGGCATAGCAAAATTAATTTAAAATGGGTGGCGAAAGCCAAACACACTCTGGCTAGGCTTATAAATGCCCTAGGGCAGATAGCCTAGTATGAACCTATGAACCTATATAATGAAAATGTTCTTAGTTTAAAATGTATTAACAAACACTGAGGAAGGGTTATCCCTGAAAGCTTTGTTTCGTGTTATAAATAAAGTGAGTTTTCTTTTCTCACTCTAGGAGATGGTCACCAAGACAGTGGATGCGTGTAAACCAGTGCATACTGCTGATCTCACCAAGACATTTGATACAATATCCCACTCAGGCATTGTTGGCAAACTGTCCAAACTAGGCATAAATATCTACATAACTTGACTGTTTGCTGGCTGGCTCAGTGATAGGACTTATGAAGTCAGAATTGTTGAGACCACCTCCACCAAGAGACTGGTCACCATTGGAGTATCTCAGGGCTCTGTGCTAGGTCTGCTCCTGTTTGGCATCTACTTAGGTTCATAAGGGGTTACTAGGCTAGTGGTCCTAGAGCCTTTACAACCTTAGCCATATTAATCACAAGTATCCCCATTTGTTCTTTTTGGGTAGTTCGCAGAATGAATTTATGAACAGAGTGGGTCTGTGATCACCACCAGCTACCCCTGTCCATGAGTGACATGGGTACCACCTCAGGGTTGAATTTCTAGTCTCTCGTCCAGTTATCTAGGTTGTCTTTGAATAGGGTCAGTGAGGACCTCTGTTTTATGTGAATAGGAAGTCTATTCCAGAGAAGTGGCAGTCCACATCTGTCTCTCCAGCACATTCAGTTAATGTCACAAGGTTGAGATCCCTAGAACAAGTGACTCTTGTGTCATTTGACTTGTGGATTTGCAGCATTTCCATTAGGGCAGGTTTTGGAGATTGCCCTATAGGCCAGGCACAAGTCACCTCCCAGCAGCCTATAAGATGGAGTAAAGTAACAGAGCTCTCAGCCTGTCCATGTAGGTCATGGTTTGGAGTCCCTGTATTTTCTTAGTGAGAAACCTCTTGAGGTTTTTTCCAGCTGCTGCAGGTATCTGGTGAAATGTTTTATACTCTGTTAGTGGTCTGATGAGGTTTGTGTACAGTGGAGTTATAACATTCCTTGACCTGGATGCTGCTATGCCCTTGCTTATGAGGTGCTCTACATAAAAGGCTTTACTTACCACTGTGGAAACTTGGTGGTCAAAGTTCAGATTGCTATCAACCTGTGTTCCCAAGTCTTGCATCATTGGGTTGGAACTCAGGGGGTGCTGTCAGTATTGTGATTTGTAGGGAATTCTGTTTTCCTAAAGGGAATAATAATGCATTTTTTTGCATTTAGTTTTAGACCATTGGCGCTGATCATTTGTTTGTGTTGGCCCTTCTTGTAATATGTTGACATGATTGGGGGATTCGATGATTGCTCCTGGTTTGCAGTCATCAGCCAACTTGGTGAGCCAAAGGCAGTCTACTTAGGCCTGGACTTCTGAAACATAGATGCCAAACAGTAAGTGGCCACAGCACAGACCCCTGTGGTACTCCACTGGTGACTGGTGTACTGCTGGAGGTGGAGTCACCAATTTTGACAGTGTGATTTGTCGGTGAGCTAGCTGGCTACCCATCTAGTAATGTAATAATCACTATCTGGGAGAGTTTCTCAAGATGCCAGAGTGGGGAATTATGTCAAACCTTGGCAAGGTCGAGATAGGCAGTGTGCACTGTCTTATCTTTGTCCATGGCTTTGGTGACTTTCTCAGAGAGGTCCACCAAGTTTAATAAGCATGCTCTACCCTTAATGAAACCAAACTGGGTTGGGTCCAGCTTTTGGAGGATGCCTGTGTCCTTGTTGATAAGGTCCATGATAATTCTTTCCATGACCTTGCAGATGTTGCTGTTTAGACTTATGGGTCTGTAGTTCCTAGGGTCAGTTGATGGCCCCTCTTTGTGCAGGGGGGATTACTGTTGCTGTTCTCTATTCTGCAGAAACATAGTAATTTCTCAAGCTATGATTAAAGAGAGCACCAAGTGGGTCCACTAGGTCTTGTTTTAGATTGTTCAGTAAACAACCTGGGATATTATCTGGTCCCACTGAGGCCAAGTTTTTGGCCTTGGCGAATGCAGAGATGGCTTGTTCTCTAGAGATACTAGGCAGAGGGCTGGTGTCAGGTATGCTTTGGGATATGGTAGGTGGGGATGGGGGGGGTGAAGTTTGCGATGAATCTGTCAGCTAACAGGTTGGCAGTATCTTCCGGTGTAGTATAAGTGGTTCCTACAACCATTTCAGCACATAGCTGGGCATTCCATTTTAGACCTCGGACGTAGTTAAAGAATACCTTGTGATTTATCCTTGGCTAGGGATGCAATTTTAGTTTTGTAATTTGCTATTGAAGATTTTACATGATTTCAGATATTCTTGTTTAGGCTTAGGAGGGAACTCTTCCTCTGCAGAGCGATATCCCTTTTGCTTTTGGACAACAGTTCCTCCTGTTGTATAATGTGTTTATACTTGACATCCACCACTGTGACTTGTTTTTACAGGAAAACATGGTATTGATCCTGTCAGCTACAGCAGAGTTTATGCAGACACTTAAGTGTTTGTAGAGGGCAGTTGCGTACACTTCTGCATAGTGATCACTGATGTCTGTGATTGCTGATGTCAAAGGTCTTTGGTTCACCAAGTTTGCAGATGACTGTAATTTGGAAGCTGTCATGACGGGAACATCTTACAGTAAGGATTAACACAGACAAATGACTGGTGCCAAAGCCATGGTTTAGGTTTAAAACAACGCCAAGAAATGCATTATAATTCCATTTGGGAAGTTGTCCACCCAAGTTAATTACTTCATCGAGAAAATGCCCTGAAGAGTTGATCCAGTAGTCAAGGATCTGGGAACATATGTAGACAGTAATCTGGCCTTTGACCAACATGTAGCAAAGATAGTGAGAAAATCTTTCTGTGTCACCCAACTTATAGGTAAGGGTATGATATTTAGGTTCATGGAAGTTGTAGTACTACTCTACTTGGCCCTTATTGGATCCATCATTGAGTACAATGCCCCCTGACGCTTGCAACAGTTGGGACGTCCACAAAGGTTCCTCACCAGGAGAATCCAGGGCATGAATACCCTGTCCTACTTAGACTGCCTTAAGACCCTTTCTCTACTCAGTGTCCTACAGGCTCCTGAGAGGTGATCTGTTCCTGGCTTATAAGGCATCCTCAGATCAGCCCTGATGGATCTTTTATACATCTGCCAAAACAAACAGCACTAGAAACACTAGCTCCAATGATTTGAACTTTGTGATGTGAATAGAACATGCTGGAGGGATAGATATGCGACTCAAAGGATCCCTGTGTTATGGATTAGGCTCCCCATCTGTGTGAAGCATAGTCCATCACTGACCCTCCTCAAACGTAACCTTGATCGTTGGATGGGAAATCGCAAATTCACCCCTGATCTGTCTTCCATGTCTCTGGACAGAGGCAATCAGGATGTATAATGTTCTCCAACTAACCCCCCCCCCCCCAAGTCCCTTAGCTACCTGCTTACTAACATACTCTCCCTCCTAATAGATACCAAAAGTATTTGGGGATGAAATTGGGCTGGGGGACACTGCTAGGGTTATAAAGGCCCTAGTGGTCTTTAGCCTTTTAACAGCCTGTGAACTATTGTAAGGTGTCAGTTGGGCTTTAAAGGTTACTTACATTGTACTAATTTATATCAACACTTAAACGGGAACATTTTTCTTTGTTGTGTAAACTGACTGCTAATGTTAGAATGGGAATGGCAATTTTAGAAATACACAAGACAGGTTGCACACATCAGTCTTTGTACCTGTTTATCACTGGGTTCAAGTCAGCACCCCATAAAAAAAAAAGTTTAATACCATCTCGGAGATAACATCCCATTGAATTGTATTCCAGTTTACTCGCTGTCTAGTTTCCTTCAACATCTCAGCCAACTATTCTACTTTCATTTGCATCTATTACATCGGGTTCCATTCAGAATCTCGAACTACTGAAATCCCAAATTTCAGTAGCCCAAGACCAGAAGGCAAAGTGCAGAATACCAAAACTCCAGAAGTGCGAAATTCAAAATCCCGAAGTTCAGAGATTTTTAATTAGCGGTTCTGGTATTGTGGTGTGTGAGCGGGTGGTTGGAGATGTAGGTAAGCGTTTGTGTTTTACGTGTTTTGGGTAGGGGCTTTAGTGTGTGTCTGTGTGTTTTGTTAGTGTGATGTGTGGTGTGTGTTTTGTTAGTGTGATGTGTGTGTGCGAGGGGAATGTAGCTTGTCTGGTGGTGTTTTTTCTGTCTGTGTAGTGCGACCTTGGAGTTAGTATATTTAAGTAGGGGGTGTGGAGGGGGTGCAGGGGTGCTTGCCCCCCCTGCTTGTATGTATATTTAAGTAGGGGGTGTGCAGGGGTGCTTGCCCCCCTGCTTGTATGTAATGTAGGTGTTTGTGTATGTGTAGGGACATGTATGTTTTTGTCTGCGGTATGTTTAGTGTAGAAGTTGCGATTTTAAATTTAGCGCTTCTGGGGTTTCGAGTTTATGGATTTCTGGCTTCATTGTCTCGAGATACTGAAATTCGGGATTTCAGAATTTTGAGATTATGAAGTGAATCCGTTGCACCTCCCTATTTACATCTCCTATCATCTCTAATTTTTTTAAATCCCCACTTTATCTATGTACTTCTCATAATTTCCTTTTTCTATCATATGAGTAACATTGTGGACTATAGCGGTCAAATATTAGAGATTTTTTCTTCGGTTTGGCTGTACAAACTACATCACTCAGATAACCCAGAAAAGCATATTGCTTTTAACTAACTCTGCTACTTTTTGAGTGGTATTGTTGTATTCCCTAACTTCAGTGTATGTTTTCTTCATGCTATTCAAAAATTGTAACAATGTCTTAAATTCTCTTATAAAAATCAGTTTTTTTGCCCATTCAGACTTTCATGGTAAATACATATAAATAAATAACAGTGATCGTGAGAGTTTTTGTCTGTTCGGATGTAGAAGAAGCTGCCAACATTAAGCATGGTAAACCTGCAAAAAGTTAAGAAATAGATTAAGAAGTAGAATACGTTGTAAATACAAAAAGTGCATGTAGAAATTGTGGTTAGTAGTGCTCTGAAGAGATATTCAGTAGTAGTACTGTTTGTTGCTTTATAGGGATGTATGCAGAAATGTGTGTTTTTACAGATGACTTGTAATCAGTGTCACTTTTATTGCTGTTAAGTCATAGTGCCTTTTTTTCTTCTTGTTCAGTACAGTGGTTGCCCACTGTGTGATCAGTAGTATACGGCAATAGGAGTAGCTTGATTTTTTCTGTGAATTAAATTGATGGTTTCATTAGTGCCTCTCTGTTGGGAGGAGTTGAAGGCTTAGAAGCTCCACTTTTGCTTGGTTAAATGCTGCTCGTATTACCTGACTTGAGTAGCTTTTCAAGTAACAGCCAGTGGAAGCTGCTTAGTTTTCTTTAACCTTATTGCTACTTAACTTTTGGTGGTTGGAGTAGATTCTTCTTCCTTCACTGTGAGAGTGGTATGGGGAAGAGTAATTGTATTCGAGACTGAAAGTTTTGTCTGGCATTGAAATTTAAATTTGATAGTCTTTATTTACAGTATATAGGTGGAAGAAATTCAAAATCACATATTGATCCGATGTTATAATTTTCATTCATTCCTCAATGAATGGGTCTCGTATCCAACCTCTGATCAATTTTGGCCACATTTCTTCCAGACTCTTGGATCCGACTCTTGAGCTCCTCCCCTTACCCATAATGCCCCTAACTCCTGCATTACCTCCAATCTCGTTTGCTGCTCTTGCAGTTCAGACATGGATTGCACTCTCTCAAGTTTTGGGTTTATTATCACATGAATTTTTGTGAGTAAAAGTAGAACTTATTTAGTTTTTTCTATTATTATCTGTTTTTTATATTTCTGTATATCACTATCCTCCCTTTACCTTTCTCACGATTGCTCATTCTACTCTTTTTTTTTTTCTCTCTGGTGTTTCTAGTTACCATTGTTGGTGACCCCTTTTCTTTCTTACCTGTTTCTCAAGGTAATACTATATTACCGTTATTGGTAATTTCCTAGTGTTCTAAACTTCCCTTGTTATGACAAAAAAAAAAAAAAAAAAAAAAAAAAAAAAAGGATGAGTAAGACACTCCCACTCCACACTTTCCTCTTTTCTTTCTTCCTTTAACATGGCTGAAAAGGCAACAGGTTTTAAGAAGTTCATTTCCTGTTGGCTTAAGATACCAAACTGTGATGTGCCCCCAGGGAGTACATCTATTACTTAGGTGCTGGCCATTTAGATATCCCTTGTCAAGTTTGCGCGGGGTTCATCTCCAGACCTTAAGCAATATATGAATCAAACTAGTGTTAAAAGGTTTGCTTCCAGCTTCAGCTCCTTCTTCTTCAGCTTCATGTGTTCAACCCCCCCACCAAGAAATCAAAAACTGCTTCAGAGCCCAGGGAACACAAATGATGCTCTCCTGGAAGGTCTCCTAAACCTGCTCCTGCATCAGAGCCACAATCAAAAATTCCTAAGAGATTGGATCTGACCTCTTTGAATCTGATCTTGAAACTCTCGTATCACCCCTAGGCTCTGATCTCCCATATTACAGGAGACACCCAGAAAATTGTCTGTACCACCTTTTAGGTTGTCTTCTATTAGATCCTCCAGAAGTTTATCCGAGGCAGATGTGTATAGGATGATGAGGAAGTACTTCAGAGTTGAGATCCAGATGGGGGGATCTTACTGTATCAATCTCTCAATGGATTCATGAACCTTCAGCCTGTCTCCCATCATATTTCCTTCTCTGATCCAACCACTCATTTCGGAGCCCTCGGATACGAGAACCCTTAGAGTCGATGTGTTGGCTCCAAAGATAGCCTCTTCTTCGACTTAACAGTGTCCTTGTTTAATTTGACACTGACTGCCCTTGAGAAGGATTAGTCTCTGAGCCAAAGCATTGGTGCCAGATCCAGGGGGATGCCCTTGACTCTTAGAGTTTTGGAGTCTTCGCTTCCCCTTGGAGCTGGACAGCTCGGGTGCAACTCCTCCATTAAGATGGAAGTCCGGGTAGGGCCAGGGCTTATTGGCACCTGGTGAGGTTGGATTTGGCTTCTCCTGGTACTTCTACTTTTGAGGTGGTGGGGAGGGTTTTCTTTCACCAGAGAACTTTTTTGATTCTCCATTCTTCAGATCCTACCACCATTCCTCCTTCGAATCAGACTGTTGAGCCCCATTCTCATTTTCCTCAATGGGCCATTTCAGCTTCCAGGCAGTTCCTGCTCAGGAACTTGTCATTTCCTCCGATACTGCTCCAGATAATCCCACTGAGAGGTCTTCCAGAAGAGAATGTGCAAAAGCTGGCACTTAGATTTTCCTCATGAATCTTTAACTGAAGACACCGACTTCAATGAAGGGGGAGTGTCCTGCAGACCTCCACCAGAAGACATTTCCTTCAGAGATATCCTCGAGATCCTTGGCCAAAAAGGTGGATGACCTTACAATTCCCCTTCCCAGGAGGAGTCCATGTCCCTAGAAGCTTTAGGGTCAGGCCCATCTGTGTCTTTGGTATCCCATTTGCAAGATGATCTCCTAGATCTGGTGTCCCATCAGGCATGGAAGATGCCATAAAACAAATTCCCCTTTGCCCGGACAAGATTCTTAGTCCACCCAAAGACAGACATTTTAGGAATAAGGGTGTTCCTGTAGATGTCATGGTTGTGCAGCTACCAAGAAGGAGATGGCTGAACAAAGCTTGTCTCTTTGTCCTCCTAATAGAAAGTCTAAGGTAATGGACAGATTTTGAAAGCTCGTTTATGCCTGAGTGACCTTTACATTACAATTGCTCCATTATTTGGCACATTTTACCAAATTACAAAGAGACTTAATTAAGGACACTCTGTCTAGTCCTGGGTCCATGTCGGCAGAGGAACAGAAACGGTTTTCTTGTCTGTTGGCCACCCTTCAATTGATCTCTAATGTGTCCGTGTGGTTAATCTTTCATGCAGTAGAAGGTTCCTTATGGGTGGCAGGTTCAGGCATAACCATCAGGATACATGCTTGGATGATTTTGCGGAGCCCTTTAAGTCTTTTTTCATCAATCCCTCTTATGGATCTTCTTTGTTTGGGCCCACAGGAAAATTAACAGTTTCCCATAGTGAACAAGATGGGAAGACCTTGTCTGCCATGGGAATCTGTTTTTCTCCCGACAAAAATCTTTTCTTGGAATCAGCGTGGTGGCAAGAAGTGATTCTGAAAATCACAGGGACCTTTTCAAGACTTATGAGGGGAAATTTCTGCCAGAGGTAGAGGGGGAAATTCCGATGGAAGATGCCATCCTTGTGGCAGAGAGGGTTCACAAAACCAAGGGTATCGAGATTCTTTTTTTGGATAGACCCTTTCAGTGCTCCTGAAAGGTTGTCCATCTGTTCTTCTGTGGAGGCAGTCGAGGGGCACTTATCTTTATGCATGAAAGCCTGGTTATCCATCACAAAAGACACTTGGGTGCAGAGAATTATAACCACAGGATATTTTATTCCCTTTTGGCAAGTTTCTTGGAGCTCGCCTGGACACAACTAGTCAGTTGGCATTTCTTCATCCAAACAAAGTACAGATCTTAAAATTGCATGTCGGTGATATTCTTTCACATTCTACTGCACCCCCAGCAAAGTTGGTTCTTCAAGCCTTAGGGTCAATGGCTGTGGCGATTACCCTGCTACCACCTGCTCGTTTCCACATGCAAACTCTTCAAGGGACTGTAGCAGTTTAGTGGTGGATTCTTCAACGACCTCTGAACCATCCTATAAACCTTTCTCATGTTTGCAAAGACACCCTACTTTGGTGGATTCAGTCCAACAAAGTTTGTCAAGGATGTCCTTTTGTACTTCTGCTCCCAAAGGCACAGTGACCACGGATGCCTCCCAGTTGGGGGGGAGGGGCATTTCTTGTGATGGACTGTTTAAGACAAGTGGTCCCTGGAAGAGATCAATTTGTATGTCAACGTCCTAAAGATGAGAACAGGCCTTTTAGCATTGCACGCCTTTCAGAGCGCTCTCCCTCTAGGGACAGTTGTTATACAAACAGACAACATGTTGGTGGTCCGGTACATCAACAAACAGGGGAGAACCAGATCCTAATCCCTATGCCGAGAAGCAATGAGTGTGTGGCAGTGGGAGATCTTCAACCACTTTCTTCTAGCAATGCGTGTTCTGGAGAAATCCAGTGTTCTAGCTGACAAGCTCAGCAGGACTATTCTGATGCCTCATGAGTGGTATCTGAACCATACAGTGGTGGAGAAAATTGTCTTGCTGCTACCTCTTTACCTGTTGCTTCAACACCATGTGCAGCTGTTTTTTTGCCCTAATTCCCCTTTAGGGGGAGTCACCGAGAGAGAGGCTCTAGTCCATGCTTGGTCCTCCAGTCTCCTGTACACTTACCCCCATTACCACTAATCCCCAAATTTCTTCAGAAAGCACTTCAGTTGAAGAGCAAGGTTATCCTCATCGCCCCATGTTGGCCTTGGCAAGTTTGATTCCCTTTCTGTGTTCTTGCCTCCTATGTCTTCCTCGGACACTGGACCCCAGTCAAGATCTGATATCTCATCCCACAGGAATGGTTCATCTAGACATTTCGGGCCTCAAGTTGACCACATGGTTTCTCAATTCCAATGATGACTAGACAGCCCAGGCTTTCTTCCCCAGTTCGCAAAATTTTAATGTCATCCCAGAAAGCCTCAGTTAGTAAAATATATGAGTAAATGGAAAAGCTTTTCTTTTTGGGCGCATCAAAGATAATTGGATCCCTTTACTGCTCCTGCAGTTTTAGATATTGTTGCTTCAGTTTTTCAAGAAGGTGCTAGTTTTTTCAGTTGTCAAACTCCAGCTAGCAGCTATCTTTAATTATCACAGTGGAAATAATGCTTTCCCTCTAGCTTCAGCCAGATTATGCAAAGCTTTTCTTAAAAGTACCTTCTTACTTGGATCCCCGATTAAAGACCCTACCGCACCATGGGACCTTACACTTGCATTACAGAGCTTGGCTGAACCTCCCTTTGAGCCTTCTGCCAGGTCTGATCTCGGATTTCTCTTTTGGAAGACAATTTTTCTAGTGGCTATAACCTCAGCTAGGTGAGTTTCTGAACTCCAAGCACTCTCTTCAAAACCACATTATTTGATTTTCCATAAAGATAGATCTGAAGTAGGAACTTCATTTGTCAGCAACCTTTGGGATACGGATCCGATCTCGGATCCGAGCCGGCAACTTCTGTCACAGCATAGATCCGAGCTCCTAGCTCCTCCCTTTACCCATAATCCCCTACCAACCCTGACTGACCTCAGATCTAGTTTGCCGCTCTTCAAGCAACAGCTAGATTCCAGAGCTCTTGGTCAGATTTTGTGAGAAAAGAAAGTTTTCACTTTTTTTCTTATACTCTTTTTGAGCAAGTGTCTGTGTGTGTGTTTAGGTTTTCCTTCGTGCTAATTTCACTCTCTTTAGCTTAAATTAGCTTAATTTTTTATCTTTTATTTCTCCTCCCTGCCCTTGCTGGTCGCAGTGTGTGTGTGTGTGTATAGTGTGTAGGGGCCTAGCGGGTGTGTTTCCTTTTAGTGATGTGGGAGGCCCCTAAAGCCATTTTTTCGAAATGCACCGAGTGTGGTCACAAGCTTTCACCGGCTGATGGCCACACTCGGTGCATTAGGTGCCTTGGGGTTGAACACCTCTCCTCGGGTTGCGCGATTTGCGCTGCGTTCAACCCTAGGCCACTTGAGGATCGGTGGTCGAAGCTGGTTCTGGCGGGCCTTTTGCCCCCAGACCCGGCTCTGGCCTCCAGTACTTCGGTGACCGCTACCCAGTCCTCGGTAGTGGCCACTCCTGCCCCCCTCCCTCCGGCCGGGACTCAACCTCCCACTGTGGCTTCGGAGGAGAGGGAGGCCAGGAAAGAGAAGCGGAGGGAGAAGCACCTTAAGCGGCGGGCCGAGGACTCCTTGGCCTCGCCTGCCAAACGGGCTTCTCCCTCCAGGGTTTCTGGTTCGCCTCCTCCTCGGATCCGATCCCCTTGCTTCTCACCGGGACCCGAGGAGGAGGTGACCCAGTCCCCGTCGAGGTCATCGAGGCGGCACTCCAGGCCTGCCTCGGCCTCCTCGAGGTCCACCTTCAGTATGTCAGATGCAGACATGGACCGGATGATGAGGAGGTTCATCCAGGCCCAGATGCAGATGGGAGGGCTCTTGCCCCCCCCCCTCTGGGGGGGAGCTCGACCCCCTTCTTTGCTCTTATCACTCCTCCTCCGACCCGCCTTCCGGGTTCGGAGCTGTCGGAGCAGAGCTGCGTTGGATCCGGGGGTGGGTCGGAGCCGACAGTGTAGGCACTTCGGCTCCGACCATTCCCTTGAGTTTTTCGGATCCGACCTCTCGGAGCCATGGGCCGAGCTTCGGATCCGAGGGACTCTGTGTGCTTTCGGCCCCGTCCTGGTCGGAGTGCGCGGGTCCTTCGGATCCAATAGTCTCTGCTCCGGGTCCGATCCTCGCCTCGGATCCAAGTGGGAGTCGGATCTCGGATCCGTCAGAGAGCGGCTCCCCCTCGGCTTTTGCGGTGGTGGAGAGGGTACTGTTGAGTGCATCCAGGCCTCCGGTCCTGGCTTCGGCTCCGCCCTGCACTCCCTCTCAGCTAGTCCTGGCTCCCCTCACCCGGCCTTCGGGGCAGCCTGCTTCAGCGCCTCTAGGTGTTCCATTGGAACAGGATATTGCTGGTGAGGACTCCTTGGATAGCCCCCCCCCCCGAGGAGGTTCTTCGGAAGTCGAAGTGCAAGAGGAGGCACGTGGACTCCCCTGAGTCCCTCACCGAAGATACGGACTTGGATGAAGGGGAAGGCTCCCCAAGGTCACCCCCCGAGGATGATTCCTTTGGAGACATCATGGAAATGCTCAGAATCGGGGGGGGGGGGTCTGCCCCCAAGGCTTCCTCCGATGAGTCTGTATTCCTAGAGGCGTTCGAGGCAGGGCCATCTACCTCTTGGGTGTCCCCTCCCCCTGACCCCTTGGTGGATCTTATAGCCACTAGGGCTTGGATGGAGCCGGACACTGTAGAGCCTGTTCCCAAGCGCCTGGACAAAATCTTGAGTCCCCCGACAGAGAGAACCCATTGGAGCAGAGGTCCCCCTGTGGATGCCATGTTGGTGGCGGCAGCCACCAAGAGAGAGTTGGCTCAGGAGAGCCCCACTGTTCATCCGCCGAGCAAGGAGTCTCGCGCGATGGACCGCCTTGGGAAGCAGGCCTTCAGTTCAGCGACCTTCTCCATGAGGGCCCTGAACTGTATGGCACACGTCATTTGGATGCAGCGGGATCTAATCAAAGAATACGCTGCTTCCCCCCCAGGGTCCATGTCGGAAGGGGACAAGCAACTGTACTCCTCCCGAATGTCCACCCTACGTTCTATTTCAAACACCTCTATGCGGCTTTTGTCTCATGCCACTGAGGGAGCCGCTAGAGCAGGCGGAGTCGGGCTGGTCATGAGGAGGCAAGTCTGGCTCCGACATTGCGACTTCTCGGACCCCTTTAAGGCGTCATTTGCGAATGCCCCTTTTGATGGTTCTGCATTGTTTGGCAAAACCGTTCGCGACACCCTTGACCAGAGCGAGAAAGACGGGAAGACGTTGTCTGCTGTCGGAGTCCACTTCTCTGCTCCCCAGAGGTCCTTTGCCAAGAACCAAAAGGGTCAGAAGAAGATGTGGTTCCGGAAATCGCATCAATCCCAGTCTGCTCCGGACAACCAGTCCTCTTGTGGCAGAGGAGGACAGGGAGGACGCCGCCTTAGAGGCAGAGGGGGTCCCAGGAATTTTGGGTCCAGAGAACCCTTCTCTGAGAGGCCCACGCAGAACCCCTGAGGGGTTGCCCAGCTGCTCCACTCTGGAGGCAGTTGGGGGACGTTTTTCGAGGCACCTAGCAATGTGGGAGTCCGTAACAACGGATCGCTGGGTGCTTCGTGTTATATCCAGAGGCTACCAAATTCCCTTTCTTGTAACCCCCAGAATCAGAAGCCTCCCCGATGTACCACCCAATCAGAGGGAGGCGGCTGCTGCAGAAATTCAGCAGCTCTTACAAAAAAGAGACATCCAGCCCATCCCCCCAGATCAGCTCGGGTCAGGGTTTTACTCCAGGTTCTTTCTGGTGCCAAAAAAGACGGAGGACGCGAGGCCCATCCTGGACCTCTCTCTCTTGAACCTGGCAGTACCAAAAGTAAAGTTCCGGATGGTCACACTGCAGTCTATTCTCCCAGTACTGCGGGAGAATGACTGGATGTGCTCAATAGACCGTACTATCATATTCTCGTAGACAGACGCTCCAGGAGGTTTCTCCACTTCTGGCTGGGAGCCAGCCATTTCCAGTTCAGGGCCCTTCCCTTCTGTCTCACCTCAGCCCCCAGGGTGTTCACCAAGGACTTGGCAGCGATAGCGGCCCACCTGAGACTCCAGGGAATTCATTTCTTTCCATACCTAGACGACTGGCTCCTTACCGCCCCAACAAGGCATCTTCTTTGCTCATGCAGGGATTATTTCCTCAATCTGGCTCCACTCTTAGGGTTGACCATCAACATGGCCAAATCCTCCCTGGCTCCTACACAAGTATTGGATTTCATAGGGGCGAGGTTGGACTCCAGACTGATGCTTGCTTTCTTGACTCCAGATCGGCTTCAGAACCTGAGGTTGCACGTGCAGGTCCTCCTTCAACTTCAAGCTCCTTCGGCGGAACTGGTCCTGAGGGCTCTAGGGTCCATGGCGGCAGCAATTCCGCTGCTGCCATTGGCCCGGCTGAATATGAGGGTCATACAGTGGACCCTCCAGGTACAATGGTCCCTATCTCGCAATCCCCTGTCTCATCCCATCCCCCTAAGCAGGGTTTGCAAAAGGTCGCTCGTGCGATGGCTCCAGTCCCCCAATCTCCACACGGGACGCCCCTTCTCGTTGCCTCCGCCAGTCGCCACAGTGACCACGGACGCTTCTCACCTGGGGTGGGGGGGGCACTATTCGGGCAGAACAGTCCAAGGCACGTGGAACGACATAGAGACCTCATTGCATATCAACGTCCTAGAGATGAGGGCGGTGCTTTTGACGTTGCAAACACTTCACAACCCTCTTCCGGTGGGGACAATTGCTGTGCAGACGGACAGCATGTCAGTCGTCTGGTACATCAACAAACAGGGGGGATCCAGGTCTTACCCTCTCTGCCACGAGGCCATGAGAGTGTGGGAATGGGCGATATCCACCAACCACTTTCTCATCGCAACGCACATTCTGGGACTGTCCAACATTTTAGCGGACAGGCTCAGTCGTGCTATCCTGACTCCTTAAGAATGGTCTCTCAATCCTCTAGTTGCAGAGCAAGTATTTGCCTGATGGGGGTGACCTTGTTGTGATCTTTTTGCCTCTCCCTCAAATACCAAATGCAACGACATTGCTCTGATCCTCCGGGAGTCCCGAGACTCTCTAGTTCATGCTTGGCCTCCCGGTCTGCTTTATGCTTACCCGCCTCTGCCCCTGATGTTGAAACTATTGCAGAAAGCCAGTCAGTTGGGGAGCAAGATGATCCTCATTGCCCCATTCTGGCCTCGTCAGACGTGGTTCCCTTACCTGTGGTCTAACCTGATTCATCCGCCCTGGATTCTGGATCCCCTCCCGGATCTCATTTCACACCCCCTGGGTCTCCCGACTCCAAACCTGGCCAACCTAAAGCTGACGGCTTGGTTGCTCCAGTTCCACTCCTGATAAGGACTCCCAGAATCTCATCACCAGTCAAAGCCATTCTAGTAGCAGCTCACAAGCCTTCCACCAGAAGGGTCTATCGGAGTAAATGGAAACATTTTTCCATTTGGGCAGAGCACCATCATTTAGATCCCTTTACGGCGCCGGTAGCATCGGTTCTAGATTTTCTAACTTCTCTCTTTCACCAGGGGGCTAGTTCCTCCACGGTCAAGGTACAACTTGCAGCAATTTCACACTATCATGTAGGGCAGGAGTCAGGCCCGCTTATTACTTTCAAACTGTGTAAGACCTTCCTTAAGGGTACCTTCCTCCTCAGGCCCTCGGTCAAAGAGGTGGTACCTCCATGGGATTTATCCCTAGTTTTGCAGGCCTTGACTAGCCCCCCTTTCGAGCCGGCGGCCACTGTTGATCTTAAATACCTCTCTTGGAAAACGGCCTTTTTGGTGGCCATAACTTCAGCCAAGAGGGTCTCGAAACTCCAGGCTCTCTGTGTCAAACCACCGTATTTGGTCTTCCACCCAGACAGAGTTCACCTCAGGATCAATCTGTCTTTTCTACCTAAGGTATCTTCGGAAGCTAACATTAATCAATCTATTAATCTTCCAGTATTCTTCCCCAACTATCAAAACAAAGGAGAGTATAAGCTGCACTCTTTAGACGTGCACAGACAACTACGTTTTTATATTCATCGAACTACTGGTCATAGGCAATCCGATCAGTTGTTTGTCTCCTTTGCCAAAAACAACTTCGGCAAGTCTGTTTCTAAAGTTATCCTCTCCTGATGGATATCTAATTGTATTCTCTTAGCATATCAGAGCTCGGGAAGACCTGCACCTCAGGGAGTCTGTGCTCATTCTACTAGGGCTGTTGCTACATCGGCTGCCTTTAAGGCTAGGGTTTCCCTGGATGACATTTGTTCCGCAGCCACTTGGGCTTCATCTCATACCTTTATCAGCCACTACAAAGTAGATATGGTCTCCCGAGGTAGGGCATCTTTTGGCTCTGCAGTGCTCCGGAATATTCTTCCATGAAGGCCACCCAAGATTTAGGTAGCTGGGGACTCTGTCCCAGAGGTTGCTGACAAATGAAGTTCCTACTTCAGATTAAGAAGTTATGTACTCACCATAACGTTCCATCTGAGTAGGTATCTTCATTTGTCTGCAACCATCCCCCCCTCCTTCCCCCTGACCAAAATGATCCTATTTGGGGTTCTTTAGATTAGTTCCCTTTGGGACACAGTATTAGCTGTGCTATGAGGCAAACTTGATCTGAGGTCAGTCAGGGTTGGTAGGGGATTATGGGTAAAGGGAGGAGCTAGGAGCTCGGATCTATGCTGTGATAGACGTTGCCGGCTCAGATCCGTATCCCAAAGGTTGCAGACAAATGAAGATACCTACTCAGATGGAACGTTATGGTGAGTACATAACTTCTTATTACCTTACTTGCCAATCCATCTCTTTAACCAAAACTAGCTTCTACAATTTTCATGATTCTTCTGTTGACTTCACTTGAGAAAAAAAAAATCAGTGGTTCCTCAAATATTTTTGTACCCAGCACCATCACCCACTTTATTTCCAGATCCCAGTGTTGGGTTTGTCAAAAAGGAGTTACTTTTTTTGGGTGAACCAGTTATCTCTCAACCCAGTTTCCCCTTCTGTCTTCCAGACCCTGCTTTGCCTCTAACTACAGAAGCCTCAGACATTGCTTAGAGTGCTGTTTGAAAGGGACTGAACAAACAGGACAGACTAAAACACATAAATGTGTTAAAGATATGTTGGCAGTAGTAAATGCTCTCAGATTTCTAAAGTATTTCTGGATTCTGGGCCCTCTGTTAGTGGCACAGAAAACACCACAGTGGTGTGACACACAAAATAAGTCAGTGTGTGTGGGGGTGGGGGGTGGATCTTACCCTCTTTGCAGACTAGTTGTGGTAATCTGGGAGCTAGAAACTCAGCACAGTCTTGTCACTGCAGGCTATAGAACAACACATTATTGCAGACAAACTGAGCAGTACCAGGAGAGACCCACATAAATGGAAACTGAACCATGATGTCTTTTAGGAATTGATTCAACAGTGGAGAACTTAACAGATGGATCTCTTTACCTGCATTGACGAGAAACAGTTAAAAGAATTCTGCCTCAGTTCTCCTTGAAAGCAGGTTTGGAAGACGGAAGCCTTCTGTTTCCCATAGATAGGAATGTTCTTGTATGCTTGTCGTTGATAATGAGGCTCATTTTAAAGCTTCAGAAGGATTCCCCAGCAATAATTGTGAAGACTCCCTTTTGGCCCAGGCAACAGTGATTGTCCTTTCAAAATCACTATTAAAGTACTACTAACTGATGAGATATGATGCCAAGGATAGTTGTACTGTTGTCCAGCATTCCTATGCTGGGTTCCTTCCTTGCACTGTATGTCTGACATATGAACAAAGCCCGAAGGCAGGAGATACATAAGAAATTGTTGCTTTTCTTTTGGCTTTTCCCGGTTTGGGGTCGCCATAGCGGACCTCAGATCCGCTGATGAATGGCAGTAGATTTTTACGGTGCTGAGGTGCCAGCCCAACGACCAACCTTCAACGAAGGCACTCCCATTCACGCATGTCTTGATACATAAGAAATTATGAGTGCGAATTACCTCAGGACTTCTTTGCCTCCAGTCTGAAAGTAGAATTTCAGTACATGTTTGGTCTTTGAGACATATGACTAATACAGTTTCCCAGCTGTTTCGCAGATAAGTACCCCATTAGGGAAACTTCCTTTTTTTGCTGCTTCTCTTAACTGTTGTAAATGTCATCCAAGAGAGGGAAATCTGATTGTGGGAGGCAAATTCCACAAAAAGGACAACATGAAATCTGTTGTTTTGCCTTTGTAGTGAACATAATTATAAAAAATGTGCAGTTTTGTTTGTCTTCATCCCTAAGAGTCTCTCCAGCCGTCTGTCTCTCTCAAAAATTTACCTCGAAACCCAAAGGCTCAAAGAGCTTCCACATGGAAAGATTTCAACCAAGTCTTCACACCCTGACATTCAGTCATTGCCAAAGAGGATGTGGGGTTAGCATAATGGTTAAGGTCTGTACTACAGATATGAGGTACAGGGTATGATTCTAGCCTCTGGTTATAGGTTAGGTTTGTAATAGTCTGCAGACCGATAGTCTGCTATTTACCTATGAACCTGTAAGAAGCCTAAATTCTGGGCTTCAGCTATCCAGCCTGACCAAGATCTCTCTGCTGTGCCTGTTGAAGAGTCCTTGGATTGTGCATGTGGATTCCCTTTCTGTGGTGATCCCATCAGAGGCCAGCATAGGGCAGTACATTCACACGTTCACTGAGGCTGATCAGACATCTGCTGCAGATGGAAAGAGGGATCCATGGCTTGTTATCTCCAAGGGACTGGGGGGTATTTCTCAAATTTTAGTTAGAGAGGAAGTACCCAGTTCTCTGATAGAAGTCTGTCAGAGCTCCCATTCTCTTTGTTATGTTAAGGCAGGCGTCCCAGCTAGGATTAAGCAAAAGACTAGGGATACTCCTCCCTTCTCCAGGTGGTGAGAGATCGGTAAAAAAAAAAAATGGCAACAGTTTACTCGGGGGCTGTTTTAAGCCCTTATGGCTTTGAAGCCCCCCCAGAGTATTTTCAAGCTATACCTCCACTTCCTCCTGAGGGGAACAGTCAGGATTCAGATGAGGATTCTCTTGCTTATTCCTCACAGATCCTCTCCACCTTGCCTGTGTCTTAGTTGAAGATGATAACTTTTCTCTTGACTCTTCTGAAGAGGAGTGGTCTTTTAGGGTTGCTTACAGTATTCAGAATGGTGCAGCATTTTAAATGGGAAAGCACTAAGATATCTAATGCACAACAGAAATATTATGCGTTTTTGGACATGGGTACTCTAAAGCCCTCTGATATTCCCCCTGTCCTGGAAACACTTCTGGATACCTTCATTAATGCTACTCGGAATCCAGAATCTCAACCTCATACTTCAGCGCAACCAGATAGAATTTATAATGTTCCTGAAGGTCAAAGGTTACTTCCTCTTCTGATTCTGCTGTAATTTCTCTTTTTATGGGAAAAAACAACTAAACTACTGCCATCCTCTAATCTGTTGCCTACAGGTAAGGGTAGCATGACATGGATAACTATGGTCAAAAGATTTGTACCTCTACTATCTTGGCCTTTAGGACTGTTAACTATCAGATCCATATAACAATGTACCTCTTATCTGTTGTGTCTAACCTGGGAGAGGTTATTAATTCCATGCCAGAGTTAGACAACAAGTGTCCTGCTCTAACTCTGCTGAATTGTGCATCTTAGGCGGCCATACACTTTATCAATTGCAGTTATGATGCTACTGATGCATCTCCTAGAATGTCTGCATCAGGGTCTGTCATTTGCAGGTGCTCATGGTTAAGGCTAAACAAGTTTATATTTGGTTCTGTGGTTCTGGCCTTAGAGTAAAAGAAGAAAGTTATGCAAGACATGAGGCAGATTTTCCTTTCCCCGGTGCCTGAGTTCTAGAGGAATTATCCTGTTGTAGCACACCCTTTTGTCAGAAGAGAATAAAAGTACCCCCAGAAAGTCAAAAAAGACTTAATGAGAGGAGATTTAAAGAAAAATCAAGGCAGGATAGCAAGGGATCTAAGATTCCTTACCTGATAAACCTGCAACCTTATGACTGTCCTCCTTTACCACCTCCCCTTCCTCTTGGCCAGATTCCCC
Organism: Protopterus annectens; assembly: GCF_019279795.1. Classification (NCBI taxonomy): domain Eukaryota; kingdom Metazoa; phylum Chordata; order Ceratodontiformes; family Protopteridae; genus Protopterus; species Protopterus annectens. The sequence goes on from NC_056739.1 coordinate 487,098,223, forward strand.
TATCTCAAAAACTATTTCTTTCTCTTACAGCCTGGAAGGATATCACTACAGACAGGTGGATTCTTTCTTTTGTCGAAAAGGGGTACAGAATGTCTTGGAAGTCTCATCCCTTTTCTCTTGAATCCCTCAACCTCCTCAAAATCAGTTGCTTGTAGTTCTTCTTTTACAGGCCCTCCTATTGCAGGGAACTGTTCAGCCAACTCAAGGATAAAACAAGAACTGCTGAATAAGAACGTGTATTATACAAACATACTAAGCAAGAGACAAGGAAGAATTCCAAACTGCCACTGCTTCCAAGAATCAAATTTTAATATACAAACGGTGATATACAAATGGTGAGTGCTTTCGCAGTGTAAGATACTGCTTCATCAGGCCATACAAAATAACAGAGCCTACCAAACAGTATCTAAATAGGGTTTCCTTTAAATCAGCGAGCGCTAATTTATTGACCCATTAAGAGTGAAACCTGAAAATCCCAAAGACACGGAACGATTTTTTATTTTTATTTTTTCCAGGGAAAAAAAATCGTTGGGCCATTTTCGGGACTTTGCCATTTCCTCCACTGCAGTGTGATCTCGGAGTTGGTATATTTAAGTGTGGGGGGGGGCAAAGCCCCCCACTTTTTTGTGTGTTTTGAACTTGATTTTTTTCCCCTGGGAAAAAAAAATCGCTGTTCCGTATGTTTGAGATGGTCAGGTTTTGTTCTTAATGGGTCGATAAATCAGCCTTCGCTATTTTAAGCGTTTGTTGATTTAATATAGACCCTATAAATAATGTAAAACACAATCAGATAAGATAACAACCATATGATTCAAATTAAAAAAAAAAAACACTCATTCAGTTCTTATAACAAGTCACATGACCTGCACATCGCCAATAGCCAAGCTCCCATTTCACTGTCATAGTGGGTGTGGTTTTAAAACAGGCTTCAGTGATATCCTATCATTTTAAACATGGTTCAAAAAACACTCTTAAGTAATAGTATCCATCTCTGTTCAGCACACTCAGTTTTATTTTTTAGATCATCCTCCCTATCATTTGTATGAACTATTTCTAACACAAAGAATGTAAAGACATGTTGTTTCACACAGTTCATCACATGCTTGGCTAGAGCATTTGTATCTTTTAAGATATCATTATGATGTTCTAATATTCTGTCTTTGAAAGCCTGGTTAGTTTTGCCAATATAAAATGCGTTGCAAATTGAACATCCTGCATAGTAAACTATATTTTAGTCCAGCAACTGGCAAAAAAATCTGTAGCTATTTTAAAGCCATTAGTTTTATATGTATATATATAGGACGTGCAAGTTAGAATATGACATGCAGAACAATAGTTACATTTAAATGTTCCCTTTCCTTCTGAATACATGTAAGTATCCATCTGATGTTGTAAATCTTTGTTCATTCATTACAAATAGGACCTCGGTTCTGTCCTTGGAGCCGGTACGGCTGTTTCCATGCTCACGCCAGCCAAAAACTCTCAGCTAAGACCTACTCAAAATGCCCCTTCCCTAGTTACTTCAGATCTCGTTTGGTGCATTCCTAGTCAGATGTGCTAGCCATCTCTCTCAAAGCTAAGTAGAAAATTGCTATCTTCAAAATTGTTTACTTTTTAGTCAAGTTAGCCTTTTCTCACTGTCGCCTATAACCTAGTTTTATTCCCTACCCTTTTTCTTGGTAATTTAAATTTTGCCTTTTTTTAGTACTGTCCCTCTCTTTTGCCTTTGACAGGCCCTTTCTTACCACTTGTGGTATTTTTTTAAATACCATATCTGGTATTCTCTCCCTTATTTTATTTTTTCTATAGGATAGCCTTCTTGCCTTATTATGTCAGACAAAGCTAAGTTCGGGTTTAAACAGTGTGACAAGTGTGGACGGAAGATGCATAACTCAGATACACATGCTCGTTTTGTCTACTGTTTGGGTGTGGATCATATTAGAGCTGACTGTGACATCTGTGCTAGTTTTTAGTAATTGTACGCTAGCAGAATGTAAAAATAAACTTATCTTAAAAGGTTTACTCGAGACACCTTTTTCGGAGGCTGTGTCTGGGCCCGAGGTCTCACCCCCTCCAAAGACCAAAAAAACATAAGGACAAATGGAGTCACTCGGTTCCTGTATCTCCGTCAGTTACAGAACCGAGTCATCTCCGTGGTTTGCTGGCGTCCTCAGTGCAGACCTCTTCGGTACCAGGCTCTGTCTTCCCCTCGGTGCCGTCCATGATATTCACCCCTATTTTGGTTCCGACCTCAGCATCACTGACTTTGGTACCTTCCCTTGGATCTGACATCGGCTCCGATGACTTTACCTGCTTCGGCACCATCCCTAACCACCGACAGTTTCTTCGGCTCCAAAACTCGAATACCTGTCAAAGACAAGATACTTCAACTCCGGTGCATGCTGTCTCGTTTCCGACAGCAGTGGTTTCCCTGTCGGCACCGTCCCCCCTTGCTGCATTGGCTCCGGTGGAACTGATGCTCTCCCGAAGCTGTGCTTGGACCGTCCATAACTTGGTACCTAGCCCGGCACCTATTTTTTCCCTGGCGCCATCCTATGTCCATGGCTCCGACGGCTTCCAGTTCTTTCAGAGCTCCTCACCTGGAGGTGGGCTCCTCATGGCGAGTTGTGACCCCGGTTCTGAGGTTGTCCCTCCCTGTTCCGGACTCCCATCCCTCCTCAGGTGGGCCTGCTGTACAGGTAGTGGACTCGCAGTCAGCACCAGTGACATCAGTATCAGAACCCCCCCCCCAGCATACACCTCTCCCAACCCTCTATTTCTGGACCCTGGGCATGGGAGTCACAAGAACTCTCTTTGAAGGGAAATCCTTCTCCGTAGTCCTCCTCAGAAGATCCCACTGGGGAACCACCCTGGAAGAAATGGTGCAAGAAGAAGCACCTTGATTCACCAGAGGAATCAATCACCGAAGACCCTGATTTGATGAGGAGGAAGGGTCCCCACGGTCTCCCCCAGACGACATCTCATTCGGAGACATTCTTGAAATCCTCAAGCAACGGGGAGACTGGAAGTCTTATAACCCTTCTTCTGAGGAGTTGGTATTCCTGCAGGCCTTCCGTGCCTGGCCATCTACTTCCTGGATGACCCCACCGGCAGATGACCTTGTTAAACTCATTGTGCAGCGTGCCTGGAAGGCCCCGGACAATGTAGAACCTGTCCCTCGGAGGCCAGACAAAAATTTTATCTACACCTGAGGACCAGCCCCACTGGTCCTAGCAGTTGACAGTTGATTCTGTGGTCGTGGCGGCGGCCACCAAGAGGGAACTGGCAGAAGATAGTTCCACCATCTATCTTCCAAACAGTCCTGGACCGTGGACAGACTAGGGAAACGGACCTATGCTTCAGCAACATTCGCTTTTCAGTCACTGAACTATCTGGCACACTTTACTCACCTCCAAAGAGACCTAATTTCTGAAATGTCTTCCTCTTTGGTGGGGTACTGCCTGATGAGGTGCATGATACTGTCACCTCGCAGCTAGCTACCCTTGAATCAATCTCAACTCCTCTATGCGTTTGATATCTCACTCCACCGAGGGGGCAGCTCAAGCTGCCGCATCAGGCATTATCATGAGCTATAATGCTTGGGTGCGGTTGTGTGACTTCGCAGACCCCTTTAAATCTTCCTTCGTCAATGCACCTGTCGACGAATCTGCACTTTTTGGACCCAAAGTACGAGACACACTTACACGTAGTGAGAAAGACAGACCTTGTCTGCTGTGGGCATACGCCTTTCTCACCCCTCAGAGGTCCTACTCCAGGAACCAGGGGGGAGGAAAAATGTGGTTCAGGAAATCCCAGGGACCTTTTCGTGGCGACAGTCCAGACAGAGGCAACTCGTATGGAAAACATCTCTTTCGGGGTAGAGGGGGTCCGCGTAACCAGGGCGCTAGAGATTCTTTCTCCGGCAGACCCTACCAGCGCTTCTGAGCAGTGGCCCGATTGCTTTCCTCTGGAAGCAGTTGGGGGTCGTTTTTCTCTGCATCTACCAGCCTGGCATCTTATTACTACCGGTGTTTGGGTGCAGAGAATAATATCCAGGGACTACCAGTACCATTCGATTCAACTCCCAGACCCATCAAATGAATCCCCGATGTGCCATTCATCAGAGGGAATTAGCAGCTTTAGAAATAGAAAAGCTGCTAAGGAAAAGAGTCATCCAACCAGTACCACCAGACCAGACAGGATCCGGGTTTTACTCGAGGTTCTTTTTAGTACCAAAAAAGACAGGGGACTGGAGACCAAGCCTGGATCTCAGCCTATTGAGCAAATTTATCAAACCTCAAAAATTTCGGATGGTCATGATACAGTCTATTCTTCCCTTCCTAGGGAGGGATAACTGGATGTGCTCTGTAGACCTCCAGGACACGTACTACCACATATAAAGATGGATTACTGGTCCGGGAGGTTTCTCCACTCCCAGCTGGTAGCCAATCACTACCAGTTCAGGGCACTGCCATTCGGTCTCTCGACAGCCCCTCGAGTGTTCACCAAATGTATGGCAGTTGTGGTAGCTCATCTTCGACTACAAGGATCTCCGGTATTTCCCTATCTAGACGATTGGCTCCTTACCAGTCCGACCAGGAATCTTCTTACATTCAAGGTCTTGCTCTCCGCCTGGGGATTACAACCAAAAAGGACAAGTCTCAAATGTCCCCAACAAAGACACTGGAATTCATTGGGGCGGTCTTCAACACAACATCCTGTCAAGCTTCTCTTCCCCCCCCCCCTCACAGATTTTCGAAAATAACGCACCAAATCTAAGACCTTCTTCCTCAGACCTATGTACCAGCACATCTTGTACTGCAACTCTTAGGGTCCATGACGGCTGCCATTACATTGGTACCACTGGTGAGACTGCACATGAGAATTCTACAGTGGCTCCTTTCTGCACAGTGGTCATTGCTAATTTGCCTACTCGACCACATGATACATCTTTCAAACCATTGCAAGGAAGAAATGTTATGGTGGATGAACCCACAAACAAATCTTTGGTGTAGACTGTTCTGTCTTCCCCAGCCCACGGCCAAGGTGACCACAGACGCTTCCCTGTTAGGGTGGGGGGGGGGCATTTCCAGGGAAAGACTGTCCATGGCACCTGGTCCCCCATGGAGGCCAATTTGCACATAAATGTCCTGGAACTGAGGGCAGTTCTCTTAGCATTGGAAGCACTCCATGCATCACTACCCTCTGGGACCATTGCAATTCAGTCAGACAACATGTCAGTTGTCTGGTATTGATACAAGCAAGGCGGAACCAAGTCTTACCCCCTGTGTCGGGAAGTCATGAGGATTTGGCACTGGGCGATAGCTTCCAACCGCTTCCTTATAGTAACACGCATTCCCGGGAGTTCCAACCTTATTGCAGACAGTCTGAGCAGGAACATCCTGATGCCTCACGAGTGGTTCCTCAACCCTGTAACAGCGGATCGGATCTTCCAAAGCTGCGGCAAGCCTTGCTGTGACTTGTTTGCTTCCCCCCCTAAACTACAAATGCAGAAGCTACTTTGCCCTGATCCCCCCCTCAGGGGGAACTACCGTGGGACGCTCTAACGCACGATTGGCCACTGAGTCTTCTGTATGCCTTTCCCCCGTTTCCCCTCATTCCAAAATTTCTCCAGAAAGCTCAGAAGTTGAAAAGCAAAAGTGATCCTCATTGCCCCCTACTGGCCGGCCCCGTCAGGTCTGGTTCCAGTTTCTATGGCCTCATCTGATTCACAGTCCGGGGATCCTAGATCATTCTCAAGACCTGTTATCTCATCCTCCAGGACTGATTCATCCGAACCTGCACAGTCTCAAGCTCACAGCTTGGTTCCTTCACTTCCAATGATTGCCAGGCTGCCTGACATCCCATCTCCTGTTCGTGAAATTCTTCTGGCTTCACACAAACCTTCCACTAGGAAAGTTTATTCTAGTAAATGGACTAGGTTCTCTATTTGGGCCAAAGATCAGAACTTAGACCCTTTCTCTATGCCTATTCAAAAGATCCTACAATACCTGACAACTCTTTTGCATGCAGGAGCCTCAGCTTTGACGATCACTGTACATTTCGCAGCTATCGCCAATTTTCATAATGGTCTTGATAATTCTTCAATTATGTCACACCGCCTATGCAAGACCTTTTTGAAAGGAGTATTACATGTTAAACCTCCGATCAAGCCTCTCTTAGAACCCTGGGACTTGACTTTCGTACTTAGTCTCTCACAGGTTCTCCTTTTGAGCCCTTTGATTCATGTGATTTGAAATTTTTGTCATGGAAAACCTTACTTCTAGTAGCACTTACCTAAACAGGAAGAGTGAGCTGCAGGCTTTGAGTGTCAAGGAGTCCTTACTTGATCTCCCACATGGATAGGGTGTCCCTTTGTACTGACCCTTCTTTCTTGCCCAAGGTCATTTCTGGCTTTTCTATTAACACAATCTATTGTCCTGCCAGTTTTTTTCCCTCAACATTCTAACAGAGGGGAGTACCTTTTGCACACCCTTGATGTGCATCGGCACCTTCGTTGTTATTTGGACAGGACTAAAGCTTACTGGAAAACAGATCAATTGTTTGTGGCATTTGCAGGACCCAGATTGGGTAAACCTGTTTCCAAAGTGACTTTATCCTCCTAGCTTAGAAACGTCATTACCTTTATCTACCAACAGAATAAGCTATCCTTACCTTCCAGAATAAAGGCTCATTCTACTAGATCTATGGCTACTTCTATAGCATTTAATTCCAGAGCCTCTATGGATGATATCTGTGCAGCAGCCACTTGGGCAAGCCCTCATACTTTTATATCTCATTACAAATTGAATTTGGCCTCCAGGGGACGAGCATCTTTTGGTTCTATGGTGCTTAGGAATATCCTTCCTTAGGGCCACCCAGGACTCGAGTAGCTGGGGACTCGGTCCTATTTGCAATGAATGAACAAAGATTTACAACATCAGATAAAGAAGTTACGTCTTACCATAATGTTCCATCTGTGTTGTAGATCTTTGTTCATTCATTACTTCCTGCCCTCCTTCCCCCTGCCTGGACTCCTGGTGGACTTTAGGAACTCCTGGTTAGGGTATTTGCTCAGACAGAGCCTCCTATTATTTTTTCTATTACTACATATGTTATCTAAGGGCGGGCAAACTCGATTTGGAGTAACTAGGAGAGGGGCATTATGGGGTAGGTCTTAGCTGAGAGTTTTTGGCTGGAGCGAGCTTGGAAACAGCTGTATCGGTATCGAGGACTGAACCAAGGTCATATTTGTTCATAGGTTCATAGATTCATACTAGGCTATCTGCCCTAGGGCATTTATAAGCCTAGCCAGAATGTGTTTGGCTTTCGCCACCCATTTTAAATTTATTTTGCTATGCCCTTTTTCGAGGTTAACAGTGACACAGAAGTGATACCCGGGGTAAACCTACGATCTCCCATCCACTCATCAAGATTCCTTTTGAAGAGAGTCAATGAGGGACTCTGCCTAACCTGGACTGGGAATAGGGATTTTATTCCAGAGTGAAGGGAGCCTCTGGGTTATGAATCTGTCCCTCCAGCATGTCCTATTTATTTCAGTGCTGAGGTTAAAGTCTCTCGATCGCGTAGCTCGATGGGGTTTGGATTTTCTGAGGTGCAGCATGTCCATTAATTCCGGGTTGGACATGGCTTTATACGTCAGGCACAGATCGCCTCTGAACAGGCGGTATGCCACTGAGTAGAGCTGGAGTTTCTTTAACCGGGCAGCATATGGCATCTGTTTGAGCCCTTTGATCCTCTTAGTGAGGTACTTTTGGGGTCTTTCCAGTTGCTGCAGGTGTCTGGTAAGGTACATCCCAAAAGGGGCATTGTACTCAATTATGGGCCTGATGAGGGATGAGTAAAGAGGCAATGACCTCCCTGATCTAGATGTGAATCCCTTCATGATTAGGTGGGCTATATAAAATGTTTTTCTAACCACTTTGGCCACGTGGTTGTCAAATGAGAGATTGCTATCAACTTGGGTCCCCAGGTCCCTAATTACTTCTTCTGTACTTAATGGATTACCACCTATGTGGTAATTTGTGGGCACTTTGTTTTGCCAAAGGGATGACTATACACTATTTGGCATTTAGCTTGAGGCCATGGCTCTGGCACCAGTTGTCTGTTTCTATGAGGCCCTTTTGGAGGATGCTTGTGTTGGCTGGAGAGTCAATTATGGCACCCAGTTTGCAGTCATCTGCGAACTTGGTCAGCCACAGTCCTTCCGTGTTGGCCTGTACCTCCGAGAAATATATAACGAACAAGACAGGTCCCAGGACTGAGCCTTGTGGGACACCACTTGTAACTGGTTTGGAGTCTGACATGGCTCCAGCAATTTTAACCATGTGGGTTCTGACCTTGAGCCAGTTTGCAATCCATCTAGTGACATAGGGGTTTATATTTAAGCTGGTGAGCTTATCTATAATGCCCCAGTGGGGTATTGTATCGAAGGCTTTTGCAAGGTCCAGGTAGGCTGTGTGGACCACCTTCCCCTCGTCAATGGCCTTTGTGACTGTTTCAAAGAAATCAACCAGGTTTAAGAGGCAGGATCTGCCCTTAACAAAGCCGAACTGGGTAGGATCCAGTGTTTGTAGGTCCCCAATATCTTTATTTATGAGGTCCATGATGATCCTTTCCATAGCTTTGCAGACCAAGCTAGTCAGGCTTATGGGGCGGTAGTTTCCAGGATCCGTTGAGGCACCACCTTTATGGAGAGGGACCACTGTTGCTGTACGCCACTCTTTGGGCACATATCCTGTAGTAAGGCTGAGATTGAACAGTAGTTTTATGTTTGGGTTTAGCTCTTCTTGGAGTTCATGTAGGACGCAGCCCGGGACACCATCTGGTCCCATTAATGCTGTGTTTTTTGCTTTGGAGAGGGCGGCTCTTACCTGAGCATCTGAGATGTCAGGGGGGCAGCACTCTGCTGGGATAGATATTTGCCCTAGGATGTTGGCAATGTCTGTGGGTTTGGTGTATTTTTTGTCATTTTGGACTAATTCTGAGCATATCTGGGACTTACCACCCAGGTTCCTAACATAACTAAAGAAAGCCTTGTGATTATCCTTAGTGTCCTGTGCAATTTTTCTCTCGAAGCTGGCCTTGGACAATTTTATGTGTGCCCGTAGTTTTTTGCTAATACTGATCAGTGATGCCTTCCCTTTTTGGGATTTTGCTCTATCATTTAGTAGCTTCCTCCTTCTATTGTATAGTTTGTTTATGGCTGGGGTCCACCAGACAGGACGTCTGCCTTTGGAGGATTGGGTCTTGGTTTTATTTGGGATTGCATGATCCATGCATTCCTGAAGGTGTTCATAGAATGCGTTTATAAAGGATTCTGCAGTCGGGGCTGTATTTTCCACAGGCCCGTGGGCTTTGAAGGATTCCACCTCAGTTTTGAGGAGTGTGAAATTTGCTTTAGAGAAGTTTTTCACTGTGGTTTTCTGGGCAGGGGGTGGGGTCGGGATGTGAATATCCAGTGAGATTAGTTTATGGTCTGATCTTACCAGTGAGGGATACACTTATGGTCTGGAGCATAGAGTCCCCATGTTGGTGATGATCAGGTCCAGTATGTTTTCCCCTCTTGTGGGAGTGGTAACAATTTGTTCCATAGCATTTGAGTTTATAAATTCTAGGAACCTTTGGGCTAGGGTGTTGGAGCTAGAGTAATGCTCCCAGTCTGTGTTTGGGTAGTTGAAGTCACCCAATATAATGGTGTTTGGAGAGACCTTCATATTTTCTAGTGTTCTCAGGAAGGCTGAGTGGGGTTCCTGGGTTTGGGAGATGGTCTGTAGCAGGCTATAAACTGGAAGGCAGTTTTACCCACTGTTAGTTGCACATGGAGAGTCTCTGATGCTTCGTGCTTTGCCACCAACCTGGAGGTGTGGGTATCTTTGATGAATATCGATACTCCCCCTCCTTTTGTGGTTCGGTCCAAGTTTTGGGGCCGAAAAGCATGGTATGAGGTATAACCTGGTAGTGCTGGGGTGCTCTCGGGAGCCCTGAACCAGGTTTCTGGTACTGCACAGATATCGATGTTCTCCATGCTAAGGAGAGTTTCGAGTGCGTGCATCTTGAGGTTTAGACTTCTGGCGTTGAGTAGCATTACTCTTAGTTTCTTATCCCTTGTGATACCTATGGAGGTGGGTTTGTCTTTTGAGCCTTGCCTAAAAAAGGCACTATGGGGGTAGCAAGAGCCTTTGCCAATATCCGAAAGCCCAGGGGTGACAGGTGCAAGCCGTCCCTAGCGAAGCATCATGGCTTGTTGAGCATATCATCCCAAGCTGACAGGCATTGGATCCCCTTTGAATGACACCAGTACTTAAGCCAATTGTTGAAATTGATCATCTTGTCTTCATATTGTGGCATCATTCTTGGTGAGGGTAAGATGCTACTCAAGGTCAGCCTGGGCTACATGCTCAGAGAGCTCCTTTATGTCTCTTTTCATGTAGTCCAGGGAGGTACGTCTCAGGTCATTCACACCAGCATGGACAATGACTGAGTCATATTTGTACTTGCCTTGGAGTGACCTGAGTGCTTGTGTTATGTGGCGGATCCTAACGCCCGACAGGCTGCTCACCGTGACCGTCTCCTTGTTCAGCCTGGTGAGCGGGACGTCAGTGTGCCTGACGATAGAGTCACCTATTACAAGTGTATCAGGTGTGTTGTTTAGTCCTAAGGGCTGTGACTGTTTGGCACACTGGCTTTGTGAGATATGTGTTGCACGTGTTTTGTTTTGGAGTAGCGGCTGCTTGGGTGTCTGCTTTGGAGGTCTCTGCTGCTTCGGCAGATCTTTATTTAGAGCCTCCGAGTATGTTTTTGTGTGATTATGTGTTTGGTTTGCTGTCGTGGTAGGTCTATGTGAGACTGGAATTGTAGTGAGTGTGGTTTCCTTCTCCTCCTGACTGGTTATGCCAGTACTGAGTTGAGAGAGCTTGGCCTCCAGTTTAGCTATATGGTTGCATCTCTCACATGTGTTGGAATTTGTTGGGAGGAGGAGAGGGTTGTCTGTGTACATGAGGCAGTTGTAACATTGCCTCAAGATTCCCAGATTCACCAGCTGGACCGGAGAGGAGATTGACAACTGACCTTTGGACATGCTAGAATAATATTGGGAATTCCTTAATAATTGAAAACCAGGGCCAGTGGGGAGTGAGGGTGTAGTGCTTTTAATTTTTAGTGCTGACTTATATAATTGCTTTAGTGAGCAAGTGCCAGGTAACTTAAGTGCAATGTGTTACAGGTAACTTAAATGCAAAAACGACAAACAGTAACTTTCTTTCAAGTGAAACAAGGAAATAAGTACAGTAAGCAATGCAGATATCACTAGTGATCCACAGAAGCGCTGAGAAGCCACGTATTAGGTGGAATTAGCATTCCAGGGAAATAACAAGCAAACAACAAGCATATAAACAAAACTAGATTCAGCAGGCCTGGATCTAGTCTATGCTACAGCAAACAAGGTGTACCAATTTCAGTAAGATACAGTTCAAATATTCAGGCACTATAAACCTTTAACCAGAAATTCCCAGCTCAGAAGGGCAGAGTCCAGCCTCTTCTCCCACAAGAGTGCACACCACAAACCTTCTTAATGTAAAATAACTGGCCTGAAGCCCAAGGGATTAAACCAGAACTAATACACTTTAAGAATAACAGACAGTGGGATCTCAATCAGCAGTTCCCAACTTAGAAGGATGAAAGCTACCTGTCCTGCCACCACAGTGCATGCCACAAACCTTCCTAATGTAAAACAACTGGTCTGAAGCCCAAGTGCTTAATCCAAAAGACTTAGAACGATAGCTACACTTTAATCAAGTTACTACCAAGCAGTAATAAATACAATTGAATACTTTAGAGAATGTCTGGATTAGTGCTCAAGTTACACAAACAAAGCTAGATCCAGCAGGCCCGAATCCAGTCTATGCCACAGCAAACAAGGCACACCAACTTCAGTAAGAAGCAGTTCAGATATGCATGCACTATAAGCCTTCAAACAGAAATTCCCAGCTCAGAAGGGCAGAGTCCAGCCTCTCCTCCCACAAGAGTGCAGACCACGAACCCTCTTAATGTAAAATAACTGGCCTGAAAGCCCAAGTGCTTAAACCAGAATTAATACACTTTTAGAATAACAGACACTGAGCCCTCAATCAGCAGTTCCCAACCTAGAAGGATGTAAGTTACCTGTTCTGCCACTACAGTGCAGACCACAAACCCTCTCAGTGCAAAACAACTGGTCCGAAGCCCAAGTGTTTAAACCAAAAGGCTTAGAATGAGTTACACCAAGCAGTAATAAATACAATTGAGTACTTTTAAGATGATGCAAAAGTAAAAAAAGTAGGTAGAAACACAAGTACAGTAAAAGCAGATGAAAATTTTTTTTTTTTTTTTCTGAACAAGTGCTGAGATCAAAGAAACAGATTTGAGTGCTGAAACTAGTAAACTGGCTAGTTATAAGAAAAAAAAACTAAGCTAGAAGGCATCCCTCCAACACAGAAGGGCTTGGGGGCTCAGAAGCCTACAAATAGTCTATACCACTTAACAGGAAAGGCAGGAAACAAGCTTAAATTTTTTTTTTCTGTTTCCCAGATGCTCTCTTTGTACACAGTAGGAGTGCCTGAAATCAGAGTATGATCTCACTGCACTCAGTTGAGTGAGCAAATGAGATGGGCCCAGAAGGAGTATCCAAACACAAATTTACAAGAGGGGCGGGCAGTTGCAAGGCCATTAAGATTAACACCAAAACCAAAACAAAAACAGGGAGGGTGGGTGGGACTAACTGAAGAGCAGTCAAAAACTTCCAGTTCAGTTAATATTTTTTCCACACAGTTAAAATCAATTTAAATACTGTATTTGTTTGAAAAAAAAGAGCAGATAAAGGTACTTAAATTCTCTTATACGTCCAGTTGAATATAGCAAGTTCTTAGCCGGCCAAAGCTGAGGTTTTTAAGCAGAAAATATTTCACACTGTACCACTTAAATAGGCAAGCACAGGAAATCAAAGAATGTGACTACCCCCACACCTGTAATTACTAGCAAATAACAAAATTCAGCAAACACTGACTTACTTCCAGTTCAGCTAATATTCCTTCCACACAGTTAAAATCAATTTAAATACTGTATTTTTTGAAAAAAAGAGCAGATGAAGGTACTTAAATTCTCTTATACGTCCAGTTGAATATAGCAAGTTCTTAGCCGGCCAAAGCTGAGGATTTTAAGCAGAAAATATTTCACACTGTACCACTTAAATAGGCAAGGACAGGAAATCAAAGAATGTGACTACCCCCACACCTGTAATTACTAGCAAATAACAAAATTCAGCAAACACTGACTAACTTCCAGTTCAGCTAATATTCCTTCCACACAGTTAAAATCAATTTAAATACTGTATTTTTTTGAAAAAAAAGAGCAGATAAAGGTACTTAAATTCTCTTATACGTCCAGTTGAATATAGCAAGTTCTTAGTCGGCCAAAGCTGAGGTTTTTAAGCAGAAAATATTTCACACTGTACCACTTAAATAGGCAAGGACAGGAAATCAAAGAATGTGACTACCCCCACACCTGTAATTACTAGCAAATAACAAAATTCAGCAAACACTGACTAACTTCCAGTTCAGCCAATATTCCTTCCACATAGTTAAAATCAGTTTAAATACTGTATTTTTTTGAAAAAAAAGAGCAAATAAAGGTACTTAAATTCTCTTATACGTCCAGTTGAATATAGCAAGTTCTTAGCCAGCCAAAGCTGAGGTTTTTAATGAATGAACAAAGATCTACAAAACAGATGAAACGTTATGGTAAGACATAACTTCTTTTTTTTTCTGATTTCTGTAACAAAGTTGTCGTTTTAAAGATAAATTATTCCTAAAACTGCATCTAGGTTGTGTGTCAATGACTTTTCTGATGTCCAGATCAGCAAGCAAAATCGACCACTGTCTCTTGAGAATATCACATACAATATTTATATCAATGGAAAATGTAAAAAGTGGTCTATTCTTGACTGTCAGATGAAGCATGCTGAATTTCATTATTTTTCCTAGAAAAGTAGGGTCTCCCTCTACCATCCCTAGTTTTCAAGACTTTGTCTTTTTAAAGATCAATCTCTGCAGCATTGTAACTTCTGTTCAAAAACTCAACTTTAAGACTGGTAAAGGCTTTTGCAAGGTCAGCATCATGTCATGAAGTCTCATGACTCTAAAAAAAATTGGCCTCTCAGTACATTTTTGCTCGCATGGCCAGGATGCATACTAGATTTATATAAGAGCATTTCTTTTGACCTCTTTCTTATGCATCTTAGTCCCCAGAAGACTTAATTCTTTCTTACTCACTTTGACATCAAGAAAATCTATATTGTCACTTGAGAAATTAAATGTAACTTTAAAAAGCTAGCAGTTTCATGTAGCATCATGATAAACTCCCTTAATTTTTCCTCTCTGCCACCCCAAATTATAAATATATCATCCGCAAAAGAGTAGATGAGATGTTTATAGATGCTATTACTTAATAATTTTTCAATTTCCCAGAAAGCCAGTACCAAATTGGCATGGGTATTAGTGCCGGCTGTACGCATTGCGGGCTCCTATTAGATGACTGATGACGCATTTTATCGAATGCGTCTTGGTCGAACTTAAAACAACGAAAAAGCAAAATATAGAAGTGGCTTTTAAGCAAATTCTTTCCCAGGGAAAGAATTTGCTTGGCCGCTTCGGCACTGTAGTGCGATCTTGGAGTTGGTATATTTAAGTAGAGGGGGTGTGGGAGGCACAGCCACTTTATGTATTCTTTCACTTTTTTTTTTTTTTTTTTTTGGAACAGAGATTTTTTTTCCCCTTGGAAAAAAAATCGCTGTTCTGAGCTTTCGAGATTGTAAGCTTTTGCTTACATGGGGTCGATTATTCATCGTTCGCTTTAAGCATTCATTGATATAATATAGACCTCGCATTGCTATGCCTGTTTTTTGTACATAGTATTTGCTGTCAAATGTAAATACATTGTTCTCCAAAATCAGTTCTAATAGCATAAGGATCAATTCTATTTTATTTGCTGTAAAATCAGTCTTGGTACTCAAAAAAAATTAACTTCTGATACTGTCTATTCCTATCTCATTTGGGGTAACAGTAAATAAAAAATGCTACATTTTGTGTAACGAACATGAAACTTTTAGCAGTGTCAAAGTCAGAAGCCCATATATAAAGTTCTTCTAAAAAAATTCTTAGTGTCTCTGATTACTGCAGTAGTGCCATCAAAAATGGGTCTTAGCATCTTCTCAACATAAATAGAGAGAGGCTCTGTGACCCAGCCTCTGCTAGAAAGAATAGGCCTCATAGGGGGTGTAGTAGAATCCTTGTGAATCTTTGGAAGCTCATACATTAATGGTATTATTGGAGATTCATTTCAGTAGAGGGGGTGTGAAATTAATTTAATTCACTATTGTTTTAGCGAATGCGTTAAATTGGGAATGCTGTTTCGTCTAATGTCATTACACGAAATGGCAAAATTCCGAAAGCATGGAACAGCAAATTTTTTTTTTTTCCCCCTAGGGAAAAAATCACTGGGCCATTTTTGGGACTTTTGCCATTTCCTCCACTGTGGTGTGATCTCGGAGTTGGTATATTTAAGTAGGGGGGGGTGGGGAGGCGAAGCCCCCACTTTTTGTGTTTGGATTTTTTTTCGGCTCAGCGACCCCCCCCCCCCCCCGGGAAAAAATTGCTGATTCGTGTGTTCGACATTTTTTGGTTTTCGGGGATTGTGGGTCAATTATATAGCGTTCACAATTCAATGCATTCGTTAATATGATATAGAGCCCTGACTTTGACACTGCTAAAAGTTTCATGTTTATTATACTAGACGTAGCATCTTTATTTACTGTTATCCCAAATGAGCCAGGAATAGACAGCATCAGAAGTTCTTTTGGGTATCAAGACAGATTTTACAGCGAATAATATAGAATTGACATGTACACTATTAGAACTGATTTTGGAGAACAATGTATTTACTTTTGACAGCAAATACTATGTACAAAAAACAGGTGTAGCAATGGGTACAGCCTGCGCTAATAGCTATGCCAGTTTGGTACTGGGTTTCTGGGAAATTGAAAAAATAAGTAATAGTATTTATAAACATCTCATTTATGTTCATAAACAGTTTGTGGATGATATATTTATAATTTAGGGTGGCACAGAGGAAAACTTATGGGGGTATGTCATGATGCTACATGAAACTACTAGCTTTTTAAAGTTTACATTTAATTTCTCAAGTGATGGTATAGATTTCCTTGATGTCAAAGTAAGTAAGAAAGAATCAAGTCTTCGGGGACTAAGATGCATAAGAAAGAGGTCAAAAGAAATACTCCTTTACATAAATCTAGTATGTATCCTGTCCATGTCAGCAAAATATACTGGGAGGTCAATTTTTTTTTTAGAGTCATGAGACTTCATGACAATAAAGCTGAATTTTTGGATAGAGGTTACAATGCCACAGAGGTTGATCTTTGTATAGACGGAATCTTGAAAACTAGGGATGGTAGAGGGAGACCCTACTTTTCCAGGAAAAATAATGAAATTCAGCATGCTTCATCTGTTATAGTCAAGAATAGACCACTTTTTTCCAATGATATAAATGTTGTATGTGATATTTCAAGAAACATGTCGATTTTGTTAGCTGATCTGGACATCAGCAAAGTTATTGACATACAACCTAGATTCAGTTTTAGGAATAATTTATCTTTAAAATGAAGATTTTGTTATAAGAATCAGAAAAAGGATACTTGCATATATCCAGAATGAAAGGGAACATTTAAATTTATTTTATTCATTTTATTTTATTTTTTATTTGCAGTTTGTTAACCGGGAAAGTCCATTGGGCCAAGATGAGCCCTTTTTCAATAGAGGGGAGAAAAGCTCCATGTAAATACATATAGTCAAAAATACATAAAAACAAATACATATACATACAATTAAAATGCCAATATAAAAGTATAAATTAATAAGCAATACAAATAGGATCCCAAATGAATCAGTAGGGTTATAAGATTCTATGTACCATTTTGTGAAATGATAGAATGTAAATATGAAATAGTTTATGCTTTATATAGTAGAAGGAAGATAGAGAGAGGAGGATAGGAATAGATTACTATTGGTTGGATCCAGATAGGGTATGGATGAGGAAGATTGAGATGGAGGTGTAATGTGTAGGAGGAGGAGCTAAGGTGTGAGTGGAAGTAAATGAAACAATTTAGGAATGGTGGGAGCAGGAGCATTCCCATTTGGAAGTGAGATGAGAATGAAGTAAGATTTTGAAGGTAGTGGGGTTCTGGGAAGTATGGATGTGAGGGGGAAGTGAATTCCATTTCCTTGCAAGGCAGAAGGATAGAATAAGTTGACCGGGAGTGCATAGGGGCTTCTACAATTCAAGTAGGTTTTGATTATTGAACCTGAGGGTTCGGTATGGAAGATGCATGGTAAAGGTAGAAGAGAGAAGAGGACAGTCAGAAGGCTTAAAGATGAGTCTATGGGCAGTAGAGAGATGAATGTAGGATGGGTAGTTGGGGAGCTCAAGCCAGTTTATGGAGTTAGAGAGTCACAGTGATGAGAGGAAGATTTGGAACCTGTAGCGAACTTTGCAGTTTTGTTATAGCAGGTTGCCAGTTTAGATTTGGGGATGGCTTGGAGATTGATAAGGATAGGAGCACAGTACATGAGAGAGGGGAGCAGATAAGTAGTGGAGAGAGTATGTTTAGTAGATGAAGTAAGGAAGTGATTGTGGAGGTAAAGCATACCAAGTTTTGGTGGGTTTTCTTAATAGTTTGGAGATGAATATCATACTTGAGTTGTTCATCACTAATGATGCCAAGGAGCTTGGTATGGGATACTACTTCGATAGGTGTCATATTTTGACTTGTAAGTAAGAAAGTATTTTTGTCTATTTTACAGTTTTAAGTAGGGGTGAAAATCATAAGTTTGGATTTAGAGGCATTAAGGGCTAGATGGTTATTAAACATCCAGATCTTGGTATTGGTGAAGGCTGCATGAGTATCTTGCAGGAGTGTAGGGAGAGATTTAGCAGAACAGATAATTGTAGAGTCGTTCGTGTATTGGATGAGTTTAGTATTAGGGATGCAAAGGTGGAAGTAATTTATGAAGAGTGGGCCCAGTATTGAGCCTTGAGGGACGCCTGTGTGAGTGTCTAGGAAGGAAGAGGTACATTTATTCCATTTGGCGGCCTGTTGTCTGTTTGAGAAGTAATTGGTAAACCAGTTGATGGTTGCTGGAGAGAGATTGAGGTTAGAGTTTAGAAACCAATAAGCTATGGGAAATAGTGTCAAAAGCTTTGGATAAGTGTAAGAATAGGGAGGATAGATTTTTCCAGAGTCTCGTTCATGGTTGATAGTGTCAAGGAATGCTAGCAGGGCACTGGTGGTACTATGGCCAGGTCTAAAGCCATGTTGTGTTGGGATGAGGAGGTGATTGTCAAGAAGTTAGGAGTTGGAGATGAATACAGTGTTCAAGAATTTTAGAGATGGGGGAGACGATGGCTATGGAGTGAAAGTTAGTGATGTCAGAATTATTGCCACCTTTATGTAGGGGAATGAAGAAGGATTTTTTCCAGAGATGAGGTACATAGGATTTTTGAATAGAGCAGTTAATTAAGATGCAGATGGGAAGAGCAATGCCATCAGCTGCTAATTGTAGAAAGTCTGAGGGTAAGTCGTCTGGGGCGTTGGAACAAGGTTTTAGTTTAAGAAGGTTTTTTATGGTGCTAACAGGAATAGGTTTGAGGGAAAAGGGAGGTACATAGGATTTTTGAATAGAACAGTTAATTAAGATGCAGATGGGAAGAGCAATGCCATCAGCTGCTAATTGTAGAAAGTCTGAGGGTAAGTCGTCTGGGGCGTTGGAACAAGGTTTTAGTTTAAGAAGGTTTTTTATGGTGCTAACAGAAATAGGTTTGAGGGAAAAGGGAGGTAGGGATGTGGCATTGGTAGTGGAAGGCAGGGAGTGTGAGTGGGGTGGAAGGAGAGGGGGAAGAGTTTTTGAGGAATGAAGTGATTAGCTTGGGTATGGAGTCATTGAAGAAGGAGTTAAAATTGGATGCTGTGATGTGGTCAGGGCAAGGGTTATCTCTGCTACCAGGATTAAGGAAGGAGGAGGCAGTGCTCCAAACTTTTTTGGGGTTAGTTTTGTGGTTGTTCTGTAGCTTGTAGTAGTAAGTTTTACGGTCGGAGGCTGTTTTTTTTTTTTTTTTTTACTAAGTTGCAAAGCTGTTTATATTTGTTCAGGAAATCTATAGCTCTGAGTTTATGATGAAGTTTCCAAGATTTGTCCCGGGTGTGCATGAGTTTTATAGAAAGCCATTGGGCTGTTTTAGATTTGATTATTTTGGTCCTGAGGGGGGCACAGCTGTTAAGTAAAGTAGTAAAGGAGGAGTTAAAATAAGAGACGGCATCATCAAGGGGAAGAGTTTTTAGGGGGTTCCAGTTCATATGTTTTAAATAGTCCGAGAAGGATTTTGGGTTGACATTTGTGAGTGTACGGGTTGATATATAATTGTGTTTGTAGATGCATGGAAGAAGGAGAGCGAAGTGCAATTGCAGGTAAGTAATCACTAAGGGTGTCTGGAAGGGTGCCAGTGTCAGAGAAATTGTTGGGGTGGGAGACTAGTATCCAATCGTGTAGATCCAGTAGTATTTTTAGAGGGTCTAGTGGGAGAGGTGATTTTTTGAGAGAAACCATCTAGGTTAATATTATGAGAGCTGGAGATAGAGTGACTGGAGGACCAGTTGATATTAACATCTCCTAGGATGATTGTTTCATTGCTAATGTTAGAAGAGAACCAGGACAGAATATCTTTAAATATGGACATATTATTGCCTGGTGGAATATACAGGCAGCAATACATATGTTTTTATGCCTGTTGTTTTTTAGGAGGTCTATAGTTAGTTCAGCTGTGGCAAATTGAGGTATAGGCTTGATATAGGGAGTAACGGGGAGGAAGAGAATAATAGGGCTACTCCACCTCCTTTCCTGTGTGTTCTGTCATTTCCGATGATTCTGTAGGTGGTGGCGGATAATTTCTGAGTCTTGGAGGTGGGGTTTAAGCCAGGTTTCTGAGACGGTTAGGATGTGAGGGTGATTATGGAGGAGCCAGGCATGGAAGTCTGGTAATTTGTTGCAGAGGCTTTGGGCATTAATCGTGGTAAAGAGAAGAGATTTATGGGGAGATGATGGGGGGATGGAGGGCAGCTGTTGTTTTGAGAGACAAGCGGGCCAGGATTGGGGTGGATATCACTAGAGAGAAGAATGCAGATTTGTTCAGTAAGGGAGGGTATGATTACTTTTGGGTATTTAGAGGTCACAGAGAAAAATGGGAGGATGGAGAATAGTGGGAGACAGTAATTTTACTGGTGGGGAGGACCTTTCTGTTTAGGAGGTGAGAGTAGTTGAGTTGGTAAAGGTGGGCGAGATGTAGTCTGAATAATGGGATTCTGTTTTGGGGAGGGTAGAGGTGATATGGCATAGAGGTGAGCAGGTAAGGTCTGGAAGATGGTGGAGGAGAAGACATAGAGATGTTAAAAGAGAATTATGGGAGTAGGTTGATGAGTTATGGTTAACATGGTAGAGAGGAAGGAATGGTAGAGAAGGTATGAGTAAGTTAGAAGGGTGTGTTATTGGGTGAGACTAGAGTGAGGTATAGTTATTAGAGGGGAGGGGTTAAGTAGAGAGAGGTACAGTGGTTGGAGGGGAGGGGTTTAGGGTTATACAGATTTTTATTATAATTGGTAGAAGGGGAGGAATAGGCAGATAAGGAGGAGTGTGAAGTGATTGGATAGAGAGATAAGTAGGAGTGCCTATGTGGGTGTAAGTTCAGGTATAGATGGGGTGGGTGGGGAATGGGGGAGGGGCGCTGAGTGAGCCTGTAGGGCGAACAGAGCTGGTTAGAGCCGAGAAGGTGAAAACAATCAGTGGGAAATGGAGGCCGAAATTACTGATAATGGCTGGTACAAAGCCTGAGGGTAAGTGGAAGCAGCTCAGGAGAGGACACGAGGGATAACCAAGTAGCAGATCTAATGGCCAAGAAAAGGGGCATAATAGTTAAGCAGCTACAGCAAGGTGAAACTAATATAGGATGAGTGGTAAGCAACACCCGTATGTTATTGCCTGAGCAGTAGTTAGTTGGGTACAGCTTACAGCTATGGAGGGGATGTATGGGGGGGAGACAGTCTGCTTAGGAAAAGTAATCAGGGCTAGAGGTAGAGGTTATAGGGGGAGTTAAGGGAGTACAGAGTTGGAAGTTAGTATTGAGAAGTCTAGAGGAAAGTAAAAGAGTCAGTTGTAGAGCAATTAAAACATTTTCACCTACACCATTACAAAGCAGGATATGAATGTTTAGCAATGTAAGCAGTATCACATCTGATGGTAGCACACGTAGAGCACCCTAGTTTAGGAACAGTGCAATTCAATGAGTACCTTCACTGATAAAAACATTTCCTAGATGTAGGCAGAGCTGCTGTTCTGCTATAGAGCTGAGTATATTTTTCTGTATTATTCTGTATTATAGAGCTAAATTGTTGCTTGATATCTGTTGTCTTAGTGTTCTGCAAATATACAGAGATCAGTATATATTTTTTGGTTTTATAATTTGCACTCTGATTCCTTACATCTCTGTTGAAACTTTCTTCCCCACCCCCATTGTGGTTTCTATTTGCTTGTGTGTTGTTAACTCAAGGTTCCCTTAATTTGAACTGTTAATAGCAGCAGTCTGCATTTAAAGTGGAACAGCCTTACAAGACTATCTGCAAATATATAGAGCTGAGTATATTTTTCTGTATTATTCTGTATTATAGAGCTAAATTGTTGCTTAGATATCTGTTGTCTTAGTGTTCTACAAATATACGGAGATCAGTATATATTTTTTGGGTTTTATAATTTGCACTCTGATTCCTCACATCTCTGTTGAAACTCCCCCCCCCCTCACTGTTCTGGTAGTAGTTTAAATTTGGTGGCTTTTGCAGTGCCCGCCCCACTGTAGATTTGATCTAGGACACTCCCCCAGTCCCATCTCTGTACCGCATTCTATCTAATAAACCCTTTCTGCACTTGCTTTTAGTCCTTTTTAATTTAATTACATTTTTTCAAACTGTGTGTGGACTAATATTGCTACATACTCAAGTGTGCCAGCTTGCACTGCATGTGAATTGTTTTTACTACTGTTTTTGCTACTTTTCTGAAAAAAAAATTGTAAGCCTGTTTCCTCCCTTTCCTGTAATTAGTGTTCCAGATACAGATTTGCTGTATCCAGGACTATTTGTAAGCTTCTGAGCCCCCAAGCCTTTCTGTGTTGGAGGGAAGCCTTCTAGCTTATCAGTGGGAGTGGTAAGCACTAGGTAACCTGTCTACCACATAAGGAGTGGTTCTGGCCCAGAATTTGTAGTTATTGGCCATTTGGGCGGTCTTCCATCTCTCAACTTTCTGATTTGAAAGCCTGCATTTGCACTTGTTCTGTCATGTAACTCCTGGGCCCATCTCATTTGCTCACTCAAAAAAAAAAAAATCTGCTTTTACTGTATTTGTGTTTCTTCCTACTTTATTTTGCTTTTAAGGCCATCTTAAAATTACTCAATTGTATTTATTACTGCTTGGTGTAACTCATTCTAAGCCTTTTAGTTTAAGCACTTGGGCTTCAGACCAGTTGTTTTACATTAGGAAGGTTTGTGGTCTGCACTGTGGTGGCAGGACAGGTAGCTTACATCCTTCTAAGTTGGGAACTGCTGATTGAGGGCTCAGTTTCTGTTATTCTAAAAGTGTATTAATTCTGGTTTAAGCACTTGGGCTTCAGGCCAGATGTTAAGTTGTCAATCTCGCCTTCATTCTTGCTGGATGGGTTCGGAGCCGATCCTCGGCTCCGACTCGGCACTAGCTTTAGCTCGAGAACTCCTTTTACCAGCTCGAGGCAACCCTATATCCCATGATGCAAGGCGGAACTACCTCAGATCTCGTTTGCCGCTTAGCGAAAGAGGTCTCCTTTGCCAGCTGAGGTAAGTTTTTCTTGTTAAATAAGAAAAATAGTTAGTTAGGGGTTTAATTTCCCTTCAGTGTCAGGTTAGCCTGTATTTAGTACAGCCCACCCTATTCCCTTCCTTTTTTAAACTTTTAATATAGTTTTTTCTGTGAAAGTTTTAGTCAGGCCTAGTTCCCCAAGTTATTCCCTTCCTGTGTGTCTGTGTAGGGATTAAGTTGTGTGTTTGTGGGGACTGTGTGTGTATATCCTTTTAGGATGTCTAGGGAAGGCAAGGTCTCAGGCTTCAAGAAGTGTGACCAGTGCTGTCAGAAAATGTCCCTGACAGACGGTCACACTTCTTGTGTGTATTGCCTGGGGCCTTTGCACCTGCAGGACTCCTGTGCTGTGTCATGCCTTTAGCCAGCGAGTCCTGCAGGAAAGGAGGAACAAACTGATCCTCCGAGGTTTGTTGAAACCTGAAGGTTCTCCTCCTAAGCAAGGGGCAGGAAAACCTCTTAAGCCACCGGCTCAGACTACAGTGTCTAAGCCTCCTCCGGTGGCTCGCCCGTCGAGCCGATATCGGCTCGCTGGAACCGATGCTTCTTCTGCCAGAGTAGTGGGTTCGTGCCAGGGGGCTCGGATACCCTGACTACTGTTGCATTGTCGGCTCGGGCTGGAGCCGACACTTTATCCAGCATCGGAGCCGAGAGATCCTCGGCTCCATCTGGGGTTCAAGGGACTTCGGGTCCGATGGCTCCCGCCCCCAAGAGATCCCGGTCCCCTTCGATACTAAGTATCCACTCGGCTCCGGGTCTCCCCTTTTGTCGGAGCGGAGCCATCGGAGCCGATCTTCGATCTTCCAGGCTGTCTGACCACGATTTGGAGAGGGTGGTAAGCAGGCTGTTGAAGTCTCAGGCACTGGCCCAAATGCTCCATAGCCCGTCTCAACAGACTTCGGCTACAGCCCCAATTCTTGAGATTCCTCCTCCGACTCCACACCAGAGTTCGGAGCCGGAGCTTCTTGGGACAGCGACTGTTTCGATGCCGGAGCCGATACATCCTTCGGCTCCGTCATCCTCGGCTCCGATCTCCTCCTTGAGACTTTCCTTGGAGGGATCCGGTCGTCGGGTTTCCACTGTCGGCTCGAGGGGCTAGTGGCATCGGACCCTTGTCCGACCCGCCTCCCTCTCGGAGCTTCGGCTTTGGTAAGCTCGGCGCCGACATCTGCCTCGAGCCTTCTCTCTCCTTGGAGCCGACCATTCCTGTTTCTTCGAGCGGTGTGTTCAGGTCTCCGGGAGAGGAGCCTTTGAGGTGATGAGGAGTGTCCTGGCCTCTGAGCCTGGTCAACGGTCTATCCCTCTAGCTCCTCCCTCATCAGTGCCTGCAGAAGCCTCTTGCCAGCCTCTTGCTCTCAGGCCCAGGGATCCATCGCCCCAGGTTTCCCCACTGGGAATTTCCTCCTCTTCCGAGGTTTCTCCTGACCCTGCAGGTGAACCCCCTCGGAAGAGGACGGTAAGAGGAAACACACAGACTCCCCTGAGTCTACTACATCTGATACCGACTTAGATGAGTCGGAGGGTTCCCACGGTCCCCTCTGAGGATGTCTCATTTTCAGACATCCTTGAGCTCCTCAAACAGAGGGGAATTGGCCTCCATTGACCCCTCCGAGGATGAGTCGGTATACCTGGAGGCTTTGGATCCCGACCCTCCACCTCCTGGGTGTCTCCGCCTTCGACCCACTCATGCAGGTAGTGGCTCGAAGGCGTGGGCGCTCCAGATTCTGTGGAACCTGTCCCCAGGAGACCATCCAAATTCATCACGGCCCCTTCGACAAACAGTTCCTGTCCAAAGGTGTCTCTGTGGATGCTATGGTGGTGGCGGCCACTAAGAAGGAACTGGCGGATCCTTCAGTACCTGTCCATCCTCCTAATAAGGATTCTAGGACCATGGACAGGTATGGAAAGCGGATGTTTTCTTCAGCGACCTTTGCAATGCGTCGCTGAATTACCTTTGTCACTTCACCAGGCTTCAGCGAGATATTCTCAAGGAACTGGGGGAAGTAGTCCAGGATCCTTCAGCTGCTGGGGCTCAGGAAAAGATTGCCTCTCAGCTAGCTATCCTGAATTCGATATCTAACTCCTCCATGCGGCTCATATCTTATGCAGCCGATGGAACGAGCAGGGCCGCAGGCACAGGTGTTGCTCTTAGATGCCAAGCCTGGATGCGGCTGTGTAATTTTGCGGACCCCTTTAAGGCGTCCTTCACCAACACCCCCTTTGACGGTTCGGCTTTGTTCGGACCTCAGGTGAAGGATACTTTGACCAGATGTGAACAAGACGGTAAAACTCTTTCTGCCGTTGGAGTCCAGTTTTCCACTCCTTCTAGACCATATCCCAAGGGTCAGAAGGGGGGGAAGATGTGGTTCCGTAAAGCCCAAGGAGCTACACCGACACACGTGGTCAGTTTACCCCTAGAGGCAGAGGGGTAACAATAATAGACGCCCTAGAGGCAGGGGGTCCTCAGAACCAGGGCAACAGGGAGCCTCTTCCTGAGAAGCCCTTTCAGCATCCCTGAGGTGTTGCCCGACTGTCCACCCTTGGAGGCAGTCGGGGGAAGAATTTCGCTGTACCCAGTAGCCTGGCAATCCCTATCACAAGAGAAGTGGGTACAGTCGATTATATCCGAGGGTTACAAAATCCCTTCGAAAGGTTTCCCGTACCTCTACAATCCCTTCCAGACATCTCACCCGGTCAAAGGGATTTGGCAAAACAGGAAGTTTCAAAACTCCTGGGAAAAAGAGCCATCCAAACAGTGCCGCCAGACCAAGTAGGCTCCGGCTTCTACTCAAGATTCTTTTGGTCCCCAAAAGGACGGGAGATTGGAGACCAATACTAGACCTAAGCAGACTAAACAAGTCTGTCAAGAAGGCAAGATTCGGATGGTCACGCTGCAATCCATTCTGCCCTTTCTGGGCAAGGACAACTGGATGTGCTCGATAGACCTTCAGGATGCGTACTATCACATAAAGATTCACAGACGCTCCAGAAGGTTTCTCCGCTTTCGGCTGGGAGCCAGTCATTACCAATTCAGAGCACTGCCCTTTGACCTCACTTCAGCCCCCAGAGTGTTCACCAAATGCATGGCGGTGGTCACAGCTCACCTGAGACGTCGAGGATTCCAAGTGTTTCCTTATTTGGACGACTGGCTCCTCTCCGCCACCTCCAGGGATCAGCTTCTTCGTCCAGAGATTACACCTTACAGCTTTGCAAGAGTCTAGGAATTTCGTGAATTTGAAAAATCCTCTCTGCTGCCTTGCCAATCTATCACCTTTATAGGCGCAGAATTAAATACCGTCAAAATGTTAGCCAGACTAACAAATCAAAGGATTCTGGACATCCAGAAATTTGTTCAGCTTCTGTTACAAAGCAACAAGGTCAAAGCCAGGTTTGTCTTGAAGGTTCTAGGCCTAATGGCTGCAGCCATTGTTCTTCTTCCACTAGCTCGCTTCCACATGCGTCTCCTGCAGTGGATGTTGTTCACGCAGTGGTCGTACCACGATCTGCCCATGAGACACGAGATCTTAGTGACACAGTCTTGCAGGGCTCATCTACGATGGTGGGTATCTTCCCCGCTTCTTCAGCAGGGCCGACCATTTGTTCCCCCTCCTCCAGTTGCCACAGTCACCACGGATGCCTCTCTGATCGGGTGGGGGGGGGCATGATCAGGGCAGGATGGTCCACGGGACGTGGCAACCCATAGAATACCACCTGCACATAAATGTCCTGGAGATGAGAGCAGTGCTTTTAACGTTGCAAGCCCTCGACGACTTTCTTCCCACAGGGACTATTGCAGTACAGACGGACAACATGTCCGTGGTCTGGTACATCAACAAACAGGGCGGAACCAGGTCCTATCCCTTATGTCGAGAAGCTCTCAGACTTTGGCAATGGGCGATCTCTTCTCAGCGGTTTCTGATAGCAACGCACATCCCCGGCAGGTCCAACCTACTGGCGGACAGGCTAAGCAGATCTATTCTGATGCCTCACGAGTGGTCTCTCAATCAGTCTGTAGTGGATCAGATTTTTCTGAAGTGGGGCACCCCTTGTTGCGATCTTTTCGCTACCCCTCAAAACAGCAAGTGCCCAGATTACTTCACACTATTTCCTCTTCCAGGCCAACCCTTGAGAGACTCTCTATCCCAGGATTGGCCTCGGGGACTTCTTTATGCTTTTCCTCCCTTTCCATTGATTCCACAAGTCATTCAGAAAGCCACCGTTTTGAGAGCCAAATTGATCCTCATTGCTCCATATTGGCCTCGACAAATTTGGTTTCCGTCTCTACATCGTCACCTTCTGGTGCAGCCCTGGCATCTGGACCCAGTTGCGGATCTTTTGATCCACCAGTCGGGTCAGCAGCACCGAGCCATTCATTCTCTCAACCTCACTGCTTGGTTGCTCCACTTCCTTCCCTAGCCAGGCTACCAATGATTTCTGACTCAGTCAGAGACATTTTAGTGTCTTCTTTAAAGTCGCCCACTAGAACTGTTTATGCTAGCAAGTGGCGACGTTTTTCTATTTGGGCAAACGCCAGAAATATTGATCCCTTCACCGCTCCTATACATTCTGTTTTGGATTTCCTGGCGGAGGTTTTTCATTCAGGATCGTCATCATCTACAGTCAAAGTACAAATGGCTGCTATTTCCAAATTTCATGTTGGCTTGCAAGACAATAACATCATGTCTCATAGGTTATGCAAAGCCTTTTTTGAGAGGAGTTTTTCTCCAAAACCGCCTGTGAAACATCCTCCTCCGCAATGGGATCTGAACTTAATGTTGGCATCCCTAATTCTACCTCCTTCGAACCGTCTGCTACGTGTTCTTTAAAGTTGTTGACATGGAAAACTATATTTTTGCTGGCTGTTACTTCTGCAAGAAGAGTTTCTGAGATTCAGGCCCTCTGTATTCGTTCACCTTATCTGGTGTTTCATAAGGATAGGGTTTCGCTCAGGACTAACCCTTCCTTTCTTCCCAAGGTTGTATCTCAAGCCAATATTAACCAATCTATTGATCTACCAGTTTTCTTTCCTAACTATTCTGACAGAGCTGAACAGAAGCTGCATTTTTGGATGTTCATCGTCAGCTCAGGTACTACTTACATAGGACTAAACAACTTAGAAAATCAGACCAATTGTTTGTCTCCTATGCAGGAAGCAGGTTGGGTCTTCCAGTATCTAAAGTGACCTTATCTAGATGGTTGACTTCCACCATTTCCTATGTGTACTCTCTAAGGGGCAAACAACTATCTTCTAAGCCAAAAGCTCATTCGACCAGGAGTCTATCCACTTCTGTAGCCTTTCAGGATAGACTTCCCATTGACACTATTTGTGCAGCAGCTACTTGGGCCACGCCTCATACTTTTGTGTCTCATTACAAGTTGGATTTGGCCTCCAGAGATAGGGCCAGTTTTGGTTCCACTGTTCTCAAGAGTCTGTTCCATTGAGCCACCCGGGATACAGGTGCTAGGACGGTCCCATCCAGCAAGAATGAAGGCGAGATTGACAACTTAACATTTAGAAGTTATGTACCTACCATAACGTTCCATGTTAGTTGTCTTCATCTCGCCTTCTTCTTAAGGCCCCACCCTCCTTCCCCCTGGCCTGGACAGATCTTGGAGAGTTCCTATTAGATTGCTTCCTCTGGAGCATTGTTATGAGGACTTCTTTTAGGAACCATGGTTCCTAATTATATTAGGATAAGTCTTTAGCAGGGTTAGTTAGCTGCCAAACGAGATCTGAGGTAGTTCCGCCTTGCATCATGGGATATAGGGTTGCCTCGAGCTGGTAAAAGGAGTTCTCGAGCTAAAGCTAGTGCCGAGTCGGAGCCGAGGATCGGCTCCGAACCCATCCAGCAAGAAGAAGGCGAGATGAAGACAACTAACATGGAACGTTATGGTAGGTACATAACTTCTAATTATTTTACATTAAAACGGTTCGCGGTCTGCACTCTTGTGGGAGGAGAGGCTGGACTCTGCCCTTCTGAGCTGGGAATTTCTGGTTAAAGGCTTATAGTGCCTGCATATTTGAACTGCTTCTTACTGAAATTGGTACACCTTGTTTGCTGTAGCATAGACTAGATCCATGCCTGCTGAATCTAGCTTTATTTGTATGCTGCTTGTTTGTTTGTTATTTCCCTGAAACGCTAATTCCACCTAAAACACGGCTTTTCAGCGCTTCTGTGGATCCCTAGTGATATCTGCATTGCTTACTGTACTTATTTCCATGTTTCACTTGAAAGAAAGTTACTGTTTGTCGTTTTTGCATTTAAGTTACCTGTAACACATTGCATTTAAGTTACCTGGCATTTGCTCACTAAAGCAATTATATAATTCAGCACTAAAATATTAAAAGCACTACACCCTCACAAACTCCCCTTGAGTACCTCGTTCCCCATTGGCCCTTTTTTTTCAATTATAAAGGAATTCCCAATACTATTCTAACATGTCCAAAGGTCAGTTGTCAATCTCCTCTCCGGTCCAACTGGTGAATCTGGGAATCTTGAGGCAATGTTACAACTGCCTCATGTACACAGACAACCCTCTCCTCCTCCCAACAAATTCCAACACATGTGAGAGATGCAACCATATAGCCATACTGGAGGCTAAGCTCTCTCAACTCAGTACTGGCGAAACCAGTCAGGAGGAGAAGGAAACCACACTCACTACAATTCCAGTCTCACATAGACCTACCACTATAGCAAACCAAACACATAAACACACTCGGAGGCTCAAAATAAAAATCTGCCTAAGCAGCAGAGACCTCCAAAGCAGACACCCAAGCAACCGCTACCCCAAAACAAAACACGTGCAACACATAGCTCACAAAGCCAGTGTGCCGAACAGTCACAGCCCTTAAGGCTGAACAACACACCTGATACACTTGTAATAGGTGACTCTATCGTCAGGCACACTGAAGTCCCGCTCACCAGGCTAAACAAGGAGAAGGTCACGGTGAGCTGCCTGTCGGGCGCTAGGATCCGCCACATAACACAAGCAACTCAGGTCACTCCAAGGCAAGTACAAATATGACTCATTCATTGTCCATGCTGGTGTGAATGACCTGAGACGTACCTCCCTGGACTACATGAAAAGAGACATAGAGGAGCTCTCTGAGCATGTAGCTCAGGCCGGTATGACCCTGACCTTGAGTAGCATCTTACCCTCACCAAGAATGATGCCACAATATGAAGACAAGATGATCAATTTCAACAATTGGCTTAAGTATTGGTGTCATTCAAAGGGGATCCAATGCCTGTCAGCCTGGGATGACATGCTCGACAAGCCATGATGCTTCGCTAGGGACGGCTTGCACCTGTCACCCCTGGGCTTTTGGATATTGGCAAAGGCTCTTGCTACCCCCATAGTGCCTTTTTTAGGCAAGGCTCAAAAGACAAACCCACCTCCATAGGTATCACAAGGGATAAGAAACTAAGAGTAATGCTACTCAATGCCAGAAGTCTAAACCTCAAGATGCACGCACTCAAAACTCTCCTTAGCATGGAGAACATCGATATCTGTGCAGTAACAGAAACCTGGTTCAAGGCTCCCGAAAACATCCCAGCACTACCAGGTTATACCTCATACCATGCTTTTTGGACCCAAAACTTAGACCGTACCACAAAAGGAGGGGGAGTATCAATATTCGTCAAAGATACCCACACCTCCAGGTTGGTGGCACAGCACGAAGCATCAGAGACTATCCATGTGCAACTAACAGTGGGTAAAACTGCCTTCCAGTTTATAGCCTGCTACAGACCACCCTTCCAAACCCAGGAACACCACTCGGCCTTCCTGAGAACACTGGAAAATATGAAGGTCTCTCCAAACACCATTATATTGGGCGACTTCAACTACCCAAACATAGAATGGGAGCATTACTCTAGCTCCAACACCCTAGCTTAAAGGTTCCTAGAATTTATAAACTCAAATGCTATGGAACAACTTGTTACCACTCCCACAAGAGGGGAAAACATACTGGACCTGATCATCACCAACATGGGGACTCTATGCTCCAGACCAGAAGTGTATCCCTCACTGGTAAGATCAGACCATAAAGTAATCTCACTGGATATTCACATCCCGACTCCACCCCCTGCCCTGAAAACCACAGTGAAAAAAGTACAGTTTTGTACCTACCATAAATGTAGATGTTCGAGTGTTCACCCTGCTGCAATCATCACACTTGGGCTATCCTGTCGTCAGGCGATCCCGCAGTCGGCCGGATTTCCAAAGTCCTGGTCCGACGTTGGTTGCTGTCGCCTCATCCCTGACGTCAGTGTGCCAGGGGTACATATATTGCAACCAACGCCATTTTCTTCAGTTTTTCTTGCCCCAGATGTCAGGTGCCCCCAAAAAGGTGATCCAAATCAGTACCAAAAAGTGAGAACACTGTGCAGACACAAAACCCCTTAAGCTATAAGCAAATACATCAGTAAGGCATAGCAGAGGTTTAGCCAGTAAATCAGAGGGGTTGGAGGGAGGGTAACCTGAACTGCAGCAGGGTTAACACTCGAACATCTACATTTATGGTAGGTACAAAACTGCACTATGTTCATCGTGTTACTCTGCTGCAGTCATCACACTTGGGTTGAGTCCCAAAGCTAAGGTAGGGTGGAAGCAGTATAGAAGGTTAGAGGAGGCAAGGAGCCCCTGCAGAACTGCAGTGGCGAAGCCTGCCCTGGACTTAGAATAAAGAGGTAAGTGATAGTGTTTGGTGAAGGTGTGTACAGAACTCCAAGTTGCAGCTTCTAAAATTTCCTTGGTAAGAACCCCCCTGAGAAAGGCTGTAGAGGTAGCTGTTGCCCTGGTAGAGTGGGACCTAATGGTAGGAGGAACTGGTTTCCCATGATGGGTATAGCAGAATCGTATGCAATGGCCTATCCATTTAGAAATGGTTTGCTTGGAAATTGCCTTCCCTTGAGAAGCTGTAGCATAGGAAACAAAGAGCTGGTCAGTTTTTCTGAAAGCCTTAGTTTTATCCAAGTAATATCGAAGCTGCCTGTGAATGTCCAAGGAATGTAGGAGTCTCTCACCTTTGTTCTGTGGATTGGAGAAGAAAGTGGGTAGATGGATGGTTTGATTTAAAGCTACGCTGGAAACCACCTTAGGCACGAAGGAAGGATTAGTTCGTAGAGAAACTCTGTCTTGATGAAAAATGAGGAAAGGTTCCACTGCCATAAGTGCCTGTAATTTGCCTGTAATTCTGAAATTCTCCTAGCAGAAGTTATTGCCAGGAGCAAGGCAGTCTTCCAAGATAGGAACTGAAGGTCTGCAGAAAAAGCTGGTTCAAAGGGAGGCAATGTTAGTTTTTCCAGAACAAAGTTGAGGTCCCATGTAGGCGTAGGA
Organism: Protopterus annectens; assembly: GCF_019279795.1. NCBI lineage: Eukaryota > Metazoa > Chordata > Ceratodontiformes > Protopteridae > Protopterus > Protopterus annectens. The sequence continues at coordinate 487,130,616 of NC_056739.1, forward strand.
GCTCTTCTAGGTGGTCTAATGTTTTTTGCCCCTCTGAGGAACTGCCTTAGGAGTGGATTTGAAAATAAAGGTGGATTCGTGTCGTAGTGAGCTGAAATAGCTGAAGCATGGATTTTAATAGAGGAGAAGGAAAGTCCTTTATGCAACATCTCAGCTAAATACTGCAGAATGTGAGGCATATGAGGCTGAGTTGTATCTAGGCCTTTAGCTTGGTTCCAAGCAGAAAACCTTTTCCATTTGTCCGAGTAAGCCTTCCTGGTGCTCGGCCTCCTGGCTTCTAGAATAACATCCAGTACTGCTTGAGAAAGAAGGGCTGGTTGGCTACTTAATTGATTTGCCATGCCACCAGGTTTAAGGTTTTGATCTGGCTGTGTAGAATCTGCTTGTCTTGCTGTGTGAGCAAATGAGGTATTTGAGGCAATATCCATGGTGGGTTGTGAACCATATTCTTCAATAGTGGGTACCAGTGCTGGCAAGGCCAGTCTGGGGCTATGAGAATCATTCGAGGTTTCTTCTTTTTGACCTTCAAAAGAACCTTTGTGAGAAGAGGTAATGGAGGAAAGGCATATACTGTCAGGTTTTTCTAACTGAAAGAGAGAGCATCCACTTTCCATGCTTGTTGGTGGAATGTCCTTGTACAAAATTTTGTCAGCTGGTAGTTTTGAGGACTGGCAAATGGGTCTGTATTTGGTAGGCCCCATCTTTGAGTTATCATTGCAGATATTTGTGGGTCTAGCTTCCACTCATGGGGATCTTTGATGTTTCTGCTTAGGTCGTCTGCCAATGTGTTTTTCTGTCCTGGCAGGAAGTGAGCTTGTAACTGGACTTGGTAGGTCAGAGCTGTGTTCCATAAGATCATTGCTTGCCTGCAAAGAGGGTAGGAATGTGTGCCCCCTTGTTTGTTTATGTACCACATTACTGTGGTGTTGTCCATCTTTATTGCCAGTTGTCCAGGCTGTAGTAGATCCTTGATGGCTGTCAGAGCTTTCTGTACAGCTAGCATCTCTTTTTGGTTTATGTGCAGTTTTCTTTGTTCTGCAGTCCATAGGCCTTGAATGCATTTCCCTGCCATGTGAGCCCCCCAGGCATAGTCTGAAGCATCTGTTGTGATAGTTTGCCTGGGTGGGGGCAAGGTGAAAGGCTGACCCTTGTTGAGGTGACATGCCTGTGCCCACCAGAGAAATTCTTGTTGAAGGCAGGGAATGAGATATATCACTGTGTCCAAGCTGTGGCTGTGTTGAGACCATACGCTTTTTAGGTACCATTGTAATTTCCTCATATGCAGTTTTGCAAATGGTATTATCAGAATGGAAGATGCCATGAAACCCAAAGCCTGCAGAATTTTTCTTGCAGTTAATTGGGTCTTTGTTGCCATTGTCTTGAAATATTGAGTCAGTTGTAATTGCTTGTCTGGTGTAAGATAAGCCTTCTGGGCCGTTGTGTCCAAGCCGGCACCCAGGAATGTCATTTTTTGTGAAGGTACTAGTTTTGACTTCTTTTCGTTTACTGTGTACCCCAGGCAATTTAGTAGATGCTTCACAAAAGCCAGATGTTGTAAGAGAATGTCATTTCTTTCTGCTTGGATGAGGCAGTCATCCAGGTATGGATATATTTGAATTCCTCTTTGTCTGCAGTATGCAATTACTGGTGCCAGGCATTTTGTGAATACTCTGGGCGCAGTAGATAAGCCAAAGGGCAGTGCAGAGAATTGATAATGGGTTGAACCTGCAATGAAACGGAGGTATCTTCTGCAACTTTGTCTGATAGGGACATGCAGGTATGCCTCCTTGAGGTCCAACGTTACCAGCCATGCTTCCTTGCCCAACATGGGAAGTAGCTGCTGTAGTGTTAGCATCTTGAATTTGGGAACTTGTAAGTAAGTGTTCAGAATTGAAAGGTCCAGAATTGGTCTCCAAGCATTTTCCTTCATGGGTACTAGGAATAGTCTTGAGTAAAATCCTTGGCCTTGCTCTTGAGTTGGTACCCTTTGAATGGCTCTCATGGCCATGAGAGCTGTAGTTTGTTTTTGAGCCTCTGCCCTTTGATTTTGTGGCAGGTTTAGCATTCCTCTTTTTATTGGCAAAGTGTGGAAGTGGAATCTGTATCCTCGTAAAATTATGTCCAGGACCCATTTGTCCTTTGTGACCATGTGCCAGTTGTTTACAAATAATGCTAGTTTTCCCCCCAGGGGGGCTGACAAAAGAGCTTTGTTTGGCCAGTTGAGGTGCAAGTCATTGAGTTTGCCTTCTGGTGGCTTGAGACCTGTCTTCTCCTCCCTTCTGGGTTGGAGTGGTCCATTGGCAAGGTTTATACTGAGCTTGTGGTTGTCCTCTGCCCCTTGGGCGCCTGTATTTACCCCTCTGAGGCCTGTCAGTGGCTGGAAAGGACCAATTGTTGGTTGGCCAGTTTCTGCTGAAGCGAGGGGGTTGTACCTGTAGGAAATCTTTGACTGTCTGCATTGATTTTGCCTTATCCTCCATTTTCTTTAAAACTTCTTCTGCTTTAACACCAAAAAGAACATCCTGCTGCAAGGGAGCATCTAGAAGTTTTGCTTTAATATGTTCATGCAGACTCTGCTCCTTTAACCATGCATGCCTACGTATAACTGATCCAGTGACCGCTGCTCTGCAGGAGGCCTCCAAGGAATCAAACCCACATTGTAAGGTATGTTTGCCCACCTGCTCGATGGCGTGCAACAAATCCTGTACTTCTTTCAATTCAGATTGTTGAGGAAGAGCTGTTATCTTTTGTTTTAACCGAGAGATCAGAAATTGCTGATACTTAAGCATATGAAATTGACAGTTTAGAGCTCTCATGGCTAAAGTGGCTGAGGTGTAAACCTTTTTCCCCCATCTGTCTAGTGCTCTTGAATCCCTTTCAGAAGGTACTGGATTTTTAGCCATGGAAGCCTTAGCCCCCTTGGGACCCTGGGAGATAGTCTCTGGGTCAGCTACTGGGCTTTTGTAAAGGAATTTATGGGAATCAGGTATTCTGTAATATCTGTCAAGCTTGGCCGGGGCAGGAGGCAGAGAGTCAGGGTTGAAACTGGATTCTAAATGAACATCATCCACAATGTCCAGAACAGGAGGGATGGCTAGATGTCTGTGTTGGGGGAGTAAAAGAAACTCTCTGAGCCTTTTCTTGAAATCAGAGTAATCCTGACCTTCCCAGTGAAAATGCTCCCTCATAGTGTGTAAAGTTTCCTCAAAAGAGTAATCTTCTGGAGGGGAAGCTGAGGGAATAGAGTCCTCAGCATCAGAATCTTCATAAGGAGAGAAGGAATAGTCTTGGTCTTCAGACGAATCCGAAGAAATAGACAGTTGTTCAGAGGAAGCAGATTCTTCCTCTTGTCTAGGCCTTTTGTCAGGAGGAGGCTGGGAACCCCTGATAAGAGTAATCAGATCTTCAGCCATCTTAAGCGTCTGTTTCTTAGGCATAGGGCCTTGAATAGGAGACTGAAGTGAAGCTTTTTTCGATTTGGAAGGAGTTTTCGATTTTGAAAACGTTTTGACTGTAAGAGTCGGTCTGAAAACGCCTTCAGAAAGCAAAGGTGTTTCAGAAGTACCGGCATCCTTGGAAGGTAAGTCGTCGGTAGGGCCTGAAGTAAAAGGTTGCCTCGGCCTAGTACATTCCATCAAAATATCCGTAGCGGTCTCAGGTTCCTCAACTGCGGTAGTCAGAGGCTGCGTCGGAGCCTCACAGATAACCGGAGACCGGATCAACCGAGGCCTCGGAATCAGGCTTAGGCCTGGGCTGTCGATCCTTATCCCTGCGTTTTTTGTGCACGCCGGTAGTCGGTAGCTCCGACAGCATGTTATAATTAAATTTTCTGCCAAAAAAGAGTCGTGCGAAATCAAATCGTCTTTTAATAGTGCGTTTATTAAATCTAGCACAAAAACGACAAGAAGTGACGTCGTGATCATGGCCTAGGCAGGGTATACAATAAGAATGAAAATCCTTATGAGGTATTTGTTAACTTTTTCTGACATCAGTCTGAGGCAAGAAAAGTTTCCCCAACGGGGTACTTAGCTTTATAGAAGACTTCGGTCTGAAACTCGAATTCAAAAATCTTAGGAGTCGGCCGACCGTCACTTGCGAACTGCTTCTGCTTCGGGCACCGTGCGGCAAGAAAGACTGGGGAAAATGGCATCGGTTGCAATATATGTACCCCTGGCGCACTGACGTCAGGGATGAGGCGACAGCAACCGACGTCGGACCAGGACTTTGGAAATCCGGCCGACTGTGGGACCGCCTGACGACAGGATAGCCCAAGTGTGATGACTGCAGCAGGGTGACACGATGAACATCTTCTCTAAAGCAAATTTCACACTCCTCAAAACCGAGGTGGAATCCTTCAAAGCCCCTGGGCCTGTGGAAAATACGGCCCAGACCGCAGAATCCTTTATAAATCCATTCTGTGAACACCTTCAGGAATGCATGGATCATGCAATCCCAAATAAAACCAAGACCCAATCATCCAAAGGCAGACGTCCTGTCTGGTGGACCCCAGCCATAAACAAACTATACAATAGAAGGAGGAAGCTACTACATGATAGAGCAAAATCCCAAAAAGGGAAGGCATCTTTGATCAGTATTAGCAAAAAACTACGGGCACTCATAAAATCGTCTAAGGCCAGCTTCGAGAGAAAAATTGCACAGGACACCAAGGATAATCACAAGGCTTTCTTTAGTTATGTTAGGAACCTGGGTGGAAATTCCCAGATATGCTCAGAATTAGTCCAAAATGACAAAAAATACACTGAACCCACAGACATTGCCAACATCCTAGCTGACAGGTTCAGCGCAAACTTCTTCCCCCCCCCCTCCCCACCAAAAGGGCAAATATTTATCCCAGCAGAGTGCTGCCCCCCCTAACATCTCAGATGCTTAGGTAAGAGCTGCCCTCTCCAAAGCAAAAAACACAGCATCAATGGGACCTGACGGTGTCCCGGGCTGCGTCCTACATGAACTCCAAGAAGAGCTAAACCCAAACATAAAACTACTGTTCAATCTCAGCCTTACTACAGGATATGTACCCAAAGAGTGGCGTACAGCAACAGTGGTCCCTCTCCACAAAGGTGGTGCCTCAACGGATCCTGGAAACTATCGCCCCATAACCCTGACTAGCTTGGTCTGCAAAGCTATGGAAAGGATCATCATGTACGTCATAAATAAAGATATTGGGGACCTACAGACACTGGATCCTACCCAGTTCGGCTTTGTTAAGGGCAGATCCTGCCTCTTAAACCTGGTTGATTTCTATGAAACAGTCACCAAGGCCATTGACGAGGGGAAGGTGGTCCACACAGCCTACCTGGACCTCGCAAAAGCCTTCGATACAATACCCCACTTGAGCATTATAGATAAGCTCACCAGCTTAAATATAAACCCCTATGTCACTAGATGGGTTGCAAACTGGCTCAAGGACAGAACCCACATGGTTAGAATTGCTGGAGCCATGTCAGACTCCAAACCAGTTACAAGTGGCATCCCACAAGGCTCAGTCCTGGGACTTCTCTTGTTCGGTATATATTTCTCGGAGGTACAGGCCAACACGGAAGGACTGTGGCTGACTAAGTTCGCAGATGATTGCAAACTGGGTGCCATAATCGACTCTCCGGCCGACACAAGCATCATCCAAAAGGGCCTCATAGAAACAGACAACTGGTGCCAGAGCCATGGCCTCAAGCTAAACGCCAAAAAGTGTATAGTCATCCCCTTTGGCAAAAACCACGTGCCCACAAATTACCACGTAGGTGGTAATCCATTAAGTACAGAAGAAGTAATTAGGGACCTGGGGACCCAAGTTGATAGCAATCTCTCATTTGACAACCACGTGGCCAAAGTGGTTAGAAAAACATTTTATATAGCCCACCTAATCATGAAGGGATTCGCATCTAGATCAGGGGAGGTCATTGTGCCTCTTTACTCATCCCTCATCAGGCCCATAATTGAGTACAGTGCCCCTTTTGGGATGTACCTTACCAGACACCTGCAGCAACTGGAAAGACCCCAAAAGTACCTCACCAAGAGGATCATAGGGCTCAAACAGATGCCATATGCTGCCCAGTTAAAGAAACTCCAGCTCTACTCAGTGGCATACCGCCTGCTCAGAGGCGATCTGTGCCTGACATATAAAGCCATGTCCAACCCGGAATTAATGGACATGCTGCACCTCAGAAAATCCAAATCCCATCGAGCTACGCGCTCGAGAGACTTGAACCTCAGCACTCAAATAAATAGGGCATGCTGGAGGGACAGATTCATAACCCAGAGGCTCCCTTCACTCTGGAATAAAATCCCAGTCCAGGTTAGGCAGAGTCCCTCATTGACTCTCTTCAAGAGGAATCTTGATGAGTGGATGGTAGATCGTAGGTTTATCCCAGGTATCACTTCTGTGTCACTGTTAGACAGAGGCACAGTATACTAACCTCGAAAAAGGGCATAGCAAAATTTAATTTACAATGGGTGGCGAAAGCCAAACACACTCTAGCTAGCCCTAGGGCAGATAGCCTAGTATGAACCTATAGTGGTTAAAATATGCACTTTATGCCTACCGAGGCAAAAATTGCCATAAATATCACATTTTAATTACAGATAGCACTATTGGAGTCCTCAGTTTAATACATGCGCTAGGCCTGTAAGAGGATATATCTGCCTCTAATGTAACTAATCAGCTACAAACAGTGCTAGCAGCAGGAATGCTTCAGATTTAAAACACTATGCCAGAGCGATGTCTTTTCTACAGTCTGTTAATAGGTATAAGCCACGAGTGCCGCTGTCAGTAGAATGACTGTGAAAATGAAATCTGCTATCTGTTTCACAAGTTAACCAATACAGATAACGCTGCTATTAGTGTTTGCCATGTATTGAATTGAAAGTATATACAGATACTGCTGGCAGTAGGATGGTAAAGCACTACGCATAAAATAACAATGGAAAAACAAAAACAGTCTATTTAACAGCTCTAAGCTATCATGCGGACTTATTGCCACCAGCTTAAACACTTCAATTTAAACAGTATTAGAAATAGGAATGGAGCAAAACACAGTATGCATGGAACCAACGTTTCACAAGTAGCGCCTCTAAATCTAAACAGCAAAAGCAACACAACCAAACACCACAGCAAGCACATTATACATTGGTACTAGGTTAGACACTGTGATTATACTATTGTATAGAACATTATGTGCCTGAGCTTACTGTTATATATACAGGTTTCAAATGCAGGTAGAGCCATGTAATATGAGTTACAGTAACACAGTAGTCCTGTATTAGCAGTTAAGGGAGGCAAAAACAGAGGCCAGTACAACATAAAAAAACAATTTAATATCTGAACAATGGCACACTTGGAACTTGCTGACGAGCACACTAGCAGCCAAGCAGCTGAATTTTGGGATGAGGCATTAGAAATTTAAAAATGGCACCTTAGGTAGCACCTAGTTATAAGGATTCTGCAGGGAAATTAGAGGAGATGGGGTGGGGTCAAGGGTGAAGGGGCCAGAAATCTATTCACCCTGAGCAAAGTTCAAAGCCGAGAAGGTGAAAACAATTCTTGAGAAAACAATCCGTGGAGAATGGAGGCCAAAATCACTGATAGCAGCTGGTACAAAGCCTAAGGGTAAGTGGAGGGAGCCCAGGAGTGGACACGAGGGATTACCAAGCAACAGATCTAATGCCCAAGAATAGGGACATAATAGTCAAGCAGCTACAGCAAGGTGAAAGAAACTAATATAGGAGGAGTGGTAAGCAAAGACCCTATGTTATTGCCTGAGCAGTAGTTAGTTGGGTACAGCTTATTGCTATGGAGGGGATGTATGGCGAGGGGGGTGTGTGTGCTTAGGTCTGCCAGTGTGCACGTCACTGTAAGAGGCTAATAGAGTTAACACCTTAGGAAAACCGTTTCAGCAAACATACATGCCAACAATTGCATGAGTTTTGTCAGCAGACTTCTTTCCTTTAAAATACTCTTGGGAGCTGAATGTAACTCTTGTTCTATATGTAGTCATATTCTAACTTGCACGTCCTATATGCATAAAGCTAATGGATTTGAAATTGCTTTAGATTTTCTGCCAGTTGCTGAACCAAAAATATAGTTTACTATGTGGGATGTTCAATTTGCAGTGTATTTTATATTGGCAAAACTAACCAGGCTTTCAAAAACAGAATATTAGAATATCATAATGATATCTTAAAAGGGAAAGATACAAATGTTCTAGCTAATCATGTGATGGACTGTGTGACACAGCATGTCTTTCTTTGTGTTAGAAATAGTTCATGCAAATGATGGTGAGGGTGACTTAAAAATAAAACTGTGTGTGCTGAACAGAGATCGATATTATTTCTTAAAGCCTTTGTTGAACCAGGTATAAATGATAGCATATCACTGAAACCTGTTTTAAAATCATGCCCACTACAAGAATGAAATGGGGGCTTGGCATATAGAAGAGATTTCATTGGTGATATGCAGGTCATGTGACTTGTTATAAGAAGTGAACGAGTGTTTCTTTTTTTTTTTTTGTTTTTTTAATTTGAATCCTGTGTTTTTTATCTTTTATTTGACTGAGTTTTATGCTATTTAAATGCTGATCTGAAGTAGGATTGTTCATTTGCCAGCAACCTGTGGGGTTACGGATCCGAGCCGGCAACTTGTTTCAAGCTAATGGATCCGAGCTCCTAGCTCCTCCCTTCACCCATAATCCCCTGCTAACCCTCCATGACCTCAGATCTAGTTTGCCGCGCTTGTGATGGCTGGGTCCTTTTTTGAGCTCTACAGATAAGTGAGGAAAAAGTTAACTTTTTCTAGCATTTTTCGTCAGGAATTTCTTTTTAAGTTTAAATTAATACTTGTAAAGTGTGTCTGAGTTGGGTTCCCTATTTTTTAATTAATACCCTCCCTTCGCTGGTCGCTAGTGTGCGAGTGTTTGTTGAGTGTCTTTTGGGGCCTGTGTGTGTGTGTAGTTGTTTTTCTTTTTCTTTTTAGTTTAAAAAAAAAAAAAAAAAAAAAAAAAAAAAGGAATGGCTGAGGCCCCAAAAGCCATATTTTCTAAATGTACCGAGTGTGGCCATAAGCTCTCCCCGGCTGATGGCCACACTCGGTGCGTTCGGTGCCTTGGGGTTGAACACCTCACCTCAGGCTGTACTATCTGTGCAGCGTTCAACCCCAGGGCACTGAAAGAATGGAGGTCGAAGCTGGTCCTGGCGGGACTTCTACCCCCGGATTCAGCTTCGGCCTCCGCTACCTCTGCTGCTCCCGTGGCTCCATCACAGCCTGTGGTGGTTGCCACTCCTGCCCCCCTGCCTCCAACTGGGAGTCAAACTCCCGCTAAAGTGTCGGAGGACAGGGAGGCCAGGAGGGAGAAACGGAGGGAGAAGCACCACAAGCGACAGGCCGAGACCTCCATTTCGGCCCCGCCAGCTAAGCGGGCTTCTCCCTCCATTGCTTCTAGGTCTCCTCCTCCTCGGCTCCAATCCCCTTCTTTCTCCCCGGGGCCCGAGGAGGAGACCCGATCTCCGTCGAGGTCATCGAGACGGCATTCCAGGCCTGCCTCGGTGGCCTCTTCGAGATCCACTTTCAGCTTATCAGATGCAGACTTGGACCGGATGATGCGAAGGTTCATCCAGGCCCAGCTGCAGATGGGAGTGCTCTTGCCTCCTCCCCCCCCCCCCCTCAGGGGGGGAGCTCGACACCTTTTTTCCACCCAATTGCTCCTTCTCCGACCTGCTACCTGGGTTCGGAGCGCTCGGAGCCGAGCAGCCTTGGAGCCGGGGGTGGGTCGGCGCCGACAGTACTTGGTACTTCGGATCCGACCCTACCCTCGAGCCTGTCTGATCCGACCTCTCGGAGCCGTGATCCGAGCTTCGGATCCGGGGGATTCAGTGTGCCTTCGGCTCCGTCCAGGTCGGAGCGCACTGGTCCCTCAGATCCGACTGTCTCGGCGCCGGCTCCGATCCCTTCATCGGATACGAGTGGGAGCCGACTTTCGGATCCATTGGAGAGTGGCTCTCCCTCGGCATTCGATGTTGTGGAGAGGGCTCTGTTGAGAGCATCCGGACCCCCGGTCCTTGCATCGACTCCTCCCTGCACTCCCTCTCTGCTGGGCCAGGCTTCCATCACCCGGCCAAAGGGACAGCCTGCTTCGATGTCACAGATAGTTCCATTGGAACAAGATGTTGCTGGCGAGGCCTCCTCGGACAGTCCCCCCGAGGAAGCTCCCCGCAAGCATAAGTGCAAAAGGAGGCACGTGGACTCCCCTGAGTCCTTAACCGAGGACACGGACTTGGAGGAAGGGGAAGGCTCCCCAAGATCACCCCCTGAGGATGTCTCCTTTGGAGACATCATGGAGATGCTGAGAATCAGAGGTGGGTGATCTGCCCCCAAGTCTTCCTCTGATGAGTCCGTGTTTCTGGAGGCATTCGAGGCAGGCCCGTCTACCTCCTGGGTGTCCCCTCCAGCCGATCCCCTGGTGGACCTCATTACCACCAGGGCATGGAAGGATCCGGACACCGTGGAGCCAATACCGAAGCGACCGGATAGGATTCTTAGCCCCCCCTCAGACCGGTCACATTGGAGTAAGGGCCCCCCTGTAGATGCCATGTTGACGGCGGCAGCCACAAAGAGGGAATTGGCTCAGGAGAGTCCCTCAGTCCATCCACCGAGCAAAGAGTCCCGTTTGATGGATCTCTTAGGGAAGCGAGTCTTTAGTTCAGCGACCTTCTCAGTAAGGTCTCTGAACTATATGGCACATGTCATCAGGATGCAGCGGGATCTTATCAAAGAATACACTGCATCCCCCCCTGAGTCCATGTCGGAGGAGGATAAACAATTGTACTCCACCCGAATGGCCACTCTGAGATCTATTTCAAACACCTCTATGCGGCTGTTGTCCCACGCCACAGAGGGAGCTGCTAGGGCCAGCGGAGCAGGCCTAGTCATGAGACGTCAGGCCTGGCTCCATCATTGCGACTTTATGGAGCCCTTTAAAGCGTCCTTCGCGAACGCCCCCTTTGATGGTTCTGCCCTTTTTGGCAAAACAGTTCGCGAGACGCTTGTCCAGAGTGAGAAGGATGGGAAGACGTCTGCCGTCGGAGTCCGCTTCTCTGCTCCCCAGCGGTCCTTTTCAAGGAACCAAAAGGGTCAGAAGAAGATGTGGTTCCAGAAATCACAACATTCCCAACCAGCTCCGGACAACCAGTCCTACCATGGCAGAGGTGGACAGGGAGGACGTCGCCCCAGGGGCAGAGGGGCTCCGAGAAATTTTGGGTCCAGAGAACCTTTCTCTGAGCGGCCCGCGCAGCAGCCCTGAGGGGTTGCCTGGCTGCTCCACTCTGGAGGCAGTCGGGGGGCGTTTTTCGAAACATCTAGCAGCATGTGAGTCCATCACAACAGACCGCTGGGTGCTTCGCATCATATCCAGAGGGTACAAAATACCAATTCTTCATGTCCCCCGATCCAAGAACCTCCCCGATGTACCACCCGATCACAGGGAGGCCGCAGCAGAAATACAGCAGCTGCTAAGAAAAGAGCCATCCAGCCCGTCCCCAAGACCAGCTCGGATTAGGGTTCTACTCCAGGTTCTTTTGGTGCCAAAAAGACGGGGATCTGAGACCCATCCTAGACCTTTCCGCTTGAACCTGTCAGTAACCAAGGAAAAATTCGAATGGTCACTCTTCAATCTATCCTCCTTTTGAGGGAGAACGATTGGATGTGCTCTGTAGACCTCAAGGATGCGTATTACCACATCTTAATGGACAAATGATCCAGGAGGTTCCTTCACTTCCGGCTGGGAGCCAGTCACTACCAGTTCAGGGTCCTTCCCTTTGGCCTCACCACAGCCCCCAGGGTGTTCACCAAAGTGTTAGCAGTGATTGCGGCCCACCTGAGACTCCAGGGAATTCAGATCTTCCCGTACCTGGACGACTGGCTCCTGACCGCACCAACAAGGCATCTACTTTGCTCGGCCAGAGACTTCTTTCTCCATCTAGCCCCACAACTAGGCATTACTATCAATGTCGCCAAATCTCTACTTGCTCCAACTCAGATCATAGAATTCATAGGTGCCAGAATAAACACCAGAGATTTGCGAGCCTTCCTAACTGCCGAGAGAATCAGAAATCTACAACTTCATGTGCGGGCTATCCTTCATTCAGAGGCTTCACCAGCGGAATTGATCCTGAGGGCACTAGGCTCCATGGCGGCAGCGATTACACTCCTTCCATGCACTCGTTTGAACATGCGAGTCCTGCAATGGACTCTGTTAGTGCAATGGTCCTTCCTATCCCTTCCTCTCCACCATCCCATTGCTATCAGCAAGGCTTGCAGAAGGGCGCTACTATGGTGGCTCCAAGCATCGAACTTCCATACGGGCCGTCCCTTCTGCACCTCTCCCCCTATCGCCACTGTGACCATGGACGCTTCCCGCCTCGGGTGGGGGGGGCATTACTCAGGCAGGACAGTCCAAGGCACGTGGAATGATACAGAGACCTCCCTGCATATCAGCGTTCTGGAGATGAGAGCGGTGCTGTTGGCGTTGCAAGCACTTCAGAGCTTCCTCCCCGCAGGAACGATTGCAATTCACTCGGACAACATGTCAGTGGTCTGGTATATCAACAAACAGGGGGGAACCAGATCTTATCCTCTTTGCCGCGAAGCCATGAGAGTGTGGGAATGGGCGATCTCCACCAACCGCTTTCTGATTGCAACGCACATTCCGGGGAGGACCAACATCCTAGCGGACAAGCTCAGCCGCACACTTCTTACCCTTTACGAGTGGTATCTCAATCCTCTAGTAGCGAAGCAGATATTCGCAACATGGGGGCAACCCTGCTGCGATCTTTTTGCATCTCCATCAAACGCCAAATGCGACAATTTCTTCGCTCTAATCCCCCCACCAGGGGAATCTCCAAGAGACGCTCTGGTGCATGCTTGGCCACCCAGTCTACTCTATGCCTATTCTCCTCTTCCAATGATGATACAACTCTTACAGAAAGCCTCGCGGTTGGGGAGCAAGATGATTCTCATTGCCCCATTCTGGCCTCGACAAATTTGGTTCCCTTACCTGTGGTCTCACCTTGTGAATCACCCTTAGATTCTAGATCCCATTCCGGATCTCATCTCCCATCCATTGGACTTGCCAACTCCAAACCTGGACAATCTGAAACTGACAGCTTGGTTGCTCCAGTTCCACTCCTAGTTAGGACTCCCGGTATCTCTTCACCAGTCAAAGCCATCCTCGTGGCAGCGCATAAGCCCTCCACCAGGAAAGTGTATCACAGCAAATGGAAACGTTTTTCCATCTGGGCGGAGCGCCGCGATCTAGATCCCTTTATGGCTCCTCTTCCATCCATTTTAGACTTCCTAACTGAACTCTTTCAAGAAGGCGCTAGTTGTTCAGCAGTCAAAGTGCAATTGGCACCCATTTCTCATTATCATGTGGGACATGATACAGGGCCCTTGATGTCAGCCAAATTGTGTAAAACCTTTCCTCAAGGGTACCTTTTTACTTAGACGTCCTGTAAAAGAAGCCGTACCCCCATGGGATCTTACTTTAGTTCTTCAAGCCTTGACTGCTCCACCCTTTGAACCCGCTGCTTCAGTGGATCTCAAATTCTTGTCATGGAAAACAGCATTCCTTGTAGCCATTACTTCAGCGAAAAGAGTGTCGGAACTTCAGGCTCTTTCTGTAAAGCCTCCATACCTGATTTTTCACCCTGATAGAGCGTACCTCAGGATCAACCCCTCCTTTCTTCCCAAGATAGCATCAGAAACCAACATAAACCAATCCATAAATTTACCGTTTTTCTTCCCTAAATATCAAAATAAGGGTGAATACAAGCTGCACTCATTGGATGTTCATAGGCAGCTTCGTTTTTATACTCATAGGACGGCTGGCCATAGACAATCTGACCAGCTGTTAGTTTCCTTTGCCAAATTTAACTTGGGGAAAGCTATCTCTAAAGTATCTTTATCTCGCTGGATTTCCCAATGTATCCTACTGGCTCATCAAGCCTCGGGTAGACCCGCACCAGAAGGAGTTTGTGCTCATTCCACTCGCTCCATTTCTACTTCTGCGGCTTTCACGTCTAGAGTTCCTTTGGATGATATTTGTTCTGCAGCCACTTGGGCTTCATCTCATACCTTTATCAACCACTACAAGCTAGACCTGCTTTTTAGAGGGAGAGCATCCTTTGGCTCTGCGGTGCTTCCTAATATCCTTCCATGATGGCCACCCAGGGTGCAGGTAGCTGGGGACTCTGTCCCACAGGTTGCTGACAAATGAACAATCCTACTTCAGATTTAGAAGTTATGTACTCACCATAACATTCCATCTGAGTAGGTAGTTCATTTGTCTGCAACCACCCCCCCCCTCCTTCCCCCTGACCTTCTTTGGATCTGTTAGTTTTTAGATATCCTTTGTTGGATATATATTGAGAGGCAAACTCGATCTGAGGTCATGGAGGGTTAGCAGGGGATTATGGGTGAAGGGAGGAGCTAGGAGCTCGGATCCATTAGCTTGAAACAGGTTGCCGGCTCGGATCCGATATCGGATCCGTAACCCCACAGGTTGCAGACAAATGAACTACCTACTCAGATGGAACGTTATGGTGAGTACATAACTTCTAATTTTTAGGCTTTGTTGTTTTGTATTGGTCTGGTGAAGCAGTTTCTTACACTGTGAAAGTGCTCACCATTTGTATATTAAAATTTGATTCTTGGAAGCCGTGGCAGTTTGGAGTTCTTTCTTGTTTCTTATTCAGCCAATTCCTCTTTTTCAGGGATTTTTTGCCCCATGGTGTTTCTTTTCCACAGAAAAGAGGGCTGATGGAGATCAACTCTGTGTCTTTCTTTTGTTGATGGTGTGAGCGTCAAAATGTTAACTTTTCAGTTCCTATTCCCTATGAATTTTCCACAGAGCCTTGTAGTTACATAGATGTAAATGATACTTATCTGCACATACGTATCCATCCTCTCTTCAACAAATTCTTGACATTCTGTGTTTCTTCATCACATTTTCACTTTTCTGCTTTACCCTTTGGTCTTTGCATGGCAGCAAGGGTATTCACAAAGTATATAGCTCCTGTCATATCCTTCTGCAGACTTCAGGGAATCCAGATTTTCCCTTATTTAGATGGTAGTCTTCTCCAAGTTCTTCCACAGTGCTCTCTTCTAAAGGATCGGGACATCACAACAAACTACTTTCTTGGTCTAGGATTTACCTTAAACCTAAAACAGACTCTATTGAGTCTGCCTTAAAACCTAATATTCTTAGGTGCAGGATCAACATTCTAGACAGTCACAGCTTTCCTTGCTTCAGGCAAGGTTCTTTTCTTGTTCAGAACCTTTTCCCTTTGCAGATGACCTTAGCAAGAGAATTTTTGAGGGGCAAGAGGTTCATAGCATCGACTATTCCTATGCCTGACTCCACATGGGGAAGCTTATGTGGTATTTCAGGTCAAGTTGGCTTCAACACTGCCATCCATTAGACTTCCAGATTCCCCTTTTGTCCTGCATCAGGAAGGAGATTCTTTGGTGGATCAGCCAGATTACCCATAGTCCAGGGATATGCTTTCTGGTTCCTACTCCTTGCCAGAAGCTTTACAGAGATGCTTCACTCCTAATATGGGGAACCTGTTCCAACAACATCTTGGTCCAGGGGAGTTGGTCTACCAAGGAGAGACCATATTGGCCTTACAGTCCTTGAATCATCTTTGAACTACAGGTCCTTGCAGAGTATTCACAGGCAACACCACAGCTGTGATACATAAACATGCAAGGGAGACCAATGTTTATCATTTTTGCAGATTGTCTCGATGGCATGGAAAATTGCTAATCAACTGCACAATCTTGTTCTTCAGACTGTTTACAGAAAGAAACTGACCCTAGCACCTTTTGAGCCAATTGCCAGTTCTTCCTTGAAACTTTGTGCATGGAAGACTGTTTTGTTATTAGCCCTTATATCTGCTACAGACTTTGTCCACCCGTCCATATTTTCCACAGGGATAGGATTGCCCTTAGAGCTAAATCTTCAGTCGTGCCCAGAAAGGTTAATGAGTTATCTTTAAACCAATCTGTCAATCTTTCCCCCTCCTCTCCTTCTCCTCATAACAGAGGGGAAATAATTATTCATTCATTGGATGTGCATAGACAGCTCAGATTTTATCTGGACAACACTAAGAGCATTAGGAATGCATACCAGCTGTTTGTGTCTTTTCAAGAAAAGAGAATAAATTGGGGTTGCCATTCTTTGAGCAACCATTTATTCCTGGATTTCCAAAGTCATTTCCTTTTGCTACTCATTTCATGGGGAAACAGCTTCCCACTTTTGTGAAGGCTCTTTCCACTAGGGCTGTAGCTTCTTCCGGGAGCCTTTTTCAAGAGTTTGGATTCCAGAACTTATATTTTTGTAAAAGTAATCAAACCATATTAACCAGTTCACATTTATAAATGCTATACATTACATATACTGTTTATATATCATGTAATCAAAGCAACATTACATACATTGTTCACTTCATGCTTTGTCTTAAACCTCATTCCTCATCTAAAACATGTTTCTGCATATATTGTTCCCACAATTACCATTTTTTTTATGAAATTTGCTCCTACCATTTTCTTAAAGATATCACTTTGTGTTCTTTTATTTCTGTTACAGTATTCACTACTTAAAGTATAGCTGGCTTAGATTTTGATTTCCATTTTCTATTCATTGATTTTTGGCAGCTACCAGAATTAAACTTAACAAGGCCTTGCTATGTCTAGGCAAATCAGATCCTGTATCTCAGCTCAATACATTATTTCCTTGATTGCATTAATTTGCTTGCCCAGTATTCCTGACCGAGTACTCTGTAGAGAATTTTTTAAAGTCTGTCAACTCATGACATTCTGAAAACATATGCTCCCAGGTACCTCTTTCTTTCCCATTACACCTCCAACATTTGCCATCTACCCAAAGAAAAATTCTTTGGGGACTGCTTGGGGTGTAAAAGTATCTGTGCAAACACTTCCAGGCAAAATTTCTTAATCTTCTAGAGACTTTGTGGCATGTTTGGAAGCCATACACAAGCCCATCCATTGTTTTCTTTTGAACTGCTTATCCAGTCTCTTTTTTTACATTCTTTTCTAACCTTCTCTGGTTGATTTCTATAGTTATGCAATATTTACTACAACCTAATTATCCCTTTTTAACAGCAGATTCTGTTCTAGATTCAACTAAAAACTGTACCAGAGCAGGTCTTTCACTTGGGATTCCCCTATCCCTTTCTCTTTGCCTGTACTCTAATTCAGTCCCTGATAGGGTAGGTAGTCTCTAGCATGCAGTCAAAGTATCTTCTTGGACTCATCCTATTCTATTACCTTTCCCTCTCTAGTTATTTGCTTCCAGTACCTTGGTTTCTTTTCCAAATTTCTCCAGTAAATTCCAGCCCATTCTTGCCTACTTTCTGTTCCCCTAATTGCAGTCATCCTTATTGGCAGAATACAATTTCTCCATTCTTGTGTTGGCTTACTTCTTGGAATACTTTCTCCTACTTTTGGAATATAATATTTTGTGTGACTGTTATTCTTCTTAAGCATCTAAATCCAAAATCCTGCATGTTCCTTATTTTTTGACTCCACCCCCCCCCCCCCCCATACTACTATATCATCATCATCCCTTTCCAGTCAGATTTCTGTGTGTTCTATGTATTTAAGCCTTAACTGTAAAGCTGTAAAGTATCCTTCAAATCAGGTAATCCTAAACCACCTTATTCTATTGGAAGCATCATCTTACCCCACTTGACCCTTGCTCTCTTCCCCTCCCAGGTAATTCTGTTCAACTATCTATTAATTATTGACCACAACTTGTTCTCCAGTTGATAAAACTATGTTTGAGCTGTGTATAAAACTAAAGGGACTAAAATCATTTTCATTGCTTGTTTCTTGCTATCTATACGCATAAACATTAGCTTTCAGTTTCTCAGTCTTTGTATTATCTTTTTTTTAGTATTTTCCCACATATCCACAGCTGCTGTAACAAAATCCTTTGTAATCCATACTATTAAATACTTCATTTTACAGTGTAACCATAAGTGTGGGTATTGCTGTGCCAGTTCATGTGTGGGTACATAGTTTACAGTGTAACCATAAGTGTGGGTATTGCTGTGCCATTTCATGTGTGGGTACATAGTTTACAGCTGTAGTGTTTGTTTTATTTTCATTAATTTTATATCTCAAAAATAATTGAAACGGTCTCAGAATGTTCCACAATACTGAGATTTCCTTTTATTTGTTTTCTATCAGGTACAAAATAATATTGTCTGAAAATAATGACAACTTTTGTTGATTACTATACCAATTATATCCTTGAATTTCTAAGTCCCTTATTTTCTTTGCCAATGGCTTTAAATATAGTGAATGTAACAAAGCAGGAAGAAGACTCAGCTCCCTGGTTCCTTTGTTCAGACGCAACTTATCCAAGAGGAATGCTCCCACTTTAATTTTTGCTTCTGATCCCTCTTATATCTTCCTAATTACCCCTGTTATTGTATCAGGGAGTGCAACTGCTTCCATTGCCCTTACTCATAAAATCCCAGCTTACTGTGTCAATTTCTGCATACCCACCACCAACCGCAGTGGCATTTTCCACATTTTTCTTCTCTTTGGCTCTTCATTGTTCAATTAATGTTGCCAAATTTTTGCTTCCCTTTCACAAAACCATATTGGTCCATATCTAATAATTTTGGCAGCATCGTTGTCATTCTTTTACCTGTTATCGACAAACATGTATTGTCATTGTTTAAAAATGAAACGGGTCTTTATAAAGCTGGGTCTGATAGGTCTTTACTGTTGTTAGGTGTTACAGCCACCACAACTTTCATCCAGGAAGTTGGTGCTTCTCCTTCTTTTAAAATACTGTTAAAACCTTCTAGATCTTTTATCACTTTATGTCCAAACTTCCACAGGAATACTGTCCATTCCCAGAGACTTTCCTGCAGATTCATTTTACATCTGTTTTTGTCTCACCTCCTTCTATTGTAACTAATTTTGTTCAACTTTTTCTACATCAAACCTTGGCATACTTAAGTCTTCCATAAATATTTCTGCTTGTGCTCTTTCTTGATTTCTCTGCTTTATACATATAAGTTCCAAAATATCTCTAATATCTCTACAGGATCTCTGTTTATTGTATGCTGTTATAGGCTGCCTAAGTTTGGCAACAACCCTTTCTACTTTATTTTGCCCGAGTCGTTGTGCTACAAGTTTTTGTGCTCTGGAGTTATCAAAAACCAAATGCTCAGCAGCAGTCTATCTAAACTCTTGCATATTACCCAGATACTTCCTTATATTCTCTTTAGCACTGTGCAGTTGCACTTCTTGTTCTGTGAGATTCCCTTTATTCTGCAATACTTTAACCTTTACCAGACCGTCTAAATAATTCTTGTTACTTATTAACTGCATCTCTTTTCATTTTATTTATGCCCTATTTTAAACTCCACTTTCTTTTTATCCTACTCACTGGTTATACCTTCTGAAGAAATTTCAGTCTTCCCTAATAACTGTCAAATATTTTCCACTACCCATTCCTTACTTAAATGCCTTTCTTTTTAGCAGGAAAGGTCAGGGAAATGCCAGTGTCTCATTTTTACTTAATTACCCTACATTTTTATCGGAGCTGTTATTAGCACATGATCTGAAATAGTCATTGGATGTGTGTTGAAGCTTTCAATTAAATGCACATTACTGTGAAATATAATTTCTGTGTAGAATAGCCCAGCTATTGTACCCTTGGGAATAATATGTAAATTCTGTCATAGTTCCTACTACTGAATTTGTGTCTTCCATGCCAAATATTTTCGTAATGTTCTTCAGAAATTTACCCACCTTTGTTTATATATTCCATTCTAGGTCCTCCAGTTACTGCCTTAACTGTTGCAAATAAAGTTCCAGTCCCCATCTATAAGTAATATTACCTGCTGAAAGCTAATTATTTATCTCAAAACTTTCTTAAGCTCCGTTATAGCTTTTTTAGTTGGAATATATATTAGATGTCATTGAACTCCTCCTCCATTGCCAGTAGCCTGTTACTTTCACAAATGTACCATTATCTTTTTTTCCTCTTCTATCACCATTGAAGCTCCTCCATCAATTATTATAAGTACTCTCCTTTTTCCTTTGTCCTTGATATTCTGCTGAAAATCCATCCAGAAATCCTTTCTTTACCAAATTTACATGGTGTCTTCTTTCCAGATGTGTCTCCTGTAGCATTGTTATTTGCACTCTGCATTTCTTAATGTAATTCATAGGTGGTCACTAGGCTAAATAGCCCTAGAGCCCTTACAAGCCTAACCATGTTATACCAGAGTTACCCTTACAACCTTGGCCATTTTATACCTGAGTTACCCTAAATTACCTTGGTTAGATGGGCGTTATTAGCGGAACAAGTCTAAAGTCAGCACTGATTACCTTTGTCCATGAGATACATGAGCACCACCCCAGGGATGAATTTGTGGTCTCCCATCCAGTTATCCAGGTTATGCTTTATTATGGTCAGTGAGGAGCTCTGCTTTATGTGAATTGGGAGTCTATTCCAAAGGAGCGGCAATCTGTGGGAGATGTATCTGTGTCTCCATCATGTTCTGTTGAGGTCACAGGCTAGGTTAAGATCCCTGGAGTGAGTGACTTTTTTGTGGATATTGCAGTAGGACAGGGTAGGAGATTTCCCTGAGGCTAGGCACAAGTCACCTGTCAGCAGCCTATAGGATACAGGGCACAGTGACAGGGCTTTCAGTTTATCCACATAAGACATGTTTTGGAGGCCCTGAATTTTCCTTGTGGGAAACCACTGTGGTGTCTCCAGCTGCTGTGTAGGTGTGTGGTGAGTTACTTGCAAAAAGGTGCATTGTACTCTATTTAATGGCCTAATGAGGGATGAGTACAGTGGAGTTATAACATCCTTAGACCTGGATGCAATGCCCTTACTTATGAGATGTGTAATGTAGAAGGTTTTCCTTACCACTGTGGAGACGTGATGTTTCGAAGTTTAGATTTTTGTCAGTCTGAGTTTGCAACTCTAATACTACTGGGTTTGAGCTTAGGGGGTATTATCAGTACTGTAATCAGCAGGGTATTCCCCTTTACCAAAGGGGATAATAGTGCGCTTTTTGCATTTAGTTTTAGTCCTTTGTTTTGGCACCAATTGTTTGTTGCCCCCAATTTGCAGTCATCAGCGAACTTAGTAAGCCATAGGCAGTGTACTTTAGACTGGACTTCTGAAAAATTGATTCCAAATAGCAATGAACCCACCACAAAACCTTGTGATATGCCACTGGTGAGTGGTCTACTGGTAGAGGCGGAGTCTCAAACTTTAATGGTGTGTGTTCTGTCTGTGAGCCAGTTGGCTACCCATCTATTGAGTTAAGGGTTAATCCCCACCTGGAAGAGTTTCTCAGTGATACCTGAGTGGACAGTTGTGCCAAAAGCCTTGGCCAGGTCAAGATAAGCAGTATGCACTATCTTACCTTCATCTAGGGCTTTGATGACATTCTCAAAGAAGTCTACCAGGTTTAATGAGCATGATCTACCTTTAACAAAGCCAGACTGGGTTGGGTCAAGGGTTTAAAGGTTGCCTCTGTCCCTGTTGATAAGGTCCATGATGATTCTTTCTATGACCTTGAAAATGAGGCTAGTTTGGCTTATGAGTCTATTGCTCCCAGGGTTGGTTGATGGGTTCCCTTTGTGCAAGGTGATTACTGTTGCAGTTCTCCACTCTGTTGGAACATAGCCAGTTATCTGGTTGTGGTTAAAGAGAGCTCCATGTGGGTCCACTTTCTTTGGAATATTGGAGAAGATTTCGCTGGCAAAGTCTCTTATGAGCTTTACATCAGAAGACTTAGAAGCAGAGTCCTCTTCATTCTGATGGCTCATGTCTTGTTGGACAGACTTGTATTTCTTCATTAACCTGTTTTGCATCAAAAAATAACTTTGATCATCCAGGAAAAGGTATTCTGAAGACAGTTGGATACAGCAATTTAATCTCCTACTTCCCTCTCAACATTTTCTTATTCCTGGAATAAGTTTGCCTCTCTCCTGCCTGGAGTACAGTGAATAATAATTTTCGACAAATTCTCCATGTCTCCAGTGTTTGTTCTTTTGCTACACTGTTTTCAGGATCAGCTCTGTCTGCTGGTTTGATGGCAACTTTACTAATACAGGTCCAGGCTGCTTTCTCATGGCCAGGTTTGGAGCATAAACACAATGTGCCCTTTCAGTTAATAAATTCTGCTGTGGAATATCAGTCCAGTTGCTTATTTGTGCCTTCATAAAATGAATACAGTCTGCTGTTTCCAGTTTCTCTGATGCAGCAAAAAATCTGAAGGTTTCCCTGCATGCTGTCTCTTCTAACTGTACCATTTTTTGAAACAGCTCTTCTTGTGCAGTCTCATACTCAGCCAGCCTTTTCTTCATAATCCGCTCTGGGCACATTTGATTTATTTATTTTTTTTAATTCTAGAGTATCAGGAGTCATTTCTTGCACCAGAGCTGAAGCTTGAATTGCCTTTTGCTGAACAGGTTTTTGATGCTTCCCAGTCAGTGTTTTCTCTTCACCTTTTATAGGTTCGTAAGATGATACTACACTATTGGCCCAGAAGCCCTTATAAGCCTAGCCAAGAATTTCACCCATGTTCCCACAAAATCAGCACCTGTTTTCCTTGTCCAGTAGAGAAACAGGTGGGATCCCAGGGGTGTATTTTCTGTTTCCCATCCAGTTGTCCAGATTCCTGTTAAAAGAGGGCTAGTGAGGTACTGTGCTTGACATGGAGAGGGAGTCTATTCCACAGATGAGGGAGTCTTTGAGACACAAATATGTCCTGCCATCAAGTTCTATTAATGTCACAGACCAGGTTGAGCCCTTGCTTGCGGGTTGCGCGAGTGGAGTTTGACTTACGGATATGCAGCAACTCCATCAAGGCTGGGTCTGATATGGCTTTGTATGCCAGACACAGGTCACCTCTGAACAGTCTGTACAAGATTGAGTAGAGGGACAGGGCATATAGCCTATCTGTATAGGCTAGGTGTTTTGAGACCCTGAATTTTCCTGGTCAGGAACCTCTGTTGTCTCTCCAGCTGCTGCATGTGCTTGGCAAGGTACATGCTGAAGGGGGGATTGTACCTGATGATGGTTCTGATAAGGGAGGAGTACAGGGATGTTATGACCTCCTTTTTCCTTGATGAAATACCCTTACTTATGAGCTGGGCCATGTAGTAAGCCTTCCGTACAACTGGGGCAAGGAGGTGATCAAAAGTCAGGTTGCTATCAGCCTTGGTGCCTAAGTCCCTCACAACTGATTGCATGCTTAGTACATTGTTACTAATGTGATAATCAGTAGGGATGCCATTTTCACCAAAGGGGATAATGATGCATTTCTTGGCATTCAGTTTGAGGCCATGCTTTTGGCAGCAGTCATTACTTTGGGTAAGGGCCTCTTGGAGGATGTTCACATCACTAGGGGAATTTAAGACCGCACCAAGCTTGCAGTCATCTGAAAACTTGGACATCCATAGACCACTGGTTTAGGTGTGCACATCATAAAAGTATATCCTAAACAGTAGAGGCCCCAAGACCGATCCTTGGGGTACACCACTTATTATGGATCTACTACTAGTGGAGGATTCCCCTATTTTGACTGAGTGGGTTGTGTCAGTGAACCAGTTGGCTACCTATCTGGTAACGTACAGGTTGATGCCTAGCTGGGAGAGTTTATCTATTATGCCTGAGTGGGGAATAGTGTCAAAGGCATTGGTTAGGTCAAGGTAGGCGGTATGCACTGTCTTCCCCTCGTCCATGGCTTTGGTGACCGTTTCGAAGAAGTCTATCAAGTTTAACAGGTGTGATTTCCCTTTCACAAAACCACACTGTGTGGGGTCAAGGGTTTGGAGGTTGCCAATGACCTTGTTTATAAGGTCCATGATAATGCGTTCCATGACCTTGCAAATCAGGCTAATTAGGCTGATGGGCCTGTAATTCCCCTTGACTTACGTTCAGTCTCCCACACCTCACACTTTAAAAATGAACTAAAAGCTTATTTTCTCAATTCCAGAACTTGCCCTTGCCATGACCCTACCTAGTCTTCCTTCCCTTTATGTACCCTCAAAAGGACCATACTTAGTACCTCATTGCACCTCTCTCTCCAATGTGTCTACTATGCATTTGCACAATTTTATACAAACAAAAAATGTTAATTGTTGACCTATTGAACTATATCAATGTAAAATTGTTACTTAGCTTCTTTTTAATGCAACTTTAACTGTATGCATGTATCCCAACATATGTGAATCGTTTTGCTATAACTGCTAGTATATCAATATTGTTTAAAATTGTACTTGTTTTAAAATGTATTACTGGAGCTTTTCTCCTCGGGTCTCTACTGAAAATGGGCCACAAGCCCAGTTGGACAAACCTGGTTAACAAATGTCAATAAATAAATAAATCAATAAATAATTGCCTGGGTCAGTGGACGCTCCACCTTTGTGTAAAGGGATGACGGTGGCTGTCCTCCATTTGGCTGGACTGAAGCCAGTGCTCTGGCTTTGGTTGAATAGGGTGCCTAATGGAGCTGAGAGCTCATGCTTGAGTTCATGTAGGATGCAGCCAGGGATGTTGTTTGGTCCGATAGAGACAGTATTTTCTGCCTTTGAGAGGGCATTAAGGTTTACTGGGGGGACAGGAGATGAAGTTTTCACTGAACCTGCCTGCCAGCAGGTTGGCTATATTTATGGCGTTTGTGTATGTGGTGTTCATGACCACCAGTTCAGAGCAGATTTGGGTGTTACCTTTGAGAATGCGGGCGTATGTGAAGTAGGCCTTGTGATTGTCCTTGGTGGATGTGGCCAATTTGGACTCGAAGTTAGCCTTAGAGGATTTCACCAGTGACCTTATTTGTTTGTTCAGACAAGTGGAGATTGCTTCCAGTTTGGCACTTGCTCCTTCTTGGTCCTAGACAGCAGTTATTTCCTTTTATTATAGAGTTTGTTTATTGCTGCAGTCCACCAGACAGGTTTACTCTTCCTTGACGAACATGATTTGGTCCTGTCAGGTATTGCTGTGTCCGTACAGCTATGTATGTGTTCATATAGTTTTTTGGTAAAGGCTGGGATATTAATGCTAGTTCCAACTGAAGGGATGGTGGCTGTGAAGCTGTTTATACCTGCTCTCAGGAGGTTGTAGTCCGCTTTGGAAAGCACTATGGGGAGGCAAGAGCCTTTGCCAGAATCATGAAGCCCAGGGGAGACAGGTGAAGGCCATCTCTGGCAAAGCATCATGGTCTGTCAATCATGTCCTTCCAGACTGTAAGGTACTAGATCCCCTTGGAATGACACCAGAAACTAAGCCAATTGTTAAAGTCAGTCATTTTCTGTTTGTATTGAGGCATCATTCTGGGTGATGGTAGGATGCTGCTTAAGGCTAGGGACATACCTGCCTGGGACACGCATTCAGCGAGTTCAGTCATGACTCTCTCCATGTAGTCCAGAGAGGTACATCTCAAGTCATTCACACTGTCATGGACTACGACAGTCATAGCAATACATGTTGTTAAGAGACTTGAGTGCGTGCATGATGTGGTGGATTCTAGTACCCGACAGGCAACTTATAGTGACTTTCTCCTTGTCTATCCTGGTGAGGGGCACATCTGTGTGCCTCACGATAGTCTCCTATGACTAGTATGTTGGGCTTGTGGCTGGGCCTTAGAGGCTCTGAGACACAGGCTTGTGTACTATGTGTGTGGTGCTTGGTGCTGTAGGTTATGTGCATCCGTGTTCTCTTTTGTTTAGGTATGTTTTTGTTGAGAACTTCTGCATATGTCAAAGTGTGTTGTATAGGTGTGGGTGGTGTTAGAGGTGTGGTGTTTGTGCAGACAACCTTCTCAGTGTCAGATGTACTGGCTTGTGACTGAGATAGCAAGGATTCCAGGCTCTTAATGTAATTGCATCTCTCACGTATTGTGTTCGTATGCTGTAGTAGTACAGGGTTGTCCATGTACATAAAGCAGATGCTACACTGTCTGATAATACCCATATCAATCAGGCTAGCAGGAGAAACCGTAGAAAATTGTCCATCCATGGTTTTCAGAATCTGTGGAAGAGAGGTTGGGGATAGTAGAGTGGGTACTATGTGAGGAGAGCACTTATAGGTGTGAGTAGGGCTGGATAAAATCAATGCAGTAGCTGCAAGCGAGAGGCCTCCCTTACACAGGAGTACTGGTAAGGGAAAAAATGCAGCTGAGATACCTTGTAAAGAAGCGGTGGTGCGCAATACGCAAATCCGTGCAAACTCATGGTTTAAATACCACAAAAACAAAAGTAAAATAGAAACAGTGGAATGTTCTTGTTGATTTTCTTTCAAGTTTTCAAAGTTTTTTCTTTGCTAGCATCCAGGCAGTGTATTTACTAGCCAGTAACTGAATTTGCTAAAACTGACAGTTATTGGCCCTTACCTCTCAGTTTCTTTTTTCACAGTGGGAGAGCTGAAATTAAACCATTGACCAGTGGACAGCCATCTTGGAAGTCCCAGAATGATTCTCTTTTGATACCTTTCAGGCACACTTGTTCCATGAGGATGTGCAGTAGGTATTTTAAGGAGTCAAGAAAACCTGCAGCTAGAAAATCTTGACCGTTACAAGTGGAAGAGGTTTTCTACATGGTGCCCAGTCAATAACAGAAGTCTCAAAAGGGTTTTGATCCCTCTAGTTTTAAAATATTTGTGCGTTTCTTAAAGATAGTTTGTCAAATGCTCCTATCAAAGTACATCTTGTAGCCATCTTATCTCGTCTGCCATGGACTCCCCTTTTTCATCTCTTTTTGAGGTCAAGCAGTTTATGAAAGATGTGTTGTACTTGAGACCCCCTTGAAAGTAATTCCTCCTCCCTAGGATCTCAGCTTTGTTTTTGAAAAATTTACCTTGCCTCTTTTTGAACCTGCATTTTAGGCTGATATATGGTTCATTTATAGGAAGACTGTTCTTGTCATTGCTTTGCCATCTGCAAGGCAAGTCTCTGAGCAGCAGGATGTCATGGTGGGCCAACCCCATCTGATTTTCGCATGGATGGGGTTGTGTTTCGCACTATTCCATCATTCATGCTTCAGATTGTTTCTGAATTTGCCTTGAATCAAGCCAACAGTCTCCCAGTGTTCTATACTGATCCAAAAAAAACAAAGGAAAAATGATTCTACATACCTTGGATGCATACAGGCAGCTCAGGTACTACCTTGATTTAACAAAGCACTTTAAGAATGCTGAACAGCTGTTTATCTACTATGCAGGGTCTAAGATATTTCTCCTGTATGGGGGCTAAAAAAGGTCAGTCTGTCTCTAAGCCACGTATTGTACAATGGTTGTCCTTTGCTATTGTTTTCAGTTACACCTATTGGTAAATCTCTTCTAGGTAAGGTTGTTTCACAGGGCTAAGACCTTATTCTCTCCAGTGGCATATTGGAAAGTGGTGGACTTCAAAAGCATTCTAGAGGTAGTAACATGATCCTGTGTTCATATTTTCACAGTGTGCAACAAACTGTATTCCTTTTCAAGCTCCAGAGCAGTCTTTGTTAGGACACTTTAGGACCCTTTTCTAGGGGATCCATTATCCTTATATTTCCATCTCCCATGAGAATAAGCTTTGGGCTGAAGCAGTGGAATGGTTAACATAGTGCAGATGTTCTTCATGTTTCACTATTGCAGTCATTATATTTGGGTTATCTGCTTGCAGTAGCCCTCAGTCAGCCTGATTAACAAAGTCTTGGGTCCTACGTCGGTTGCTGTCTCTTCTTCCGTAACGTCAGGTCGTCAGGGGTATAAAATATGCAGCTGACATCATTACATCAGTCTTTCTTGCTGTGCGGTGCCTGAAGCAGAAGCAGTTTGCAAGTGCCAGTCAGCCGACTCCTGAAGTTTTCATTTTCAAGTTTCAGAACTGAAGTCTTCAACTAAAAAGCTAAGTACCTCGTTGGGGAAACGTTTTCTTGTTCCAATCTGATGTCAGTAAAAGTAAATAATTGCATTTCTTGTGGAAAGCAAATACCTCATAAAGATTTTCATTCGTACTGCATTCCTTGCCTAGGCCCTGACCACGACATACCTTGCTGTCGGTTTTGTGCCTTATTTAAACCATGAACTATCAGTAGTCGGTATATTTGCGCTTCTAAATATTTTGGTGCTCGGTTCAATTATCCTAATATGTCTTCAGTAAGCCATCCAACTACCGACATTCCGAAAAAATGCAAAGATAAAGACAGAGACAGGCCGCCCAGTTCGCCGGTACTCAGTGAGGTGCTTTTGCAGCCCCTGATACCCTCTACTTCAGATTCCCAGGCCTCTACTGAGACCCATTCGGAGTCCGGTATGCCGCGAGATGCTTCAACTGTGGAACCTGTGGATGTCTCTACCTTGGACGGGTCCAGAGCCGCTGTGCAGGCACTGGCTTCCGAGCTTGTATTCAGGCCAACTGACTTGAATATTAAACTGGCGCCATCTTCTTCTTCAAGGCCTAAAACTCGAACCATGCCTAGACGCCCAGACCGCATGGTCAGGCCTCTATGCCTAAAAAACAAATGATAAGAATGGCTGAAGACCTTATTACTTTTAATCAGGGGAAGTCAACCTTCCCCCTCTAAGAGACTTAGGATAGAGTTTGCTTATGATACTTCCAATCAGGATTCTGAAATTTCTGTTTCCTCTGATGACTGGGATTTACCCTTATCTACCTATGAGGACTCTGATGCTGAGGACTCTATTCCCTCTGCCCCCCCCCCCCCCAAGAGGATCTCCCTTTTGGTGAAACCTTGCATACTCTCAGGGAGCATTTTCGTTGGGAAAATCAGGGTTTCTCTGATTCTAAAAAGAGGCTTGGGGATTTCTTACTCCTGCCCCAGCACAGGCCTTTAGCTATACCACCTGGACTGGACATTGTTGATGGTGCCTTTTTGGAATCTAGCATGGCCCCTGACTCTTTACCTCCTGCTTCCAGAAAACCTGATGGATGTTACAGGGTTTCTGACTCTCACAAGTTCCTTTTCAAAAATCCTACTGCGGATCCTGAAACCGTTTCACAGGGACCCAAGGGCATTAAAGCTACTACTGCCAAATATCCTACCCCCTCTGATAGAGACTCCAGGGCACTGGGTCGATGGGGTAAGAAGGTATGCACTT
Source organism: Protopterus annectens (assembly GCF_019279795.1). Lineage (NCBI taxonomy): Eukaryota > Metazoa > Chordata > Ceratodontiformes > Protopteridae > Protopterus > Protopterus annectens. Next base: position 487,159,793 of record NC_056739.1, read on the forward strand.
CTGCAACTTTGGCCATTAGGGCCTTGAATTGCCAGTTTCGTATGTTAAAGTATCAGCAGCATTTTATTGGATTGCTTAAACAGAAAAATGATGTTGATTCCTGGTTGCGCTGAAAATAAGGATTTACAGGATTTAATGCTTTCTGCTGAACAAGTTGGAAAACATACATTGCAATGTGGTTTGACTCACTAGAGGCATCTTGCAGGGCTGCGATAACTGGGTCTGTATTTAGAAGGCGTGCTTGGTTTAAGGAGCAATGCTTGCCAGATCATGTTAAAGTGAAATTACTGGATGCTTCCTTAGATCAGGACCGCCTGTTTGGCAAAAAGGCAGAAGAAGGTCTTAAAAAGATGGAGGAAAGAGCTAAATATATGCAAACTGTTAAAGATTTTTTACAAATACAACCTTCAAGATTTAGTAGGCATTGGCCTTCTAAGTTGGTCCTTTCCTGCCTCTTCCAGACCTTCTCAGTCCAAACCTAGATCCAGCAGAGCATCCAGGCTTCAGTCCCAGAGACGCACAGGATTAACCAGTGGAGGGCCTCCACTCCCAAATCTGGGAGTAATAAAACTCCCCCTTATGGTAAACTGTCTCAGTGACTTATTTTTAAAACTTCCAAGCACTTCTCAACTGACTGCCTCTTTGGGGGGAAAGATTGCACTTCATGCAAAGAACTTGGGGACTTATTACCCAGGAGTTTTAAATATAGTGTCCCAAGGATACAGATTTCACTTCCACACATTACCAACTCCAAGCGGTTGGCCGGACCTACTTCCAAAATAGTGGGCAGAGGCCCAAAAGCAAGTACTCTCTCAAGCATTCAATTGACACCAGAAGAGGAAAAGGGACAAGGTTACTACTCGAGATTTTCCCTGGTACCCAGAAAAGGCAATTCATGGCATCCTATCCTGGACCTGTCTACTCTAAACACCTTTTTGGTGATTCCAAAAATCAAGATGCTGACTCTTCACCAGTTGCTTCCTATGCTAAGCAAAGATGCCTGGTTGGCAACATTAGATTTAAAGGAAGCGTACCTGCACACCCCAGTCAGGGAATCTTGCAGAAGATACCTACGCTTCAAAGCAGGCTTCACGCACGATCAGTCCTCTGCACTGCCCTTTGGCTTATCTACTGCACCCAGGGTATTCACAAAGTGCCTAGCTCCTGTCATTGCATTCTGCAGGCAAAGAAATATTCAAATATACCCATACCTGGACGATTGTCTAATTCGGGCAGAAAACCAGGACATACTTTTGACTCATCTGGCTTTTGTACAAAGGGTGCCAACTTGTCTGGGGTACACCACTAATGAAAATAAATTACACCTGGTACCCTGTCAATAAATTATATTCCTGGGAGCAAGCTTGAATACAACTTCCCAGATGGCTTGCCTCACGCCAGAGAAAAAAATTCACTTGACAACCTACTTCAAACAAGTGGCCACAAAAACCCTGCTATCTGCAAGACAAATACTACGAGCCTTGGGGTTCATGGCCTCCTGCATTCTTCTAATTCCATATGCAAGACTGCATATGAGGAAACTACAAACTACAATGGTATCTAAAAGACCTTTGGTGTCAACATTCTCAGGATCTAGAAGCAATGATTCTTATCATTCCTTGCCTATGCCTAGAGTTCCTCTGGTGGGTAGGGGCCTGCTACCAAAACAAGGGACTGCCATTCACACTACCCCTTGCCGCTCAAACCCTAACAACAGACACATCAGACTATGCATGGGGGGGGTCACACCTGGCAGGGAAGTGCATTCAGGGCAAATGGAACCCAATTCAAATGCACCTTCACATCAATCATAAAGAAATGTTAGCTGTACAGAATGCTCGGACAGCCTTCAAGGACCACATTCTTCCATGACAATTAATGGTAAAGACGGACAACAGCACTGTTATGTGGTACATAAGCAGGGGGGTACACATTCTTACCCCCCTCTGCAGACTAGCCATGGCATTGTGGAACACAGCCTTGAGCTACCAAGTGCATCTACAAGCTCAGTTCCTGCTAGGAAAACTAAATACACTGTCAAATGGACTAAGCAGAAACATCATGGACCCACACAAGTGGAGACTGGAACCAAGGATTTTCAACATGTTGACAAGCAAAGGGGGGGGGCCCAGATATAGACCTGTTTGCCTCCCCCAAAAACTATCAATTGGAAAACTTTGCGCAAGGGCTCCCCACAGGCAAGCTTGGAAAGTGGATGCTCTGTCCTTCAGCTGGAAGACAAACCAAGGATGATTTTGTTTGCACCAGACTGACCACGCCAACACTGGTACCCCCTCCTGCACAGCGTGTCACTGTTGGCCCCATGGCACCTGCCTCAGACTCCTTCCCTGCTGTCTCAGCAGGAGAACCAGATTCAGCTTCAAACACTGAACCTAGCAGCCTGGCTAATTACCTAAGCTCTCATTTACCATCCCTCAGTAAACCAGTGATGGATGTCATTTTAGAGGCAAGGAGGCCTAGTACTAGAAAATTTTATGCTGAAAAATGGAAAAGATTCTGTGCTGAAAAATGGAAAAGATTCTGTGCCTGGAACCAATCTCAGGGGTTGAGCACAGCAGTGCCCAATTTACCTCAGATTTTAAAATACTTAACTGAGATGCTTCACAAGGGCCTGTCTTTTTTCCCCCTCAATAAAAATTCACACCTCAGCCATTTCAACCCATTGTAACACAGAACCTCCCCTCTTCTCTCATCCACTGCTCAAGCAGTTCCTCAGAGGGGCCAAAAATTTAAGACCACCCAGGAGGAGCTCCAACTCCAGCCTGGGACCCGAACTTTGTATTGGAAGAAACTCACCCTTCTTCCTTCGAGCCAGCTGCTACTGCAGATTTAAAATTCCTTTCTTGGAAAACAGCTTTCCTTTTAGCCATCACTTCAGCAAGAAGGGTATCTGAATTACAGGCCCTTATGGCAGTGGAGCCTTTCATCATCTTTCATGCAGACAGGGTGTCCCTCAGGACCAATACCTCTCTCATGCCAATGGTGGTATCTAGTGTGGCCTTTAATCAGTCCATTCATTTGCCAACCTTCTTTCCTAATTCACAGAACAAAGGGGAACGGATACTGCACTCCTTAGATGTGCACAGACAACTTAGATTCTACTTGTACAGGACTAAACCTCAAAGGAAATCTGAACAACTGCTGGTGGCATTTCCTGCAGGGACAGAGGGGAAGGCTATTTCAAAGCAAACCATCTCCAAATGAATAGGCCATTGCATTAATTTCTTCTATAAGCACCATGGAAAACCTGTCCCACAGGGGATCAGACCCCACTCGACCAGGGCTGCATCTACCTCTACAGCCTTTCTCAGAGGTGTACCTACCAGGGACTTGCTAGAAGCTGCTACCTGGAATTCTATGCATACTTCCACCAAGCATTATCATTTGCCAATTTTCTCTAAATCCAGAGCTGGCTTTGCCACTGCACTTTCGCAGGGCCTTATAGCTGGTCCTAATGCTATCTACATTCCTCTTCCCATTCTTACCTTTGGGAATCTACCCAAATGTAATGACTGCAACAGTGAAACACGAAGAACATAGTACAGTTGTGTACACTTAACATAAATGTAGATGTTCGAGTGTATTCACTGTTGCAGTCCTGGTTACCCTCCCTCCAGCCCCCTGACTTCTTTTGGCTGTACCTCTTCTCTCCTTTTCAATACTTAAAAGCTTTTTGGTGTATTTGCTTTTTTTGTTGGCGGTATAACCTTGTATATTTATAGATTTAATTGCTTCCCATTAGGGGGCACCTGACATCTGGGGCAAGAAAAACTGATGTAATGACGTCAGCTGCATGTTTTATACCCCTGGCGACCTGACGTCAGGGAAGAAGAGACAGCAACCGACGTAGGACCCAAGACTTTGTTATTCAGGCCGATTGAGGGCTCTGCAAGCAGATAACCCAAATGTAATGACTGCAACAGTGAATACACTCAAAAATCTACATTTATGGTAAGTGTACACAACTGTACTTTGCGCAAGTCCTACTTACTTGTAACCATAGATGTTCAAATCCTTTACTGCCTCAGTGGCAGCACCCACCATCCCCTAGATTGCGAATAGTTGAGTTGGATTTCACCTCTGATTATTTTATTTTTATTTATTTGTTTTTATGTGATATTATGATTAGCTGCAAATTTAGTCTTACTTAGATGATTGTGGCTTCAGGTACTTTTGCTCTTTATGGAGGTGAAAGAGACTGAACACTCACTTCCTATAGTTGATGTTCATCGTGCATACAGCTGCAGTCATAACAGATGGGTTCTCCTGCCGTCAGGCGGGTCCTTGGTCGGCCGAATTCCAAAGTCTTGGTCCGGCGTCGGTTGTCGTCGCTTCTTCCCTGACGTCAGTGCGACAGGGGTATAAAGGAACCAGCCGACGCCATTTTCTTCAGTCTTTCTTGCCGCGCGGTGCCCGAAGCAGAAGCAGTTCGCAAGTGCCGGTCGGCCAGCTCCTGAAATTACGAAAATTTTGCAACCGAAGTCTTCTTGAAAGCTAAGTACCCCGTTGGGGAAACTTTTCTTACCTCAGACCGATGTCAGACAAAGTTAATAATTGTATTTCTTGTGGGAAGCAAATAAATACCGCATAAGGATTTCCATTCCCTCTGTATTCCTTGTTTAGGCCCAGACCACGACATCTCGGTCTGTCACTTTTGTGCAACATTCAACAAACACACCATTAAGCGTCGGGCGGAGTTCGCCCAGCATTATTTTGGCAAAAATATTAGCTATATTATGTCGTCGGATACTCCGTCTCCAGTTTTGTCTAAAAAGTGCAAATATAAGGACCGACACACGAGGTCCACGGCCTCTACCGACACCACGCCAAAGCCGACTGCACGTGGTCCGGTTCTCAGCGAGGCACCTACGCAGCCCCTGACTACCGATGACACTTCATTGGCGGTGTCTCCTGTGCCCGAGGTCGCAGGCTCCTCGGCCCACACCCCGACTACAGATACCGAAGCCACTCTTGGCGGTGAATCTCAAAATGTGGACAGGTCTGCATCCTCTCAAGGTGTCTTCAGACCTTCCTCTTCTTTTTCCATCAAGGCTTTCACTAAGTCTAAAGCAGCCATGCATTCCAAGAGACAAGCTACACAGGGCCCATCTCCAGGCCCCATGCCTAAAAAACAGATGCTTAAAATGGCTGAGGATTTAATTACTCTTATCAGGGGTTCCCAACACCCCCCCCCCGGACAAAAGGCCCAGAGTGGAGGAAGAATCCCCCTCCTCTGATCAGGGCTCCATTATATCAGAGCACTCTGATGAACAGGAACATTCTTACTCCCCTTTTGAAGACTCTGATGCAGAGGAGTCCATTCCCTCTGTATCCCCCCCAGAGGATTACTCATTTGGGGAAACTTTGCATACCTTAAGGGAACACTTCCACTGGGAAGGCCAAGATTATTCAGATTCCAAGAAAAGGCTTAGGGAATTTCTCTTGCTATCTCAGCACAGGCCTCTGGCTATACCTCCTGTCTTGGACATACTAGATGATGTGTACTCTGAGGCCTGCCTTAACCCGGATTCTCTACCTCCAGCCCCAGTCAAACCTGACAGGTACTACAGGGTTCCTGACTCTCACCAATTTCTATACAAAAGCCATGCTGCTGACCCAGAAACTATCTCACAGGGCCCCAAGGGAATTAAGGCCTCCACTGCTAAAAATCCATTACCTTCCGAGAGAGATTCCAGATCCTTAGAAAGGTGGGGAAAAAAGGTATATACCTCGGCCACCTTAACCATGAGGGCATTAAACTGTCAGTTCCATATGCTAAAGTACCAACAGTTTTTGTTATCACAATTGAGAAGTAAAATGTCACAACCTGAACAACCAGACTTGAAGGATTTGCAGGATTTGATGCATAGTGCAGAACAAGTGGGTAAACATACCTTACAATGTGGTTTTGATGCTCTAGAGGCCTCATGTAGAGCTGCTGTTACAGGATCAGTCATACGTACACATGCCTGGCTCAAGGAACAAACCTTACCAGATCATGTCAAAGCTAAATTACTAGATGCCCCTCTACAAAAGGATGTATTATTTGGTGCTAATGCTGAGGATGTATTAAGGAAAATGGAGGAAAAGGCTAAATCAATGCAAACAGTGAAAGATTTTCTACAGGTACAACCCCCACGTTTCAGTAGAAATTGGCCTTCCAAAAATTGGTCCTTTCCAGCCACGGACAGATCCCAAAGAGGTAGATACAGGCGCCCGAGGGGCAGAGGGCAATCCCAAGGATCGTTTAGAGGCAGACAATGGCAAGCTCCTACACAAAGAGGTGGTGAGGATAACTCGCAACCATTCAGAAAGCAAGCCCAATGACTTTCCCCTTTTCATGCCAAGCAAGACTCAAATGGCAGCACCCTTAGGCGGAAAACTGGCATAATTTTCAAACAATTGGCATATTGTCACAAAAGACAAATGGATCCTGGACATTATAAACAGAGGCTACAGATTCCATTTTCACACCCTCCAAAAATGAGAGGCATGCCAAACCTGCCACACAATCAAAGGGCAGAGGCACAAAGACAAATTTCAGATCTCATAGACATGAAAGATATTCAAGAGGTACCTATGCACGAACAAGGTCAAGGTTTTTATTCCAGACTATTCCTGGTACCAAGGAAGGGAAAAGATTGGAGACCTATTTTGGACCTATCCATCCTAAACACATTTCTACTCATACCAAAATTCAAGATGCTCACTCTACAGCAGCTTCTTCCCATGCTGGGCAAGGAGTCTTGGCTGGTAACATTGGACCTCAAGGAGGCATACCTGCATGTCCCAATCAGACAAAATTGCAGAAGATACCTCAGATTTCTTGCAGGTTCAACCCATTATCAATTCTCTGCATTGCCCTTTGGCTTATGTACTGCGCCCAGAGTATTCACGAAATGCCTGGCATCAGTAATTGCCTACTGCAGACTTCAAGGGGTACAAATATACCCCTATTTGGACGACTGCCTGATCCAAGCGGACAGCAAGCACATTCTTCTGAAACATCTGGCTTATGTAATAATGTTGTTGAATTCTCTGGGATACACAGTCAACAAAAAGAAATCAAGGCTAATACCCTCTCGGAAAATAATTTTCCTGGGTGCCAACTTGGACACAAACACCCAGATGGCCTACCTCATGCCAGAGAAGCAGGGGCAACTAACTCAATACTTCAGAACAGTAGCAAATTGCTCCAGGCTGACTGCAAGGAAAATCCTGCAGGCTCTGGGATTCATGGCATCTTGCATCTTACTAATCCCATGTGCAAAGCTGCATATGAGGAAACTTCAATGGTACCTGAAAAACCTATGGTCTCAACACAGCCACAGTTTGGAAACAATAATACCACTAATTCCATGTCTTCAAAAGGAATTTCTGTGGTGGGCTCGAGCATGCCAAACAAACACAGGTCTCCCATTCAGCAAGCCTCAAGCAAATCAAGTCATCACAACAGACGCCTCGGACTACGCCTGGGGGGGCGCACATGACAGATCGGTGCATTCAGGGCAAATGGTCCCAAAAAGAAAAGCACCTTCACATCAATCAAAAGGAAATGCTAGCAGTAATAAATGCTATTATAGCTTTCAAAGACCTTCTGCAACCAGGTCAACTATTGATAAGTACGGACAACACCACAGTTATGTGGTACATAAACAAACAGGGAGGAACCCATTCATACCCCCTATGCAGACTGGCCATGTCACTTTGGAACATGGCCCTGGACTTACAAATCGAACTACAAGCACAGTACTTGCCAGGCAAAGAAAACACGCTGGCAGACAACCTAAGCAGAAATATGACAGATCCACACGAATGGAAGTTGCATCCTCAAGTTTTTACACAGATAATTCAAGCATGGGGAAGGCCAGACATAGATCTCTTTGCCGCCCACAAAAGTCACCAATTGACAAAATTCTGCTCAAGGATTTTCCATCCAAAGGCCTGGAGAGTGGACGCTCTCTCTTGCAGTTGGACATCAATGACAGTTTATGCCTTCCCACCTCTTCCTCTGCTGCCCAAAGTTCTATTAAAAACCAGAGCAGACAGACCAAAGATGATTCTCATTGCTCCAGACTGGCCAAGACAACACTGGTACCCACTCCTGAGGAGCCTGACGCATTCCCCACCATGGACCCTGCCTCTAATGCCTCTTCTTCTGACTCAGCACAGCTTCAAAACTCTTCACAGTCAGCTAAAAACACTCAATCTAGCCGCATGGAAGATTCCTTAGCATCACAACAGACCCTACTCTCCAAGGAGGTGCAGGATGTCATTTTGGAGGCCAGAAGGCCGTGTACTAGAAAAGCTTACTCTGCAAAATGGAAACGGTTTTGTGTCTGGAATGAGAAAAAGGGCCAGGATCCTGGAAAACTGAATTTACCTCAAATATTGCAGTATCTAGCTGAGCTGCTAAGCAGTGGACTTTCATTCTCCTCCATCAAAATCCATGCCTCAGCCATTTCTGCAGAATACAACACTGATCCACCCTTATTCTCTCACCCCCTCTTAAGACAGTTCCTGAGAGGGGCTAAGAATCTAAAACCCCCAAGGAAACAACCAATACCTGCTTGGGATCTCGATTTCATTCTAGAAAAGCTGAACTTGCCTCCTTTCGAGCCAGCTGCCTCATCAGATTTGCAATATTTGTCCTGGAAAACAGCTTTCCTTCTGGCTATTACCTCAGCTCGTAGGGTATCGGAACTTCAAGCTCTCATGGCTGTGCAGCCATTTATCATCTTCCATCAGGACATAGTTTCCTTATGAACCAACCCGTCCTTTATGCCAAAAGTGGTATCCAGGGTAGCTTTGAATCAGGCTATACACTTACCTACCTTTTATCCTAATCCTCAAAACAGAGGGGAGAGATTACTACATTCCTTGGACATCCACAGACAACTGCATTATTATTTGGACAGAACAAAGCCTTTCAGAAAATCAGAACAGCTCTTTGTGTCCTATGCTATAGGAGCTCAAGGAAAGCCAATTTCCAAACAGACAATTTCAAAATGGATAGCCCACTGCATACGCTTTTGCTATTCTTTTCATGGCAAAACTGTACCTACAGGCATCAGATCTCACTCCACAAGGGCCACGGCTACCTCTGCAGCTTTTCTCAGAGGAGTTCCTACCAAAGATATTTTGGAAGCAGCCACTTGGAGTTCTGTGCATACCTTCTCCAAGCACTACCACCTTCCATTATACTCCAAATCTAGGGCGGGCTTTGCCACTGCAGTCTTGCAGGGCATTCTGGCTCCTCCTAGTTCCACCTAGTGCCTACCACCCCTTTCTTAGCTTTGGGATTCTACCCATCTGTTATGACTGCAGCTGTATGCACGATGAACATAGTACAGTTTTGTACCTACCATAAATGTAGATGTTCGAGTGCTAATACAGCTGCAGTCCAGGTTTCCCTCCCTCCTTCCCCTCTTGGGACAGGCCTATTGGCTAACACCTCCTCATGCAACCTGATTGGGGTATTCATTCTTGATGTATTTGCTTGCACTACTGTATTTTGATTATATGGCATTTTATTACACAAATTTATGTATTGCCTTCCTTCTGGGGGCACCTGACATCTGGGGCAAGAAAAACTGAAGAAAATGGCGTCGGCTGGTTCTTTTATACCCCTGTCGCACTGACGTCAGGGAAGAAGCGACGACAACCGACGCCGGACCAAGACTTTGGAATTCGGCCGGCCGAGGACCCGCCTGACGGCAGGGGAACCCATCTGTTATGACTGCAGCTTTATTAGCCCTCAAACATCTACATTTATGGTAGGTACAAAACTGTACTTTGAAGGCTTCCCTCTCAGGGTATGCCAATCAGCTGTCACAGGACGGGAGCGGAGTCTGAACATTTGAAAGCTGGCCAGTACTGGGCTATCTTGGCAGATAACCCAAAATGCCACTTGACAGTGAGGAATTTGAACATTTACTGTTACAGGTAAGTAGTACTTGTGCAACTGTACTTTGTTACTGGTTTGTGCGTCCACAAAAATAACTACAGTTGCTTGAAATCCTCGCTTAGCTAGGACTCACAGACTTGCAGTTTAGACTCAAAGTAGTTAAAGTACTGTGATTTGCTGCTGGATGTGTGTTGCAGAGCTCCAAAGGCTGTAGTTCCTGACTTTTTAAATTGATTTACTCCCCTAGCTTGTGTCCTACAAGCTACACTAAGCTGTGCTAAGCACATCACCACCTTAGGTCGTGGTTGACAGAGGGTAATGTGAGGAAGAGTTTTACATAGGAAACTGTATTTAAGTCAAACACAAGGTAATACTTTGAATCTGTGGCTTCATTCAGCTGATGTGTGCTCAGACAAGACACCTTTTTTGCAGAAATTATAGTAATCTCCCACCTAGACAGAGATATCTGAGCTCCCCCTTTTGAGCAGATACATTAGCTCTGTAGCAGCAACTACGGTAGTCTTCCCATTAGCCCGAGAAAATGAATAACCCCTTTTCTAAGTAGTCATTTCAGACTCCTATTCAGACAGGAATCTCCATACCCCAGTCTCTGTTTCCAACCAGACTACTTCCTTACCTAAAACAACCTCCCATCCCCCCAAATCCAAGAAATAGGAATGATGGAAAACCACTCTGTGGCTATTTCTGTACCCAGCCTGATTGAAATGGGTATTTTGAGAAAGTTTAAGAATTGTCATCTGACTACCAACTACTCAGTGCAATGTTGTGTGTGAGAGATGTATTTATTTAATGTCAATGGAGGTTAACGGCTTGCACACTTTCATTACTGATGCAAGGATCCAAGGGTCGTCAGCAGCTTAACCCACTGCACAACTCGCATAAAAAAACCTTGTCCATCATATGCTGAAGTTCTAAAGTTTTTAACTTGGCCAAAGTTCAAAGACCTCAGAAACATGATAAGAGCTTTAAGAACCTTCAGCAACATTCCAAGGCTGCAACATGGGCAAATCCTACCACCTTTTATTAGTAACCAAGTTCATAGTGTCTCAGATATTATGTTCTTAAGGCAAGGATCCACATAACCTAATATTTTAGTTGTAGGTGACTCCATAGTGAGGCATGCAGATGCACCATCCGAGACCAATATTCTCCAGATCACACACGTACTCAAGCCATTAAACAGCAGATACCAGTATATGTCTGTCTTGGTGAATGTGGGTGTTAACAGCTTCAGTTGCACCTCCCTGTGTTATATGAAGAGAGAGTTGATGGAGCTCACTGACTGTGACCCAGGCAGGTATGAGGCTACCTTGAGCAGCATTTTACCTTCTCCAAGGATGAAACCTTAGTATGAACAAAAGATAATTGACTTCAATAATTGGCTCAACTTTTTGTGTCATTTAAGGTGGGGAGTACAGTACCTCTGTCAGGTCAATAAGCCTTGTCTTTCTCCAAGGATGCTATGCATCTGTCCATTCTATTTTTTCATATATTGGATAAAACATTTTCATTGTGCTTTTTTAGGTAGGGCTAAATAGATTAAACTGCCTCTGTAGCAAAATTAAAGAAAATTTAAAGGCAGTACTAAGCAATGCTAGGAGCCTAAACAAAAAAAAAAAAAAAAAACATTCACTGCAAGCCATCCTCACACTAGAGAGCATTCACATATGCGTAGTGACAAACTCATGTGTGGCAGCCAGTGAAAGAGCTACAGCACCTTTCATACATGTAGACCAGCCACCACACAGGAAGGGAAAAGGGTGGACGTGCATTGATCCTTATCCAGGAGAAGGGCTCACATCAAGGCTGATAAAGCAGTATGATGCCCATGTGATCCTTCATGGCCAACTTAACATCATCAGAGTCCCTTACCATATCCTGGGGAGCTGTGGAACTCACTCTGTGACCCAAGAATGCCATTCAGTCTACCTAACTGGACTAGAGTCACTTAGCATTAATTCAAATTCCATATTCATGGACTACTTCAACTATCATGACATAGACTGGGAAATGCATACTACCATTGGTGTGCAAATTGATAGATTCCTGGGTTTTGTCAGTACAAATTCCCTGGAACAACAAGTTTGAGTACAAACCAGGAGAAACGATGTCCTTGACCTTTTTCCTCACAGTATGTGGATAAAGCATGATTCACCCAGTGTAATTCATTAGGTCCAACCATACAGCTGGCTCCCTTGTAATTAAGATAAAACTGGAGTTCCATGCATACTCATTTGCCTTAAAACCTTCTCCAAGACTAATTTCTACTTCTATGTGATTCCCTGGGTAGATTGAAATCCCCCCAAAACCCAGAAGGCTCTGCTGTTGATGCATAAACATACACTGCCAACTTTTACCAGCGTGTACATAGTTGCATAGAAGCATCCATACACAAGAGAAGCAAGTGTGGAGCAAACTCTAAAAACAAATTGCCCTGGTGGAATTGCTGCATAAATAAGGTTTATAACAAAAGGGAGAAGATAGATAATAGCCAAGAAAAGTCCAATACCCAGCAAAATAAGAATATTATCAAATTAAACAAGCAACTTAGACACACAGTAAAATCTATCAAGGACAAATTTGCGAAAAAAAAAGTAGCCACTCAGGCCAAGGATAACCACAAAGCCTTCTTTAGCTGTATTTGCAAATCAAGGACAATTCACAGCAGTGTGTTGAGCTAATTGTAATTGTAAACAGCACCACCTGCACAGAGGTTGTGAATACAACAAACCTATAAATTGGCAACTACAGCTTAAACTTATCCCATTCCCCATCCCTGTTAATCTCACAAGAAGTATCAGGAAACAAACTTTACAACCCTAGCTGTCACACAGGTTGAAGTCCTGAAGACACTGTCAAAGGCTAAAAATATGGCATTTGTGGGTGCAGGCAATAGCCTAGAATGCATCTTAAACATGAAGCCTAGGATGCATCTTAAACATGAAACAAGACATTTCTATACCCTTAACAACACATCTGATGATGTTAATCTTCTTTCCATTCATCACTGATGGGTTCGGTTCTGAGCCCTCAGAACCTAGTTGGCCTTTTTACCAAGCTTGCGCCAGCCAAAAAGCTCTCGAGCTAAGTCTCTACCTAGAATGCCCTTCTCCCTGTTACCTCAGATCTCGTTTGCTGCGTAGCTGTTAAGCTATGGTTCAGCCGAGCTCTGAGCTAAGAGAAGCTTTTTTGATATTTGTGTGAAAGATTTTGGATATCTTCATATTTTATTAAGCGATTAGTTTTTCTAGTGTCTTTTCTTCTGTCTGACCTTGGTTTTTCCTTTCTACCCGTAGTTACCGTTGATGCACTTTCAAGTACCATTGTTGTATTCCTCCCTTACCCTTGTGGCATTTCTTCAGTACCATAGTTGGTATTGTTTAACCTGTTAGCTGTCTTTTATTCAGGTGTTTCCTTTCTTTTCTCTGTCATACCAGTGTATTGTTATATTTGTGACTTTTCTGAATGGAGTTGACTTTGATTATATTTGGATTATACAGTTGGCCTGTGATGTTTTTTCTCCATCACGAAGTCGGATAAGAAGGGTATTTCAGGTTTTAAGCATTGTACTTCATGTAGGGGCAAGTTACCTAACAGTGATTCTCATGATGACTGTGTATACTGTTTGGGAGTGTCTCACCTTTCTGTGCACCGTCCATGTGACATTTGTCAGAGTTTGTCAACGAACTCTTAATGAGCGCAAAAATAAACTCATTCTGAAAGGGTTATTCAAGTCTCCTTTCTCAGAGGCCATTTCTGCGATGGAGGTCTCAACCCCTCCTTCTGAGGACAAAAAGAGATCCCACTCTGTTCCTTCTTCACCATCGGGTGATCAGAGCAAACCTGGGAAATCCAAAGGTCCCAAAGTTATCTTCTGAGCATAAATCAGCCTCCTCGGCTCCATCTTTTTTGGCTTCGACCATCTCAAAATCATCAATAACTGTGCCCGTTTCGGCACCGGTCCTGCCTTCGGCACCGATCATAGACCTTACTATGCCTATCACCTGTTTCAACTTTGACACCTGTGGCCACTTCAGCTCAGGGCACACCTTCAACTACATCATTAGTTTCCATTTTGGCACTGACCATTTCAGCTCCGAGTGCCACTTCTGCACCGAGCGTTGTACTGACCTTACTGGATTTGACCCCTTTACTTGGTCTCGAAAGTAGAGACTTTGATGCCAACAGATCTTGCACCACGGACCCAATACTTCCCCTTCGTAGATCCATTTCTGGGCCATGTGTATAACCCCTTCATCGAACGTCCTGACTGCCTGTCCTGAGTGTCCACTAAATTCACCAGGAGCCTTTCTGTACATGATGTGGTGCGTCTTGTAGACCAGCTGTTGTTAGCCAGGGAGATTTTCTCACTTTCTAAGACCCATCCACCTGCAGGACTTGGGTTGCCTTATCCATGGACTCCATCTTACACTCTTCCTTCGACCATCTTGGTTCTGAAGCCTTCTGCTCTGACATCTTTCTTGGAAGCCATTACCTTGGTGTCTACAGTGCATCTCACGCAGGCTGCGGGTTTGTCCCTTTGGTCTTTGGTTCTCGCTGAACCGGTCTTTCCTCAATCTGGGGATTAGGGGATGGGCGCATCAGCCTGGGGTATGGAGCCACCTCTCTCCTCGGTTCCATCCTCAGTGCCGATAGCCACGTTCATGCCGATCCTGCTTGAGGCTCCATCCGTGGGGGTGGGTTCATCGGGGTGACGTGTGACCCTGGTCCCGAGGTTATCTTTCTTGGTTCCTGTCTCCCATCCCTCTTCAGGCGGGCCTGCCTTCCACGCGATGGAGAGGGCTCTTGCTTCTGGCAGTACTCCTTCGATGTTGGAACCCCAGTTTTCACTCCCTGAGCTACAGCTGTCACAGACCCCCCTGGACACCAGGCAGAGGAGCCGTAGGACACCCCTGTTCAGGGTACCTGGTATACAGAGTCCTCCTTAAAGACCCCCCACTGAGGAGCCCCCTCGAAAGAAGACATGCAAGAGGAAGCACATGGACTCACCCGAGGAGTTCTTAACGGAAGACGTGGATTACGATGATGGTGAAGGGTCCCCAAGGTCACCTCCTGATGATGACTCCTTCGGAGACATCCTGGAAATGTTAAAGCAGAGAGGTGACTGGAAGCCCTCCAACCCTTCATCTGAGGAGTCCGTGTTCCTGCAGGCTTTTCGCACCCAGCCTACTACCTCTTGGGTGATCCCGCCTGCTTACGAGCTTGTCCAGCTCGTAATGCAATGCACTTGGAAGAACCCTGATTCCATTGAGGCGATCCCTCGGAGACCAGACAAAATTCTTTCTCCTCCCGAGAAGAACCTGCATTGTTCCAAAGGGTTATCAGTTGATACTATGCTGGTGGTGGCAGCCATGAAATAGGACTTGGCTAAGGAAAGTCGCACTGTCCACCAACCCAACAGGGAGTCCCGGGCGGTGGACAGACTTAGGAAGCATGTTTTTGCATTAGGGACCTTTGCCATATGGTCCCTGAATTATTTGGCACATTTTTCTTGGCTCCAGAGGGACTTGATCTCCAACCTCTCTGGGACGCTCACAGGACAGTTGTCTGACGAGGTCACGAACAAATTGGCCTCACAGCTCGTAACCCTGGAATCAATATCCAACTCGTCCATGAGGTTGCTGTCACATGCAACCAAAGGGGCGGCTAGACCAGCGGGTTTGGGCATTATGAGGCGTCATGCCTGGATGCGCATTTGTGACCTCGTAGTACCCTTCATTCAAGTCTTCCTTTCTGAATGCTCCCATTGAAGCTTCGTCCCCTTTTGGTTTCAAAGTGAAGGACATGCTAGCCAGGTGTGAGCAAGACTGAAAGACCCCCGTCTGCCATAGGCCTACGGTTTTCCAACCCTCAATGTACCTTCTCCAGGAATCTGAGGAGTAGAAAGATGTGGCATAAGAAATCTCAGGGTCCCTTCCGTGCCACATGTGGCAATGATACTCCCAGAGGCAGGGGGGGGGTAACAATTCTGGAAGACAGCCCTGTAGAGGCAGAGGGGGTCCTCGTAATCAGGGCTCCAGGGATTCCTTCTCTGGATAGCCTTTTCAGCGCTCCTGAGGAGCAGCCCGATTGCTTACCTATGGAAGCAGTCGGGGGTCATTTATTTCTCTCTATACCAAGTTGCCTGGCAATCCATCACCACCGATCGTTAGGTGCAGAGCATTATCACCAGAGTTTACACCATTCCTCTTTCTTGTCAGCTAAATTTCTCAAGAAAACTTCCCGACGTTCTATCCAGTCAAAGGAAAGAAGCAGCTTCAGAGATTATAAAACTATCTCAAAAAAAGAGCCATCCAACCATTCCAGATGGATAGATCCAGATTCTATGCAAGATTCTTTTTGGTGCCAAAAAAGACAGGGGATTGGAGACCAATTTTGGATCTCAGCAGCTTAAACAAGTCTGTCACCCAAACCAAATTCCGGATGGTCACGGTTCAGTCCATTCTCCCCTTTTTAAGAGAGGGCGATTGGATCTGCTCTGTAGATCTGCGGGATGCGTATTACCACATCAAGATGGACAAATGCTTCAGGAGTCTGCTTTGCTTCCTGCTAGGAGCCAGTCATTATCAATTCCATGCCTTGCAATTCGGTCTCTCTACAGCCCCTAGAGTGTTCACGAAATGCATTGCAGGGGTAACAGCTCACTTGAGACTAAAAGGATTCCAGGTGTTTCCATATCTGGATGACTGGCTCCTTACTGCCCCCACCCAAGCATCTTTTGATAACTTATACTCTCTCTCTGACAAAATTGTTGGGAATAACGATACATTGGGAGAAATCAAACTTTGTCCCCTACACAACAAATAGAGTTAATTGGAGCAGTGTTCAATACTCAGTCCTGTCTGGTACTGCTCCCAATTCACAGACTCCATTGATTGAGGCTTCAACTCCAGGTGATACTCTCACAAACAACAGTTTCTGCAAGTGAAGTTCTTCAGGCCCTAGGTTCTAAAGCAGTGTCAATCCCAATAGTGCCTCTAGCAAAGCTACACATGTGGATTCTGCAATGGCTCCTTCTGTGTCAGTGGTTCCCAAACTATCACCCCCTCAGTTACCAGATTCGAATAACCAGTTCCTGTAAAAAAGACCTGCTTTGGTGGATGAGGCCAGATGTAGAAGTTTGGAGTCGCCCATTTCAATCTCCTCAACCCACAGCCATTGTGACCATGGATGCTTCCTGATCGAGTGGGGGGGGGGCATTTCCAGGGAAAGACTGTCCAAGGCACAGGGTCCACCTGCATATCAATGTTCTGGAACTGAGAGCTGTGCTGTTAGCGTTGCAGGCCTTTCATTCGGCTCTCCCTGCCAGGACAATTGCAGTTCAATCAGACAATATATCAGTGGTCTGGTATATCAGCAAGCAAGGAGGAACCAAGTCCTATCCCGTATGTCAAGAAGCCATGAGAATTTGACAGTGGGCGATAGCTTCCAACTGCTTTCTAATAGCAACGCATATCTCGGGGAGCTCCAACGTAATTGCGGACAAGCTGAGCAGATGCATCCTCATGCCTCACGAGTGGTTCCTCAACCCCGAGGTGGTGTCAGCAATCTTCAGCCACTGGAGCCAGCCCTGCTACGATCTTTTCGCCTCCCCATCAAACACAAAGTGCAGCAGCTGTTTCGCCTTACTTCCCCCAAAAGGGGAGTCACTGAGGGACGCTCTGATCCATGATTGGCCACAGGACTTCTTTATGCTTATCCTCCCATCCCTCTGATCCCACAATTTCTAAAGAAAGCTCTTGGGTTGAGATGCAAGTTTGGTTCCCCTTCCTTCGGCCTCACCTAGTATACCCGCCATGGATTCTGGACCCTGTACCAGATCTGATTACTTGCCCCCAAGAGTTGAGTTACCCAAATCGGTCCAGTCTCAAGCTGACAGCTTGGTTTCCCCACTTTGACTAGTAGCCAGGCAAGCTAATCTCGCCTGTTTGAGACATCATTCTGGCCTCTCATAAATCATCCACCAGAACACTATACCAGGATAAATGGAAAAGATTCTCCATCTGGCCCAAGGCTAACATGCTAGACCTGTATTCAGCTCCAATTATTGCAGTGCTTCAATACTTGGGTAGGTTTTTTGATATTGGAGCCTCTGCCTCTACTGCACGAGTACATTTAGTGGCAATTTCCACATTGGTATAGATGGCACCTCTCTTATCTCTCTCTGCATTTGCAAGGCTTTCCTCAAGGGGGCTTTTCATATCAGGCCTCCTGTCAGACAGCCCGTGGAACCATGGAACCTCACTCTAGTCCTTTAGTCTTTGACTCGAACCTTTTGAACCTGCTGCGCAGTGTGACCTAAAGTTTTTGTCTTGGAAATCTTTGTTCTTGGTAGCCATCACATCTGCCGAGTCTCGGAGCTGCATGCATTGTGTGTCAAGAGGCCCTATCTGGTCTTTCATAAAGACAGAGTATCACTTTGGACAAATCCATCCTTTCTCCCCAAAGTTGTTTCTGAATTCTCCATAAACCAGACCATTGATCTACTAATGTTCTTTCCGAATTTTGCCAGTAGAAGAGAGTACTGCCTTCATTCTTTAGACGTACATAGACAATTGAGATTTTATCTAGACAGGACCAAACCTATCCGTAAATCTGAACAGCTTTTCATCTCCTGTTCTGGGCCCAGAATGGGGGAGGCTGTTTTCAAGGTTACTTTATCAAAATGGCTAAGGGACTGCATAAGTTTCATCTATTCCCTCAGTAATGAACCTATGCCAAAAGTTAAAGCTCACTCCACTAGATCTATGGCAACATCTGTAACTTTCCATTCCAGGGATGACATCTGTGCAGCAATTACTTGGGCTAAGTCTCATACCTTTATCCGTCATTGCAAATTGGGCTTGGTCTCCAGGGAGAGAGCTGCCTTTGGCTCAGTGGTACTCAGGAATGTTCTTCCATAAGGGCTGCCCATGAACCTCAAGGTAGCTTGGGATTCTGTCCCATCAGTGATGAATAGAAAGAAGATTAACAACTTCAGATAAAGAAGTTATGTCTTACCATAACATTCCATCTGTGTTGTTCATCTTCTTTCATTCATTGCTTCCCACCCTCCTTCCTCCTCCAAAGGCTCCTGGGGGATGCTTTGGGCCTAAGTGGTGCCCTAGGGTAGTTGCGCAGAAGTGGCCTCGGCTTTACTTCCTTTTCTCTAGCAAACTCGATCTAAGGTAACAGGGAGAAGGGCATTCTGGGTAGAGACTTAGCTCAAGAGTTTTTTCGCTGGCATGAGCTTGGTAAAAAGGCCGACTTGGTTCCGAGGGCTCGGAACCGAGCCCATCAGTGATGAATGAAAGAAGATGAACAACACAGATGGAACGTTATGGTAAGAAATAACTTCTTTTTTACAACCTTAGTCTCCAAACTGGCTTTGTACCAAGTGAATAGAGGACAGCAGCAGTGGAGGGACATCCTCTGACCTGGGCTAAAACCATCCCATATGTTTGACCAGCCTGTTATGTAAAGTCATGGAAATACTTTTATAATGGAACTAGCCAATAAAGACATAGGAATCCTCCAAATTCTGGACTCCTCACAGTTTACTTCTATAAAGGGCAGGTCATGTCTATTGTTTTGAAAAAGTCTCCAGAACGAAAGATGAAGGTGAGATGGGACACACTGCCTACCTTGACTTCCTCACTATGACATTGTGGATAAGCTTGCCAAACTAGGAATAAGTCCCTGTGACATCCAGTGGATTGGTAAATGGTTCAAAGGTAGGACACAGGAAGTAGAGAGGGCTTGCCACCACAACAAAAAAGACCTGTCATACGTAGGATCTCACATGTGAGTTTTCTCGGGCTCCCGGTATTTGGCATATACTTGTCAGAAGTCAAAATAAAGGCTAGGGGTGTATAGTTAACCAAGTTTGTGGACAGTTGCAAGCGGGGAGCATTCATTGTATTCCCAAGGACTCTGTAATCCTGTGGTAGGGCTTGTCCCAAACAAATGATTGGTATCAGAGTCGTGGACTAAAACTAAATGCCAAAAAGTGCATTATTGGGTCCTTTGGAAAATCATCTACCCCTGGGAATTAGCACATTGACGGTATGCCCCTAAGAGTAGATGCAGTAGTCAGGGATTTGGGAACTATGTTGACAGTGACCTAGCTTTCGACCAGTAGGTGTCCAATGTTGAGTAAGTCCTTCTGTATTGCACACCTTCCAAATAAAAATATAGCATTTACGTCCAAAGAGTGGGATTGTATCCTTTTACTCGGCTCGCATTAGGCCCATCTTAGAGACAATTTTCTTTTTGGTATGTACCTGCCCAGTCACTTGCAACAACTGGAGCATCCACAGAGGTTCCTTACAAAAAAATAGTGGGCATAAGGCATATAACCTACATGGACCACCTCAAAGCCCTGTTGCTATACTCTGTCTCCTACAGACTACTAAGAGGTGATCTGTGCCTGATTTTTAAGGCATCCACAGACCCAGCACTAATTGACCTACTGCACATCTGCAAGTCAAATTATATTAGAAAAATCTGGTGCAGAGACCTCATAGAACAGTCTGAAGGGACAGGTTCATATCGCAGAGGATACCACTACTATGGAGAAGACTCCCTATATACGTAAAACAAAGTCTTTCTATGACCCCATTTAAGCATAATTTGAACCATTGGATGGAAAGTAGGAAATTTCGTCCTGATGAACAGAGGCAGTCCTTAAATGCCCTACCTTGAAGTAGGGACTCCTAATATACTGAAGGTGAGACCCAAACAAGACAATCTATTACAAATTAGAAGTATTTAAATACATCTATGGCAATGATAGTTAAACACCTATGGAATTATACAGCTGGCTGAGAAACAGGAAGCATGGCTAGGCTTAAAATATCCCATCATGGACTATAGTCAAGTACTCACCTGTGAAGAGACTTTATATTCCCTGTATGTAACTGCACTTACCCACTTGTTCCAGTTGATGGTCAGTCACACAGGAAGGGTGAGGTGGAAAAATAACCCAAATGTCTTAAGAGTGGCGAGGCCTAAGGGATTCTGCTGTTGGCCACCTTGCCTTTGCTGGGCACCACTCTCCCTGGGGAGACTACTGTTATTGAGATTAAAGCGATTTACAGATCATTCTATGTACGTCAAAGCATTTGATGATTTAAGTGCCGTGATGTATTTTCTTGCCTGCCTTTCTTTCTTTCTTTTTTTGGTCCATTTGTTAATAAAAACAAAACTTCATAAACTTTTCATGAAACCATAGCCCAAAAAAACTAGTTTTTTCCAGTTTTGGTGTTACTATAGGCTAATATGTGCTATGTCCATAGACTTGAATGAGGCACCATTGCACTTGTGTAGTGGTGTGGCCATTAAAGTCTATGGATGCAACAGATGTTAACCTATGCTAATGTCACTGAGGTTCAACTTCCCTGTTTTTCCTTAGTGATTTCAGTACAAGGAAATTGCATATTTAAAAATTATTTTTATATACAAAGGAGATAGCAGAAGTGTTCTGAGGTGGAGGCGTACTTCTAGCAGTTTAAGCACTGCATGCTGTAGTGCTAAGGTAAGTTTTTATATGTTGAAAAATCACTTTAACAGAGTATTGTTTCTAGATTACTGGTTTTGTCCATGTTAAAATCAAATCTGGTCTGGGCTTTTCTGCATCATAGAAGAGGCATTGTGGAGTCTGAAATTTATCTTGAATAGCTGAGAAGGTTTTTTTCCTCTTTCTGTGCATTGTTTGTGTGTATTAACAGCACTGTAAAATGCTGGTGACCTGTAAGAGTGATTTCAGAAATAAGTCACTCTGGCATCTTCAAAAAAGTTTGTGAGCTCCAACCAGGTATGCTGGATCATGGCAATACAGAAGCTTGACGCTGATGTTGAACCCTCAAGATAAGCTGAGGTTGCACCTTCAATAGTATTACAGGCAAGTTTCATAGTAAGACTAGAAATGACACAGCTCACAACTGGGATGATAACATTTGTTTTAGGGGTCTACATGGGAGTTGGTCTGGCAAGTGGTACATCTCATCAACCATGTCTTGCTAGAATTCTGTTGTGTCAGAAATGATTTAGGGTCCTCAAGGGAAAAGTAGAGAATGCAGTCTCACTTCCCCAAATCATTCCATAGCCCTAGACTCCTAATCAGGGAAATGAACTACAGAGTCTTGAGGAGCTGGATCCGGGCTACTGTTGTACAACAGAACCAGTCATGAGAATCTCTGACTAGCAATGCTGGTCCGAAAGGGGCAACATAATCCAATCCAGTCCTGACTTATTAATTCACCACAGCAATGCCAGTTTAAAACGTGTATCCTGACAGGGAATTATTGTCTTTGTCATTTTTACTGTCCATGTCACATTCTTCATAACTGGTGCCACAATATCACTGTTTTCCCATGCTGCATTGTTGACAGCCTTCAACATGGATACCAGTGGGGGAACCACCTGAGAGGACTGCTGGGTGGACCAACAGCCTGTTGCAGTGTCCTCTGTGGGTGGGTTGCTGCATCAGTGGGCCAATCCCATATCATCATTTCTAAGATTTCTCCAAATGTAGGGGCATCTGAAGATGCAGAGAATCTTTGTATGTCTTCTCTTCATAATCAGGTGTGGCAAATTTGTTGGGGGGAGTTTACATGTTTCCTTTCGTACATCTGCTTTATGGTAATATTTGGAGGTGATAAATCCAGAAATGACAAAACGTGGTTGTGCACTCTAAAAGCCATCAGGTCCCTCCATCCAGCTGCAGAACACATTGGGTAAAACACCTCAGAAAGAAGGTGGTGTGCTGGTTGAACCAGTGAGCAGATCAAAGCAAGGGAAGATGGCATAGATGACCATTGCAGGAGTGTCTGCTACACCTGAACTGAAGGCACTATCAGGCTCCCAAAGTGCTTGGCCCTGATCTGCTTACTCAGTTCCACTGCCAATAACCTCACAAACGTTAGCAAAAGCAACATAGAAAGCAATGGCATTGGTAGTACAGTCAACAGCTGAGTTGTCAACTTTTGAAAGGCACGGTTACCAGTAGGTAATTAAGACATCAGCAACCATGGTACTGGTGCTGAGATCATGGGTAGTGGTCAGATGAACTTGAAAGGCCACAATATTGAAAAATGTCTCTTATCCTTCGTGGATGCAGATAGGCATGGTGCCATGGATGACTTTCTTTACAGATAGAATATGGTGTCAAGAAACCTGTCATGCTCTGGTTTGGTTATCAGTAAGGAGAAGGCCTTGTAGATAAGTATTGTGAAATTAATTTCTGGGGAGACTATCTCCATAACTTACTGTAAACAAAGTCATTAATCCTGGAAACCCTACCACACCCTCCCCTTTCCCAGATAATACCCCACTAGAAACTGCCACCCTTCTCATCAACTACTAACTACTTCATAGATACTATCCAAAGTAAACATATACCAATATCAACCCTGATCCCTCTTCCACCTATACTCCCTGAAAGCAGTCTTCACTACCTATATCATATCACTACTTAAACTTACACCTGGTCCCCCCTCTGCGGACAACCTTCCTCAAACTTGCCGTTGAATCCATAGCCTATCCTGTTACTCTACTAATCAACAGACCCATTCAAGAGGCCACAGTCCCAGACATTTGGAAATCCTTTTACAGTGTCCCACTGCACAAAGGAGGAAATTCTACTGGTCCATCTAATTATAGGCCCATAGCTATACTTTCTTCCTTATCAAAAGTACTTGAACAATGCATCCACACTCAGCTCATGAATTTTCTTCAGCAGGAAAACCTGGCATCTCCCACACAACATGGCTTCAGGCCATACCATAGTGCTGCCACTGCACTATTATCTTTTACCAGCACAGTAGCCTTGGCCAGAGACAGCAACCAGCTAGTATCCTGCCTTATCATTGACCTCTCCAAGGCCTTTGATGCTGTCTGATACCCTTTACTCCTGTCAGGTTACCTCTCCAGTAGGCAGCAATCAGTCAGCTATCTCTATTTCTGCTCCTCCTTCCTATCCATCAAAACAGGCGTCCTCCAAGGCTCCATTCTCAGACATCTACTTTTCAATATTTTTACCAATGACCTTCATACCGCCTGCAGACAGTCATCCCTTATTCAATATGCAGATGATTTGACACTCCTTACCATCTCAAACACTGTCTGTGACCTCCACACACACCCCAAATTTTTTCCTTTCCATTGAAAAGTGGCTCTCCAACAACCAGCTCATCTTAAATCCAACCCCCCCCCCTAAACTTCTACTATTCCTACCTCGACTTCTAGCACACCACAAAACCACCTTTGTTATTACATCCCTTGACATGACCACCAGCCGAGCCCCACACTAAACGTTTAGGAACCATTATTGATGATGAACTGAAATTTAACCTGCACATCCAACAATGTATTAAAAAAACACCAAAATCTGGGACTATTAAATAGAAACAGGGAATTCTTTACTTCTGACACGAAACTCTCCCTCAAGCATTCCTCCTCCTCCTCTCCCTTCTCTATGCAGTTCCAATCTTCACTAATATCCAATCCACACTTTTATCTAAGCTAGAACAAACATACCACAAAATAGCTTGATTTGCCACTAACTTACCACATTACTCACACCACTGCCTTGCTGTCAACAAAGTCCAATGGCTAGAATTTCTCCAACAACTCCAGTTTGCTGAATTTCGAATCCTACATTCCCATTCTATATAAACCCACATCCTGCACTTCCCTTGTCACTTATTACACTCCAAATCTTTCTCTCCATACATCTAATCAGCAGCTCCTTGCCATCCATAAACCCAACAAAACATATGTAGACTTCTCTAAAAACACACTGTAGCCCAGGCCTGGAATAAACTTCTCTCATGCATAAGAAACACCCCACCCCCAACACTTCACAAAACAGCTAAAACAATTTCTCCTTTACTCTAGCTCTAGTCATTGCCATGACCCTACCTAATCTCTTCCACATCCTTTTTACCAACAATACACCGTACATTACTTTCCAACTCCTGTACTTCAATCCACTTCTGTCTCTTTCTGTACTCCACCTATCAGGTGACTACAACCCATGTGAATATGTATATACTACTGCCTTACTTAATTATCCTCCTTTACTATACTAAACCTCACCTTTACCATCTTTTAGTTCTCCTACATCTCTACCAATGCTACTTTCATCTCTTACCTACCTCTCCTGTTATGAACTTAAAAAAAAAAAACATAGCTAGGTTGATTATACATCCCTATTTATACCTTTACAATGGATTTATAGGTTCATAGGTTGGTAGTAGGCTATCGGTCCTAGGGCCTATACAAGCCTAGCCATAACAATTCCCTGGATATTTCTTCCCACAATATTTACTTCCCTGGACCCCTGTCTAGCAGGGCGACTGACGTGATCCCCGGGGTGAATTTCCTACCTCCCATCTAATCGTCAAGGTTCCTTTTGAAGAGGACCAAAGAGGTGCTCTGCTTGACCTGTATGAGCAGTCTATTCCAGAGTATGGGGAGTCTTTGGGTCAGGAACCTATCCCTCCAGCATGTTTTGTTCATTGTGATGACAGAGTTTAGATCCCTGGAGCGTGTGGCTCTGAGGGATTGGGATTTCTTTAAGTGGAGCATGTCCAACAGCTCCAGGGTTTGACATGGTCTTGTATGTTAAGCAGAGATCGCCTCTAGACGATATGCCACAGAGTATAGCTGGAGTTTTTTTTATTTGCCACCATATACCATGTATGTTTACTCACTGTATCTACTCTTGTCTGACAGTATGTCAGATTATATCAGTCTTGTATGTTTTGTATAACTTTGATTTATTATTATTACTTCATAGTTTTATTGTCTGTTACTGTCACTATATCTATGCACTGGAGGTTTTCTCCTCGTGTCTCCACAGAAAAAAGGGCTATTTTGCTCAGTTGGACAAACCCAGTTAACAAATGTCAAATAAATAAAACTTGCAAAAATCACTTTTGGAACTATGGCTTCCAATTCTTGTTATTTTGAGTACCTGGGGAAGAAGGGCTTTGCTTTCTAAGGTTGGGTGTATGTATTTGGAATTCTAAGGACTACGAAATTCAGCTGACATTCATGGTACTGTTGGTTCATAGACCAGTGATGAAGTTTTTGGCTCCAAGACTGTGGATCACCAAACAGGCTGTGGCCTGCTTCTCTTCTTGAGATTGGTGCTAACATTTTGCTTCTGGTGAGACAAGAAGCAAAGGAGCATTGTATCCCAACAGAGTGAAGCTGTGGTAAGACCACCATTAGTAGTAGCCGGGCAGTATCCATTCATGCGATTCCCCTCTTTTCATCATTCTTTACAACCTAATTCTTTGTTTTCCGTAAGTACTGATTAATTTGTTTCTAACTTCAGAATATCTGCCTAAGTACTTCATCCTTAAATTTTCAGGGTCTGTGTATTAGTTTCCCCTCAAGTGTTTGGCAGTGCTCTGTACAGACTCGGACGAGTGCCATTTTTTCCTGTAAAAGCACAATTGAAATTTCTCCAATACCTAGTTGCACACAGGGCAGCTAGTTTGCAGTGACAAGCACTGTCCACGTAGTTGCAAACTGGATACTCCTGACAATGATTTATATTCTCACTCCAACTGGCTAATCAATAAAAAAAGGATCTGTTGCCATGGATTTGAACTTTCTTACGGTCTCTGTTACCAACTTGGTAGGTATGGGCATCCTGAGGCAATGTAGAAATTGCCTCATGTTTACTGACAGCCAGTTAATTCTCAAACTGATATGGTATGTAAGAGATGTATTTACACAATGTCACTCGAGGCAAAGCTTTCGCATAAAAGTACTCCTAATGTCAATAAGGTTGTCAGTAGTACACATGCTGCACCCAGCACACACAATTCAAAGCAGACATATAGACCCACATATGCTAAGGCACTTGCATGTAACCTTCCTAAACCACAAAGACCTCCTAGACAAAGTACACATAACAAATACCCTCAGCAGCCTCAAATGCACTCTTTAAAAACAACACCCACATCAACACACAGAGCTACATCTCATGGAGCCTCTACCTCAAAGCCCTTAAGGCAAGTACCCACACAATCCAACATAATAGTCATTGGAGACTCCATCGTAAGACACACTGATGTAACTCTCACCAGGCTGAATAAGGAGAAGGTTATAGTCAATTGCTTATCAGGTGCTAGGATCCGCCACGTTATGCATGCTGTCAAGTCATTGGACCACAATTACCAATATGACTCGGTCATAGTCCATGTGGGAGTAAATGACCTGAGACATACCTCCCTAGACTATGTGAAGGCAGACATCATGGAGCTCTCAGAATATGTGTCTCAGGCTGGTATGAGCCTAGCACTGAGCAGCATTTTCCCTTCTCCAAGGATGATGCCAAAGTACAAACAAAAGATAGTTGACTGTAATAATTGGCTTAGTTTCTGGTGTTATTCTAAGGGGGTGCAGTATTTGTCAGCATGGAAGGAGATGGTCAAAGACCACGCTGTTTTGCCAGGGAAGGTCTGCACCTCTCTCCTCTAGGCTTTTGAATATTAGTTAAAGTATTGTCTTCCCCCATAGTGCCTTTTTTAGGCAATGCCAGACTGAAAGCACTTCCAGCAGAGCAAATCAAAACCAAGAAAATCTAAAGGTATTACTGCTCAGTGCTAGGAGTCTAAAGAAAAAAAAACTCCACTCCCTAGAAGCTCTCTTTACCCCTAAGAGAGTGCTGATGTCTGTGTGGTCACTGAGACATGGTTTAAAGGCACGGAGAGCATACCAGCAGTGCAAGGTTATAATGTCTTCCACACATTTAGGCCAGCTACTTCACAGGCAGAGACTAAAGGTGGAGGTGTCTGTATTTACATCAAAAATAAATATACTTCAAGACTGGTCAAACAGGACAATACACTTGCGCTGCTCCATGTTCAAATCACCATAGGTAAAATTCAGTACCACTTACTTGCAAGCTATATGTCCCCCTCTAAGACCCAGAAACCCATACCAACTATTTAAACGTATTAGAAACACTAACCATCCAACCCAATACCATCTTCATGGGTGACTTTAATTACCCCATTAACAACTGGGAATCATATACGGCTCCAAACGTACATGCACAGAGATTTCTGGATTTTGTAAACACAACCTCCCTGGAGCAGATAGTCAATACTCCATCCAGGGGTGCAAGTATACTGGATCTGGTCCTCACTAATATGGGAGACTGCTGCACACTCCCTATTGTAATGCCGTCCCTGGTAAGGCCAGACCACAAAATGGTCTCCTTTAAAGTAAAAATAAAATGTGGACCCCCAGCTAAACCTGGAATATTCAGGAACTATTCTAAGGCTAACTTCCTGCTATTAAGTGAGAACATGGCAACATTTCAGGCCCCTGTAAACCATGAAAACACTTCTGCCTATGCAGAACTGTTCACTGAAACCCTGTACAAGCATGTTAATAGCTGCATAGGGGCAGCTGTACCTACCAGGAAGAAGTATAAAACTAACTCAAAAAACAAGCCACCCAGGTGGAATCACAGAATCAGTTGGCTGTGTAACAGGAGGAAGAAAAGCATGGCAAAAATTAGGAGGTGCAGCAGCCAGCAGGATAAAAGCACTCTCATCAGTCTAAACAAACAACTCGGAGGGCAAATAGTCTAGCAAAGCCAAATTTGAGGTAAGTTTGGACTCCCAGGCCAAGGACTATCATTCTTTAGCTGTGTCCACAACCTCAAAGGCAGTACACAATTGTGTGCAGAGCTCATTGTAAATGGAGCCACCTATACTGAGCCAGAAGATACAGCAAACCTCCTGGCTGATAAATTCAGCTCCAGCTTTACTCCTCTCTCTCCATCCAACTTCCCTCAGGAAATATCATCAAATATAACTCCCCCTACTATCACTAGGGAACGGGTCCTTAACGTTCTCACTAAGACCAAGAACACTGCATCAATGGGCCTGGACAGTATTCCAGGATGCCTTCTAAATAGCATGAAACATGACCTATCAGGGCCTCTGGAATTACTGTTTAACTGTGGCCTCCAAACAGGCTTCGTGCCTCTTGAATGGGGAAAGGCAACAGTCATCCCTCTGCACAAAGGTGGGCCATCTACAGACCAATAAGTCTCACTAGTCTTGTCTGTAAAGCCATGGAAAGAATTGTCATGGAAATGATCAGTAGAGATATAGTAAACCTCCAGACACTGGACCCAACCCAGTTTGGTTTTGTCAAGGGCAGATCATGCCTACTCAACCTGGTGGACTTCTTTGAGAAGGTCACCAAAGCAATGGATGAGGGCAAAATTGTTCACACTGCCTACCCTGACCTAGCCAAGGCATTTGACACAATACCCCACTCGGGCATTGTTGACAAACTCGAGGTTAGGTACAAACCCATATGTCACCTGGTGGATAGCCATCTGGCTCACAGACAGGACCCAGGAAGTTAGAATTGAGGAGTCCACCTCTACAAAGAGGCCAATCACAAGTGGAGTCCTGCAGGGATCAGTCTTTGGATCGCCCCTTTTTGGCATTTACTTCTCAGAAGTCAAGGCCAGAGTCCATGGTCTCTGGCTGCCTACGTTTGCAGATGATTGCAAATTAGGAGCTGTCAGTGAATCTCACACTGACGCAAATGTTCTCCTGGAGGGGTCGACACAGACAAACTGGTGTCAGAGCCATTGAGTAAAACTAAATGACAAGAAATGCATAATGGTATCCTTTCGGAAGTCCTCCATCCTTGGTAACTATCATATTGACAGCATACCCGTTGGAGTTGACCCAGTAGTCAGGGACTTAGGGACACACACAGATAGTAATCTAGCCTTTGATCATCACGTGTCTACAGTGGTGTGGAAATCGTTCTATGTTGTGCAACTTATAAACAAAGGTATGGCATCCAAGTCCAAGGAAGTCATTGTTCCACTGTATTCGGCATTCATCAGACCTATCATTGAGTACATTGCCCTCTTTTTGGTATGTACCTAACCAGGCATATACAACAATTGGAACGTCTGTAGAGGTTCCTCACTAAAAGAATACAGGGCATAAGTAATATGTCCTATGCAGTCCGCCTCAAGGTCATATCCCTGAATTCGGTCTCCTACAGGCTTTTGAGGGGAGATCTGTGCCTGGCATATAGGGCATTGTCAGATCCCACTTTGATGGACCTCCAGCCTATCCACAAAACAAACCGCACCAGAATTACCCGTTCTAAAGACTTGAACCTTGCCTGTGATATAAATAGGATCTGCTGGAGTTGATATGTATGTATCCCAGAGACTACCCCGTCTATGCAACAGGCTCCCCATCCATGTGAAGCAGAGTTCCTCCCTAACCCAATTCAAGTCCAACTTGGACAATTGGATGGGAAACTGGAATTTCATCCCTGGTTTGGCACCTATGTCTCTAATGGACACAGTTAACCTGTACATGGTTCATCTCCCAGGCCAGTGCTTACACTTAAGGGTATCAGAACTTGTCAAAGATTTGAGATGCATGGCTAGACTTAAAAAGGCCCTTGTGGTCATTAGCCTTGTAAACAACCTAGGAACTTATGACTCCAGATAGAAGAAGATAGGGCCAAATGAGTCTTCTCATATGGACAGAGCTTCAGCTTTGCCTTGGAGTCTAGAGGGCTTTTGGAGTGAAGTCTTAACAAATTTGATGCTTCTGGGAATTATTTTGTTCTCTGAAATGTATTAAGTTTTGTTAATGCTTTTTATGGGCAGAGTTTTATTACCATGCTTGCACTTAAAGAAAGTTTTGTCTGTATATCCCATGGGCCTCTATTACAGGAGGTTAGTTGTCACACGATGAAAACCCTAGCTTGGATTTTTTTTTTTTTTTTACCTATTACAAGAAGGAGACACACCCTAAACCATAAACAAGACATTGAAAAAACATGAAAATGTTTTAAGTATCTGTAAAATTGGAGAAAGTTTGGAAGCTGAGTGCAAAAATGAGAGCACTAACCTGAACACTTAAGAAGAAAAATGGTGACAAAAATGCAGTGAATGATGCCTGGAGGAAGCAGTAACTGAAGCAGAGAAAAACCTCCATAATAGTGAAAAGGGAATCAACTAAGCTCTGAGAAATCAATGAAGATTATTCTGAGAAAAAATAATGTGCATTTTTTCCCTTTGTTCCTGTACACTGAAAGCATGGTAAAAGAAATGTGAGAGGAGGCTTCCTGACATTGCATTATGGGTAAATTGGAGGGACTTAGTAGGTTGGGAAAATTCCTTAGAGCTGTGATGCTCTAACTCCTGTGGGCATTAATCTTATTTTTGAATATGTTTGGACTTCCTCGTATTGGATAAGGTGTGGCTTAAATAGGCTGACTCGGTCTTCCATCATGAAAAAAATAAGACAATAATGCACCAGTTACACTAAATGTCTTTAAGTTTATTTATTTATTCATTGATATTTGATTACTGGAAAGTCTGACTGGTTAGTACCCATTTTCAGTGGAAGCCTGAGGAGAAAAGCTCCAACGTATTACAAAAACATATTAGAACAATAATTTTACAGTCTTCAACAATAATGCAGAAACATCTACCATTAAAATAATTATGCCAAATTAGACATAATGTGAAAGCATTGGTTAAGAACAGGTACAACTTATACGGCACTGGTTTAATATTTAGAAAAAAAATTAGCCAGTTTAGAGAAATGAAAGATACCAATGCAATACAAACTGGAATTGCAATATGATGTGAGATAAAAACAGGATTATGGCATGTTTAGGTAGAGAGTCAGGAGAGAGAGAAATTGATTGAACTAGGGAACTGAATGACAAAGAGGGAGTAAGGATATGTAAAGTGTGAATAGCTATATTTAGGGGTATACTTTATCCTGGGGTTAAGCAAGAGCAGAACCAGATTTTGGCTAGGAAGTCTTTCTGAATGCTTTTAAAGGACTGGAGGGAGGGAATTGACCTGATCGGTACAGGCAAGGAGTTGCGGGCCTAAGCAATATGGTGTAAGTACAGACTATGCCCAGCAGATTTGATAGATTTGTGGACAGAGTTTTATTTATTTATTTTTTTGTCATTGGATCCTAATGACTGAGTGGGAGCATAGTTGTGCAGAGTGGAATTTAGTGCCAGACAAGTAGGTGGATGTTGGATAATTTTATAGGTGGTAAGGAGCTGTGTGTATGTTAGTTGATGGGGTAGTTCTAACCAGTTTAGACTTTCTTGTGCTATACAGTGGTGGGTTCCAAAAGGCATATTTGCTGCAAATGTAGCCACTTTATTTTAGCATTATTCGTGTTTTGCTGTTTTGATGCTTAGAAATTAGTAAGGATGCAAGTGTTGTATAGTAGTCAGGGGAGGAGGTAAGTAGTGGCAAGTGTAGTTTTCATTGAGTTGATGAGAAAGTTTTTGGCTTTATAAAGTGATTTTTATGGAGTTTTCTATAAGAAAGTCATATCTAAGATTATCATCCACTATCATTCCTAATAATGTGCTGTAAGAACTGACTTCAATGGTTAAGTTATTATGAGAGAGGATTTCATTTTTTTTTTCTGAGGGAGGGCTGTGGGAGTAGTAGTTTGTCTTTTTTTGGGTTGAGGATGAGTTGCGAGTTACAAAGCCAAGATTCAGTGGCTGTTGAAGCTTCCTGCGTAATGCTTTGGAGCTGCGCCATGAAGTTAGATGTGCAAATAAGTGTGAAGTTATCTGTGTACTGTATTAGGGAAGCCCGTTGTGTGGAGGGTGTTGGTGAGAATCTTAAAGAGGAGGGGAACAAGGATAGAATCCTACGGTACACTGGTAGTGACTAGTAGGTATGAAGAGATTGTGGGATGCCATTTTACTGACTGATACCTGTTGGGCAAGTAGCTTTTGAATTATGGAAGGGGTGGGCTTAAATAGACCTAATGAGGACATTTGAAGTAGAAGTTTGCTGTGATAACCTGTGTCAAAGGCTTTAGGCAAGTCTAGAAATAAGGAGAAGACTAGTTTGCGGTTATCTCTAGCTTTACTGACAGTATCTGTATAGGTTAGAATTGCAGTGTTAGCACTATGGGAAGGACGGATGCCATGCTGTGTTGAGGATAGGAGTTCTTCCTGCAGGAGATAGTTTAGCAATGGTTTTTCAATACATTTTCGAGTGTTTTGGAGAGTGGGAATAGGATTGCTATAGGTCTAAAGTTAGTGATGTCTGTTGAATGCCCTTCTTTGTGTAGTGGGTTTGAGATTTTGAGTAATTTTATACAGGATATAGGCACAGGTTTGAAGGTGAAAGTGGATATGGTGATATGTGGCTATTGGGCAGGGTTGGGATTGAATGTTGGGGAATCCTTGAGTTAGGGGCGCTATACTATCTGTGAAATAGGAGTGGAATTTTATTGCATTTTTGAGAGTTTAATTATTGGGAGAGGAGTTAAGGTTGAATTTTTGTTCAAGATGTTGAGTTCTTTAATCACTGACCAGAATTTTTTAGGGTTGTGTTGATTATTGTTCTGAATGCTGTTATAGTATAGATGTTCTTCGTGTTTCACTGTTGCAGTCATTACATTTGGGTAATCCTGCTGGTAGGTTGCCCTCATTCGGCCTGAATTCCAAAGTCCTGGGTCCTGCGTCGGCTGCGGTCACCCCTTCCCTGACGTCAGGTCGTCAGGGGTATAAAAGAAGCAGCCGATGCCATTTTCTTTAGTCTTTCTTGCCGCGCGGTGCCCGAAGCAGAAGCAGTTCGCAAGTGCTGGTCGGCCGACTCCTGAGATTTTCGTGTTCGAGTTTCAGATCCGAAGTCTTCAATAAAGCTATGTACCCCACTGGGGAAACTTTTTTCTTGCTCCAGACCGATGTCAGAAAAAGTAAATAATTATATTTCTTGTGGAAAGCAAATACCTCATAAGGACTTTCATTCTTACTGTATTCCTTGCCTAGGCCCTGATCACAACGTTTCTGGTTGTCGGTTTTGTGCTAGATTTAACCAATGCACTATTAAGTGTTGGTATGATTTTGCTTTAAACTATTTTGGACGCCGGTTTAATTATCCAGAAATGTCGTCGGATAGCCATCTGACTACCGGAGTTTGCAAAAAATGCAAAGAAAAGGAGAGAGATGGACAACAGAGGCCCAAAACCGACGACGAAGCTTCTCCTAAGCCAGTTGCCAGTTTGCCAGTTCTCAGTGAGGTGCTTTTGCAGCCCCTGAAGCCCACTACTTTAGAGTCACAGGGCGCTACCTACTCCCACTTGGAGTAGGCGAAGACTAAAGCACCTTCTAAAGCAAAGAAACAATCTCAAGAGCCACGTGGACAGGCCTCTGTGCCCAAAAAATAGGTGCTCAAAATGGCCGAAGACTTGATTACCTTGATCAGGGGTTCCCATCCCCCTCCTGATAAGAGGCCTAGGCAAGAAACTGACTATGAATCTTCAGATCAGGATGTCCTTCAAGGATGCATCTGCAGTCATAACAAATGGGTTGTCCTGTCGTCAGGCAGCCCTTCGGTCGGCCGGATTCCAAAGTCTGGGTCTGGCCTCGGCTGGTGTCGCACTTCACCCGACGTCATCTCTGCTGGTCTTCGGGTATAAAGGCATCAGCCGACGCCATTTTCCTCAGTCTTTCTTGCCGTGGCCGAAGCAGAAGCTGTTCGCAAGTGCCGGTCGGTCAGATCCAGAGATTACTACTACCGAATACTACTTCAAGACTTCTAAAAGCTAAGTACCCCGTTGGGGACTCTTTCTTGCCTCAGCCGATGTCAGAAAAAGTAAATAACTGTTTAACTTGTGGGAAACAAATACCTCATAAAGATTTCCACTCTTACTGCTTACCTTGTTTAGGCCCAGACCACGACGTAGCAGCCTGTTTAGCCTGTGCTTCCTTCAACCGACGAACGCTTAGGCATCGGTCGGAGTTTGCTGAACAGTTTTTCGGCTCAGATTTTGCATACATTATGTCGTCGGATCCACCGACTTCTCAAATTGTTAAAAAACGCAAAGAAAAAGACCGACACTCGCGGTCCGCGGTTTCGGCCGAAACCACGGTTAAGCAAACCGCGAGTGTCTCGGTTTTGGCCGAAACCGAGCAAACGGGTCAATCTTCAGCCAAATCCATTACTGCTACCGAGGCTCCTGCTACCCTAGTTGAATCGGCCTCTGAAGTTTTGCCTACTAACGTGGTTCCTCCAGAATTATCGGACACCATCCCTTTGGATGTCTCTACCCCAGCACGTGGTGCTGCTAGGCCTCCTGCAGCCATGTCTATTAAGGCCTTTGCCAGGGCTAAAGCAGCCAAAACTGCTAAATCAGTGCCTGTTAAGCCCCCCTCACACAGGCCCAGTTCCAGTTCTCAAATGCTTACTCTGGCAGAGGATCTCATCTCTTTAATAAGGGGATCCCAATCTCACCCAGACAGGGCCTCTCAGCCTCCAGAAAAGAGACCTAGAGCAGAGCCCCCAGAGCCAGTGTCCTCAGATGATTCTTCTGATGATTCAGACATTACAGACCATCCAGAGGCTCCTTTTTCTACTTAGGAAGATTCCGATGCTGAAGAATCTATTCCATCTGCCTCTCCACCAGAGGAATTTTCCTTTGGGAAAACCTTACATGCCATGAGAGAGCAATTCCAATGGCAGGGACAAGATTTCTCAGATTCAAGAAAAAGGCTTAGGACCTTTCTACACTTACCACAACATAGGCCCTTAGCTATACCTCCAGTTCTTCCTGTTGTGGATGATGCATTTAATGATGTTTGCACTGCTCCTGATACTTTACCTCCAGCCCCTGCCAAGCCCGATAGGTTTTACAGGGTACCGGACACTCATCACCACCTATACAAGGCCCCACTTGCAGATCCTGAGACTATCTCCCAGGGGCCTAAGGCAGTAGCCTCGACCTCAGCAAAAAACCCTCTCCCTTCTGAAAGGGAATCCAGGTCCTTAGAGAGATGGGGTAAAAAAGTTTACACCTCTGCTACTCTCTCAGCTAGAGCTTTGAACTGTCAGTTTCATATGATCCAATACCAAGAGTTTATGCTTGATCAGTTAACTAAGAAACTGTCCTCTGATGATTCCTTAGATAAGAAATATGTTTTAGAAATGGTGAATAACATTCAGCAGGTTAGTAACCATTCTTTAAAATGTGGCTATGATGCACTGGAGGCTTCATTTAGATCAGCCATGACTGGCACAGTTATAAGAAGGCATGCATGGTTGAAAGAACAGGCCTTGCCGGATCATGTTAAAGCAAAGCTGTTAGATGCTCCTATGGATAAGGTCAGTCTATTTGGTTCTCCTGCCCAGCAAATAATGAAGAAAATGGAAGAGAAGGCAAAATCTGTACAAACAGTTAAAGATTTCTTACAGGTTCAGCCACCAAGGTTTAGCAGGAACTGGCCTTCCAAAAATTGGTCCTTTCCAGACTCCTCTAAATCTCAGAGAGGCAGGAATAGACGTTCCAGAGGCAGAAATCAATCCAGAGGAGGTGCCTACAGAGGACGCCAGTGGCAAGGCAATAACCAGAGAGGCACAGACGCAACCACTGCCACTGCAACTGGGCAATCACAGTGACTTGGCTCTGACACCGCCTACCAGGGAACAAATAGCAGCACCCTTAGGCGGAAAGTTAGCCTTATTTTCAAACAATTGGCACTATATCACAAGAGACAAGTGGATTTTGCAGACTATAGACCAAGGCTACAGGTTTCATTTCCACACCTTACCAGTAAAAAGAGGAATGCCAAACCTACCTCCAAATCAGAAAACAGAAGCTCTAAAACAGATAGCTCAATTA
This sequence comes from Protopterus annectens, assembly GCF_019279795.1. Lineage (NCBI taxonomy): Eukaryota > Metazoa > Chordata > Ceratodontiformes > Protopteridae > Protopterus > Protopterus annectens. The sequence goes on from NC_056739.1 coordinate 487,196,444, forward strand.
ACAAAGATGAGAGCTGTGGAAAAAGTACCACCAACAGAACAGGGCAAAGGATTCTACTCCAGACTCTTCCTAGTACCAAGAAAAGAGAAAAGTTGGAGACTTACCTGTCCGCCTTAAACACATTCATCATTGTTCCAAAATTCAAAATGCTGACCCTACAGCAACTTCTTCCCATGCTGGGCAAGGAGTGTTGGCTGGTAACTCTAGATCTCAAGGAGGCATACCTGCACGTCCCCATACGACCAAATTGCAGAAGATACCTCAGATTTCTTGCAGGATCAGAGCATTATCAATTCTCAGCATTGCCCTTTGGCTTATCTACTGCGCCCAGAGTATTCACAAAATGCCTGGCATCAGTAATCGCTCATTGCAGGCTACAGGGAATCCAAATTTATCCATACCTGGACGACTGCCTGATACAAGCGGACAACAAAAGCAAGCTGACAAAAGACTTACAAAGAGTCATTTGCTTACTACAAGCCCTGGGGTACACAGTCAATTTAAAAAAGTCAAGACTAATACCATCCCAAACAAGAACATTCTTGGGTGCAGAATTGGACACAGTAAAACAGATGGCATTCCTAACTGCAGAAAAACAAGAACAACTCCCTCTTTACTTCTTGGCATTAACAAAGCAGAACAAACTAACAGCAAGGAAAGTACTGCAGGCCTTGGGCTTCATGGCATCATGCATAATCCTGGTCCCCCATGCCAGACTGCATATGAGAAAGCTACAGTGGTACCTAAAGAATTTATGGTCTCAACACAAGCACAGCTTAGAAACCGAAATACCACTAATCCCATGCCTGAAACAAGAGTTCCTATGGTGGGCTCAAGCATGCCAGTCAAACCCAGGCTTGCCCCTCCTCAACTTTCAAGCAAGCCAAACCATCACAACGGACGCCTCAGACCTAGGTTGGGGGGCCCACATGCTGGACAAATGCATACAAGGATTATGGACTCCAGATCAACTGCACCTGCACATAAATCAAAAAGAAATGCTGGCAGTAAAACTAGCAATCCAGAATTTCAGACCATTCCTCAAAGAAGGCCATTTGATGATAAGGAGAAAACATCCTAGCAGACATGTTAAGCAGAACTACCTCGGATGCTCACGAATGGATGCTACACCCGGACATCTTCAAGGCCATCACACAGAAATGGGGAATGCCACAAATAGACCTATTCGCATCCCCACTCAATCACCAGCTCAAGAAATTCTGCACCAGGACATACCACCCACTTGCATGGAAGGTGGACTCTCTATCCTTCAGTTGGAAAGGCCTGACAGCATATGCATTTCCACCTCTTCCTTTGATGCACAAGGTACTACTGAAAATCAAAGAAGAGCGTCCAAGGATAATTCTGATAGCTCCAAATTGGCCAAGACAACACTGGTATCCATTGCTGAGGAGCATGTCTCGGGGGAGAACATGGACACTACCCCTGATGCCTTTGATGTTAACTCAGAACGACTACAACATCATGCATCCAAATCTAAAAACTCTGCAACTGACTGCCTGGAACATTTCATAACAGCAACTAACCCGGATTTATCCCAAAGGGTTAAAGACATTATCCTTGAGGCCCGCAGACCTTCTACAAGAAGGAACTATGCAGGGAAATGGAAAAGGTTTGTCATTTGGAGCACTGAAAGAGGAAAAGATGTGTCAAAGATAGATATTGCCAACATCCTGGAGTATTTGGCAGAGCTTCTCCATAAGGGCCTGTCCTATTCCTCCATCAAGATACATGCATCAGCTATTTCTGCAGAATACAGCTTCGATCCCCCTGTCTTCTCACATCCTCTACTCAGGCAGTTCCTCAGAGGAATCAAGAATGTAAAACCTCCTAGGAAACCACCATTACCAGCATGGGACTTGAACTTTGTGCTAGAAAAATTGACACTCCCTCCATTCGAACCAGCAGCAACAGCAGATCTTCAACACCTATCCTGGAAAACTGCTTTCCTACTGGCAATTACTTCAGCAAGAAGGGTTTCGGAACTACAGGCCTTAATGGCAGTACAACCCTTCCTAATCTTCCATCAAGATAGAGTATCCATGAGAACTAATCCTACTTTTATGCCTAAGGTGGTATCCAGAGTGTCTCTAAACCAGGCAATCCACCTACCTACCTTCTTTCCCAATCCACAGAACAGGGGGGAAAGACTGCTACATACCTTGGATGTACATAGACAGTTGCGCTACTACCTGGACAGAACCAAGGGAAATAGAAAAACTGACCAGCTTCTAGTAGCCTATGCAACAGGAAGGGAAGGAAAAGCAATTTCCAAACAGACAATCTCCAAGTGGATAGGAAATTGCATAAGATTCTGTTACTCCTACCATGGAAAGCCAATTCCACAGAACATAAGACCTCACTCTACAAGGGCTACAGCCACTACCACAGCTTTCTTACGAGGAGTGGCTACCAAGGACATTATTGAGGCGGCTACTTGGACCTCCGTGCATACATTTGCCAAGCATTATAACTTACCTCTATACTCTAGATCCCGAGCAGGGTTTGCCACTGCTGTATTGCAAGGGATCCTAACTACACCATAATTCTTCTTCCTCCTCCCCTAGTTTGGCTATGGTATTCTACCCATTTGTTATGACTGCAGATGCATCCTTGAAGGACATAGTACAGTTTTGTACCTACCATAAATGTAGATGTCCGAACAGGATAGCATCTGCAGTCAGGATTACCCACCCTCTTTCCCCTCTGTGGTATTCCTAGGGTATTTACCCTCCTAATAGCTAGCTGGGGGGGGGTCTCTTATGGTGTATTTGTTTGTATATATGTACATACATGCTTATTTTTTGTGTTTGCCTACTATTTTTTTTGGAAACATTGGCATTTACCCAAAACTTAGTTTTCCAAGAGGGCAGCTGGCATCTGGGGCAAGAAACACTGAGGAAAATGGCGTCGGCTGATGCCTTTATACCCGAAGACCAGCAGAGATGACGTCGGGTGAAGTGCGACACCAGCCGAGGCCAGACCCAGACTTTGGAATCCGGCCGACCGAAGGGCACGACAGGACAACCCATTTGTTATGACTGCAGATGCTATCCTGTTCGGACATCTACATTTATGGTAGGTACAAAACTGTACTTTTCTATTTCTTCTGATTCATCTTCTGATCAGGAATATTCTCTTCCCCCCATGAGGATTCTGATGCTGAAGAATCTATACCTTCAGCTTCTCCTCCAGAGGACTATTCTTTTGGGGAAACCTTGAATACCATGAGGGAGCGTTTCCACTGGGAGAGCCAAGATTTTTCAGAATCTAAAAAGAGGCTCCAGGGATTTCTGTTTACTACCTCAACACAGGCCACTAGACATTCCACCTGTGTTAGACATTGTAGAATGATGTGTTTTTGGAGTCTAGTCTTACCCCTGACTCCTTACCTCCAGCTCTTGTTAAGCCAGACAGATATTACAGGGTTCCTGACTCTCATAAATTCCTTTTTAAAAACCCTGCTGCAGACCCAGAAACTATTTCACAGGTCCCAAAGGGGTTAAGGCTTCCGCTGCAAAAAACCCTACCCCCTTTCACAGAGATTCTAGGGCACTGGATAGATGGGTAAAAAAGGTTTACACATCTGCTACCTTGGCTATAAGGGCCTTAAACTGTCAGTTTCATATGCACAAATATCAGCAACATGTCATGGCATTGCTTAAACAGAAAATGTTGTTAAACTCTGAATGTGCAGAAAACAAGGAAATGCAGGATTTATTGCATGCAGCTGAACAAGTTGGAAAGCATACTTAGCAATGTGGTTTTGATTCTTTGGAGGCCTCCTGCAGGGCCGCAGTTACAAGGTTCGTTCTGTAATTAGGAGGCATGCTTGGTTAAAGGAACAAAATCTGCCTGATCATGTCAAAGTTAAATTATTAGATGCACCTTTACAACATGATACTTTGTTTGGTGTTAAGGCAGAAGAGTTGTTAAAGAAAATGGAGGTCAACGCTAAATATATGCAAACCGTCAAAGATTTTTTACAAGTACAGCCACCTAGGTTTAGTAGGCACTGGCCAACAAAGACTTGGTCCTTTCCTATGTCAGACAGACCTTAAAGGGGCAGATCCAGATGCCCTAGAGGCAGATCCCAGGCGCAAGGTTCATACAGGTCAAAGCAATGTGGTGCTTCTACCTCCGAAGTTGGAGAAGACAAATCACAACCATACAGGAAACAGTCCCAATGACTTCCCCCTGCCTGCACCAAGCACTTATCTCCTGGCAGCACCCTTAGGGGGAAAATTAGCACTTTTTTCTCAAAATTGGCACATTATAACCCAGGACAAGTGGGTTCTAAAAATCGTGTCACAAGGCTACAAGTTCCATTTCCATACCCTGCCAAAGGCAAACGGCTGGCCAGATCTGCCAAAAAATCAATGGGCAGAGGCACAAAAACAAGTCTCATCCCTCATGGACATGGGGGCCATTCAGCAAGTACCAGAGCAAGAGCAGGGACAAGGATTTTATTCAAGACTGTTCTTGGTACTCAGAAAGGACAAGGCCTGGAGGCCAATACAGGACCTATCTATTCTGAACACATTCCTGGATATACCAAAATTTGAGATGTTGACTTTGCAGCAGCTTCTACCCATGCTGGGCAAGAATGCTTGGCTTGTGACTTTAGACCTAAAAGAGGCATACCTGCATGTCCCAATCAGACAATTATGCAGAAGATACCTCAGATTCAAGGCTGGCTCAATGCATTACCAATTCTCTGCACTGCCATTTGGCTTATCTACTGCGCCCTGGGTCTTTACAAAGTTCCTGGCACCAGTAATTGCATTCTGCATACAAAGAGGAATACAAATCCATCCTTACTTGGACGACTGTCTAATTCAAGCAGAGAACAAGGACATTCTTCTACAGCATCTGGCGTTTGTGAAAGGATTTCTAACTTGCCTAGGGTACACAGTCAATGAAAAGAAATCAAAACTAGTACCCTCTCGAGAGAATATTCCTGGGTGCAAGCTTAAATACAACTGCCCAGATGGCTTATCTCACGTCAGACAAACAAAGGCAATTGACTACCTATTTCAAAATTTTGGCAACAAAGACCCAGTTATCTGCAAGAAAATTTCTGCAGGCTTTGGGCTTCATGGCATCCTGCATCCTACTAATTCCATATGCAAGACTGCATATGAGGAAACTTCAATGGTACCTAAAAAGTGTTTGGACTTAGCATTGCCACAGCCTGGAAACTATGATTACTCTCATTCCCTGCCTGCAACAGGAGTTTTGATGGTGGGCAAAGGCTTGTCACCAAAACAAGGGACAGCCATTCGCATTACCCCCAGCCAGGCAGACACTAACAACAGATGCATCAGATTATGCCTGGGGGGCCCACATGGCAGGAAGATGCATTCAGGGCACATGGTCCTCAAACCAAGTGCATCTACACATCAACCAAAAAGAGATGCTAGCTGTTCAAAATGCCCTGACAGCCTTCAAGGACCTACTTCATCCGGGACAACTACTGATAAAGACAGACAACACCACGGTCATGTGGTATATAAACAAGCAGGGGGGCACACATTCTTACCCCCTTTGCAGACTAGCCATGACTTTGTGGGACACTGCATTGACTTACCAAGTACATCTGCAGGCACAATTCCTGCCAGGAAGGAAAAATACTCTGGCAGATGAACTAAGCAGAAACCTTATGGATCCCCACGAGTGGCAGCTGGATCCACAAGTCTTCAGCATGATAACAAGGAAATGGGGATGCCCGGACATTTGCCTCCCCTCACAACTACCAACTAAAAAGATTCTGCACATGGACTTATCACAGACAAGCATGGAAATTGGACTCCCTATCTTTCAGCTGGAAAAACCTGTCAGTATATGCCTTTCCCCCACTGCTTCTCCTCCCCAAGGTACTCCTAAAGGTTAGACAGGAGAAGCCAAAGATGATACTGATTGCCCCAGTCTGGCCCCACCAGTACTGGCATCCAATACTAAGGAACTTGTCTCAATGCCCAGCTTGGACCTTACCTCAAAAACCTCATCTACTGTCCCAGCATAACAATCAGATCCTGCACAGCCAACTCAGGACTTTAAACCTGGCAGCATGGCGGATAATGTAGTCATACAAAACACACCTCTCAGTAAAGCTGTGATGGATGTCATTTTAGTACTAGAAAATCTTATGCTGGAAAATGGAAGAGATTCTGTGCTTGGAACCAGGCACAAGGAACTGATACAGCTGTGACAAATATTCCTCAGATTTTGCAATACTTAACTGAGATGCTGGACAAAGGCCTATCTTTTTCATCTATTAAAATTCATGCCTCTGCCATTTCGGCTCATTACAATACAGAGCCACCAATCTTTCCTCATCCCTTATTAAAGCAGTACCTCAGAGGAGCCAAAAATTTAAGGCCTCCAAGGAGATCACCAATGCCTGCACGGGACCTCAACTATGTCTTGGAAAAACTCACCCTGCCTCCTTTTGAGCCAGCTGCTACTGCTGATATAAAGTTTTTATCTTGGAAAACAGCTCTTCTCCTAGCAATAACTTCGGCAAGACCAGTTTCAGAGCTACAGGCACTCATGGCTGTGGAACCTTTTATCATTTTTTATCCAGGCACGGTCTCTCTGAGGACAAACCCAACATTTATGCCTAAAGTGGTGTCCATTGTGGCTCTTAACCAATCTATTCATCTGCCAACTTTTTATCCAAATCCAAAGAACAAGGGGGAGAGAATTCTGCATTCTTTGGACGTACACAGCTCAGATTCTACTTGGACAGAACCAAAGTTTTCAGAAAGACAGAGCAATTACTAGTGACATATGCAGCAGGATCACAAGGAAAGGCTATCTCGAAGAAGAATATTTCAAAGTGGATAGGCCACTGCATTAGTTTCTGCTGTTTACACCATGGCAAGCCAGTGCCTAAGGGCATTAGGCCACATTCAACCAGAGCTGCAGCCACTTCAGCAGCCTTTCTCAGGGGAGTACCAACCAAGGAAATTTTAGAGGCTGCTTCCTGGAGTTCAGTGCACACCTTTACAAAGCACTATCATCTGTCACTCTACTCTAAATCCAGGGCAGGCTTTGCCACTGCAGTTCTGCAGGGCCTCATAGCCGCTCCTAATGCTTTTTAGCTCCAGCCTCCCAACCATAGCTTTGGGACTCTACCCAAATGTAATGACTGCTACAGTGAAACACGAAGAACATAGTACAGTTGTGTACACTTACCATAAATGTAGATGTTCGAGTGTATTCACTGTTGCAGTCCAGGTTACCCACCCGCCATCCCCCTTTTCTTTTGATGAAACCTATGTGGTGTATTTGCTTGTAGATGACGGTAAAGGTTATATTGGTGCATGTAATTTTATATATATAAATTTTGGCTACCCTTTTAGTGGGCACCTGACATCTTGGGCAAGAAAAACTAAAGGAAATGGCGCTGGCTGCTTCTTTTATACCCCTGACGACCTGACATCAGGGAAGGGGTGACAGCAGCTGACGCAGGACCCAGGACTTTGGAATTCAGGCCGTCTGAGGGCAACCTGCCAGCAGGATTACCCAAATGTAATGACTGCAACAGTGAATACACTCGAACATCAACATTTATGGTAAGTGTACACAACTGTACTTTTGTTTGTCTTCACTTCCGTATTTTTTAGTATGGTTGCTGAGCCTTCTTATGTTTTCCAGATATAGTGAAGTTTTTATTTTTGCCATTCTTTCCATGCTTTTTCTTTATCCTGCTTTGGCATTCTACTCCTTTTGGATAGGCAAATTGCATTATTTGTTTTTAATCTCTTCCTTCTAGGAGGTGCAAGACTGTTTAGGATGTTTAGAAAAGTTGTATTGAAGTAATTTACATCATCATCTAAGGAGAGGATTTTTAGGATGTTCCAGTTAATCACTGATAGTGTAATAATAAATATTTGTGGGCTAAACTTGGGCAGGTTGCGTGTTATTTTATAAGCATGCTGTTTGAGTGAATGTGTGAGATGTCTGGTTGTATAGAAAATGAGATGATCACCGAGAGAGTCTGACATTTTACCTGTGGTGGTGAGTTTTCTAGCGTCTTTTACTAGGACCCAGTCAAATAAGGAAGTTCATGTCTTGCTGTGAATTGTGGTGATATTAAACTGTGTGAAACCATGTACGTTCATGCTATGTGAAGGGGAGTTGCGACACAACGTGCAACCAGTTGATATCTACATCACCTAGTAGTATTTTTTTCTTGTGGAATTGTTTTGGATATACAGTGTAGGATACGATTTCTTTTATGGCGGACCAGAATTTTTTAGGGTTGTTAGTATTTACCTATATTGTCGCCAAGAGGGATGTAAAGGACAGTAATGCGTATCTATTTATATTTATTTTCAGGAAAGTAATAAGCTCTGCTGAATTAAATTTTGGTATTGGTTTGTTGTAGGGGGAACTGTGGTAAGTGATAGGAAATACTAAAGCTATACCATCTTTCTTTATATGGTCATTGCAGGTAAAGTTATAGCTGGGAAGTTGTAATTTTGGAGTCATTTATGCTGAGTTTAAGCCAGGTTTTGGTTATAGTGAGGATATCAGGCTTGTGTTGGGGCATGTAGTTCAGTAGTTTTATTTTTTATGCTTATAATGTTTATGGTGGAAAAGCTGGATTATGGGGAGGTGGGTTCATCATTGTGGAGTTAGATTATGGGGAGGGGAGGTTCACCATTGTGGAGTTAGAGTAGTGTGTGATAGGGAATTGTCTTGTGATAGGTGGGGCCAGGATTAGGGCGAATTCCTCTTCCTAGGAGGATTTTAGTATATTTGTGTATTATTTATTCTTGTTTAATTTTATTTTGAATTTGCATTGCAACTGAATTAATCAGTCTGTGTTTGGGGTAAAGGTGAGGGGAATCATTAAATAGGTTTGGTGCAATGTTTGGAGAATTTAGGGAAGATGTGTATCAGTTGGTGTTAGGACATAATTGGAGAAATGTTGAAAGGTTATTATTGAGTCATGGTAGGATGAGCAATAACTCAGGAGGAGGAGAAAAATAAGCGGATAAGCTGAGGGGTAACATGATTAAGTAAAGGGATCTGTACTTTATTGATGCTAGGCAGCGTGGAAGTAGGAATCAAGGAAGCAAGAAGTTGCAGAGTTGTAGGATATTTTTAGTGGCAGTGGAGTCTGAAAGTTGGAAGAAGGTGGGTAGGAATGAAGTATTTTCTATGAAGGAAGAGATTTAGGATGTCCTGGTATCTTTTTTATTTCAAACACCTTTATTGAATTATCACTTTTGACAAAAGCAAACTTACATTCATATAAAAGTAATCAAACTATATTAGCATAACACACATTGTTTCACATATATTACTAAATATCACATAATGTAAGCACTGAAAGTAAATAAAATTCACTGGAACCATGAAAGCAGAGAACTGGTGTAGAGAATACTTTATTCCACAACTTCACAAGTTTCACTTAAAAAGCTTCATCAGGCAAAGAATAATTATGTGCAAGAGAATAATTAGCCTACAAATTCACATGATAAAAATAATCACGTGATAAGATTAGACCCTTTGTTGTAATTTTCTCAGCAGAGGTTTTAAAGACATAGCTTCATTTAAGCCTGGTGAAATATGAGCTTTTAATGTAAGAATCCATTTGAACTTTTCCAGTTCAATCTGTTGCACTTTATCGCCACCACATATATATTCCTGAACATTAGATAAAGTCATGAATTTAAAATCATGTGTAGAATTATTGTCGGCCAGATTAAATAAAAGATTCGCAGAGATATCAAAAAGCTCAGAGGCATTAATTAGTCTCTTTATCGGCATTTCACTAGTGGAGGGCAGTGCATTAAGGCTAGTCATGTCCACCTTCTAACCGTATCCATGCAGCAGTGCTTCCATTTTCTCAGTTTTTGTATTATCGTTTGTTGAGTCTCTTCCCACATATCCTTAGCTGCCACACTAGAACCATTTTTAATCCATACTCCTAAATACTTCATTTTATTATGTCCCCATAAATATGGATATTCCTGAACCGGGTTCAGGCGCCTAGGCAGCGAGACATTTCCCTGTAGTACATTTTGGCTGGGGACACATGGCTGAAGTGACATTCAACTGCAGAGAAATATGGCTGTTTGTAAATTCCCTGTGGGCAAAGAGAAGCACATACTGCCATACCCACAGCTTTAATAACCAAATGCATGGAGGCAGAAGAAGTAAGGATTGTTGTGCTTAGTGTACAGTACATACTTGTGTAACTAAGTAATGTAGAAGTGTGCTACAGCATGCAGGAAATCCTGCCTGGTTCTGTAGTCACGGTTATGCTCCAGTATGCATTTTAGGTAATGTTCCCTAGACACTGTGAAGAGGGTAGTGGTCCACGCACACTGATTATAAAGGTACTGCCCATTGTGAACTGCATTTTTACTGCCACTGACATGCCCTCTGGCCAGCCTGCTGCTTATGCCTGCCATATTGCCTGCTGTCTCATGTTCCCTTGGGGACCATGGACATTGTTTTCCCCCTGTGCATTTGGTTATTGAAGTTGTAGGTATGGCAACACATTCTTCTCTTTGCCCGCAAGGAATTTGCACAGCCATATTTCTCTGCAGCTGAATGTCATTTCAGCCATTTGTCCCCTGTCAAATGTACCACAAGGGAAAGGTCTCGCTGCCTAGGCGCCTAAACCCTCCTGAACCAATTCGTGTGTAGGTACATAATTTACTGCTTTTGCCTTTGATTTAGCTTCATTAATTTTGTATCCTGAAAAGATCTGAAACTATCTCAAAATGTTCCACAACACTGTAATGTCTCTTTCTGGTTTTGTCAGGTCCAGGTACAAAATAATATCATCAGCAAATAAAGCCAGCTTTTCTTGACTACCATGCCAATTATATCCTTGAATTTCTAACTGCCTAATTTTCTTTTCTAGTGGTTCTAAATATAATGCAAATAATAAAAGGGAATGAGGACACCCCTGCCTGGTTCATGTGCTCAAGCAGAAATTATCAGAGGGGACCCCACCCACTTTAATTTTTAGCGCTGATCCCTCATATATTCTCCTAATCGACCTTACAAATTTTTCAGGAAATGTAAATGCTTCCATTGCCCTGCTCATAAAGTCCTAGCTTACTTTATCTAATGCTTTCTCTGCATCAGGACCCATCAGCAACAATGGTATTTTCTTCCGTTATGCTTCCCTTTGGATAATCTGTGTTATGTTAATGTTATCAAATGTTTGCCTCCCCTCCACAAAACCACATTGATCCATGTTCATCAGTTTTATCATTACTTTTGCCATTCTTTTAGTTATTGTAGACATGAACACTTTGTAATCATAGTTTAGTATTGAAATGGGCCTGTATGGCGCTGGATCTGATGGATCCTTGCTATCTTTAGGTATTATAACTACCACTGCTTTCTTCCATGACTTTGGTAATTCTCCTCCACTTAAAATACTGTTAAACAAAACCTTCTAGATCTTTATAATTTTTTTCTCTCTTAGCTTCCAAACCTCCACAGGAATGCCATCTATTCCTTGGGACTTTCCTGTAGATTGCTTATACATCACGATTTTTCTCTCATCTCCTTCTGTACTCCTAGCCTAACCATTAGTAATTGAGCCTCATCTCCCTCTAACCTTGGCATATTTATATTTAATTCTTTCATTAACATTTCCATTTGTATCTTTTCTTGATTTTCATATTTCTCTGCTTTATAGAGACTTTTGTAGAATTTCCAAATTATCTTTAGTACCTGTATAGGATCTCTTGTTACATTCCTTTTATAGGCTCCCAAATTTGGCGACAGCCCTTTACACTTTCTGTTGCTTGAGTCATTGTACTAAAAGTTTTTGTGCTCTAGTGTTATTAAAAAAAAACAGTTGCTTAACAGCAATCTTTCTAAACTGGTGCATATTATTGAGCTAATCCCTTATTTTCTGTCTAGCATTCTGTAGTTGATCCTCCTCTTGTACTTTGAGATTCAGTTTATTGTACAATACTTTAACATGTGTCAGTCCATCTAAATAATTGTTGTTACTTCTTAACCATAGCTCCCTTTCTTTTATTTCCACCCTATTTTTAAACTCCACTTTAATTTTATCCCATTCCCTAGCTATATTTTCAGAATACAGTTATATCCTAACAACTCCTGAATAATCTCCACTACCCAATCCTTAAATTCCTCTCCTTTTCCACAGTTAGGTGTCATTTTTTATTTCATTACCTTGTGATTTTATTTTGGTTATTATTGGCACTTGATCTGAAATAGTTATTGGGTGAGTATCAACACCTTGAGTTAAATATACGTTCCTGTGAAATGTAAATTCTGTGTAGCCTAGCCTAGTTTTTGTATCTTGGGAAATCATATGAAAATTCAAAACCACAGGGAGAGTCCGTCCAGAACACAAAACTAATAATCCACAATCCGGACAGCCAAAGGCACCACACAAGTTGCTGGAAAATTCTTTATACTTTTTCCAGCAACTTGTGTGGTGCCTTTCGCTTTCCGGAATGTGGATTATAAATAATATGAAAATTCATTATGATCCTGCTGTATCCAGGACTGTACTGTAGGTTTCTGAGTTCCCCAGACCTTTCTGTGTTAGAGGGAAGCCTTCCAGCTTATCAGTGGGAGTGGTAAACACTAGGTAGCCTATTTACCACAAGAGGAGTGGTTTCTGGCTCTGAAATTGTAGTTTATTGGCCGTTTGGGCAGTTTTTCTATCCCTTTCAACTTTCTGCTTTATAAGCCCGTGTTTGCACTCCGCTCAGCGCCACTAAGTTGGGGTAAACAATTACCGGTTTCAGAAAGTCTGCTCTTCAATTTTTCACTTAGATTTTGCTAGTTCCCTTTTTTCCTGCATTTTAATTAAGCTTATTCGCCTAGCACTTCATCAGAATATTTGTAGCAATTATTGTAGCACACATAAGTGCTATCAGCACTAAATGTCCTATAAGGAAACATCTGTAGTACTTGGTAATGATGACCATCCCTCCTGGCATGTCTAAAGGTCAGTTCCCTGTGCTTTCTCCTGTTAACCTGGTGAACTTGGGCATTCTGAGGCAGTGTAGCAACTGCCTCATGTACACAGACAACCCTCTCCTCTTACCTCCCAACACTTAGACTTGTGACATATGCACTTATATCCCCAAAGTGGAAGCCATGCACTCTCCAGGAGAGACTGGAATAGCTGTTCAAGAGGAGAAGGTCAGCACCTGCACCACACCACATGGAACACATAGCCGTCCAGCACACCCACCATCACACCTCTCACATAAAAACACAAACCACGCACCCACCTTCGCAGAGGCTCCTAATAGAAATCTACACAGATAGCAGAGACCTCCAAGGCAGAAATGCACTCGACCACCCCAACACAGCACAAACCACAAGACGCATAGCTTACCTACACGGTGTGCCCCTTAACCTAAGCCCCTAAGGCAAAACAGCTTGCCCAATAACACTAATCATAGGTGACTCAATAATGAGGCACACTGACATCCCACTCACCAGGTTGAATAAGGAGAAAGTAACAGTTAACTGTATATCAAATGCCATAACACAACACACGCACTCGGGTCACTCCACAACAAGTAGAAGTATGACTCTGTCATTGTACATGTAGGTGTGAATCACCTGAGACTCACCTCTCTGGACTACCTGAAAAGAGACATGATGGAGCTCTTGGATTATGTGGCCCAGGCAGGTATGACCCTAGCCCTGAGCAGTATCTTACCATTGCCCAGAATGATACCGCAGTACAAGCAAAAAATGATTTGACTTTAACAATTGGCTATGTTTCTGGTGTCATTCTAAGGGGATCCAGTATTTGTCTGCTTGGGATGACTTGATTGACAGACCTTGATGCTTTACCAGAGATGGCCTGCATCTGTCACCCCTGGATTTCCAGGTACTGGCTAAGATTCTTGCCACCCCTATAGTGCCTTTTTAGGTGGTCAACAAAAAATGGTGTTAGAGTGGTAAAAACGCCACCAATAAAATAAAAATATACCACTCTGTAGCCAATTAGCCTACGACCCAGATGTAAAATCCAACATTTAATGTGTAAAACAATGGAAAATCCCAGGAGCACAAAGCCACAGTAAAAAACACTCCAAATAAAAGGGCAAGCGCTTTTGTCATAAGACTTCATCAGAACAATTAAAATTGAAATTCTACACTTTTATACTTGCACTAATCCATTAATTACAGTAAACAACTTCTTAAAGTGGAAATGCCAAACTGACATAAAAACTTTAAGTAATAAAAATAACTGTCCTGTATTTTAATACTGACAAAACATTTTAGTAAACTGAAATATATCACTGTTAATTGTACTACATAAAAACAATATAATGTTAGGGGCAAAACCAAAAGAAAGTTAAAGTTTAGATGCCCTATACCTTAATTCAGGTTTTATACTTGTATGGTCATTGATTCCTGGGACTACAGTAGTGTTAAATCTAAACTGCCATCTTGCTTCAGCTCTAAGCAATATATTAGTCCAGTCACCCCCCCCCCCCCGATGTCTTTACTGACTACCTCTAGGATACCAAAAAGAAAGGAATGGTCAGGATTCGTACTGACATGTTTAAAAAGTGTGTTATTTTCATCTTTCTTTGTGATGCTGTACAAGTGCTCGTAAATTCTCCTATTCAACTTTCTTTCGGTCTTCCCTACATAAAAATAACTACAAACTTGGCAAATAGCAAGGTACACCAAACTTTTTAAGTTTCTATTAATCCTATAAGTAAAAGAGGATTCCTTACCAATAACAGTCAAAAGTTCCTGATTCCCTTTGAACATGGCCCAATTGTTTTTAATAATATTTTTGACTCCAGAAGAAGTTTCCCCATGGGTTAACACCATTGAATGTGTAAAGTCCCTACTATACATTTGGACCTGTTCAATATTAGCCTCCGTAACACCAAGTAGTGGTTTGAATCTTAAACCCCATTCATTAATAACTTGGTCCCTGATGTTGTTTACAAATTCCAATGGGTATCCCCTAACTCTAAACATGTTGGCCAAACATTCTGTTTCAGATTTTACCAGGCCGAGGTTAGAACACATTCTAACAACTCGGACCATTTGGCCTTTTACATTATTTCTCTTCAGAAAAAGGGGGTGACTACTTGTGAATTCTGAATAGTCGTTCGAAAAGGTCGGTTTTCTATACACACATGATTGAAAACAATTGGAACCTACATCTTTACTCAATTTGACATCCAGATAGTTAATGTGAGAATTCCCACTGCTGCCAGTAAATTTAAAGTATTCACAAATCCCGTTAAGGAAGTCTAAATATTTTGTATGCATCTCACCTCCCTTCCATAGTATGAAAAGGTCGTCCAAAAACCTAAGGTATAACAACCAAGATTCTTTATAGAGGGTGCCCAAAACAAAAATGTTTTCCCAACGGTACATAACAAGGTTGGCAAAAATTGGTGCACAACTGCTGCCCATCGCCACCCCTTTGATCTGTCGGAAAAATTCCCCACCAAAACTGAAAAAAATGTTTTTTAGAATCACCTCCATAAGTTCCATTATAAAATTGACCGTGGTGTTACTCAGATTGTTTTTTTCAACCAAAACTTTGTGAAAAAAGTCTAGTCCCTTATCGTGTGGAATTGAGGTAAATAAGTCAACCACATCAATAGTGGAAAAACTAACATCCTTGTTGTAATACTCTTTCTTAATCCTCCTCAAAAAGTCCCAAGAGTCAATAAGTATATGGTCGATAGGGACTAAGGCTTTTCTGACTGTACGGTCAACAAACACACCCAAAGGGTATGTTATACTATTCTGGCAAGAGATAATTAATCTATATGGGGGTTCCAAGATGTTCTTGTGTGTCTTCAGAATCGTGAAAGCTATTGGAATAGTGGGGTGGTCAATATTCAAAAAATTAAAGGTTTCTTCGTTGATGGATCCTTGGTACAGGGAATCCTCAAGTAACAATTTAACTTTCCTATGTGAGATGTTAATTTCATTCCTAGAAACACACTCGTACTTGGTTTCATCCTGTAACATACAAAAAATACTGTTGTTATAGTCTTCGCTATTAACAATGACCATATCCCCACCTTTATCTGGCTTCATAAACCTTAAATTAAGGTCACTTCTTATTCCATCCAACAATTGCTTTTCAGTCTTGGTTAAATTGAATGATTTTGGTCTATGTTCCTGTAGGGTCTGAAAAATCTCCTGTGAACAAACCTTTTCATATGTACTAAGGAGGGGGTGTAGAGGTGGGTTATAACAACTCCTCTTCCTGATGTTTAGTTTCCCTCTAAGATCATCCCCCGGATGGTCCCTGTACAGAAACTTTAAATTCATCTTTCTCACAAAGATTTTTAATTCATTTAGGGTATTACTCACATTCTCCTTGGTAGAGGCAACACATTTTATTCTCTTCATCAACAAATATAGCAGATCTTTCCTTATCTCAATCCCTGCATAATTAAAGATGTTAAACCACCTATATGTGAACAGCAAACCATCATGTTTAACAGTAATATTTTCCTGGGTCCCAAGCCTCTGGTCTCTAAGGTTACCTAAGACTGGTGATAACTGTTCTTCTTCCAAGTGGGTTGATTCCTGTAGCTGTTCCTCCTTCCCCCTCCCGAGGGTCCTAAAAAAAATTGTTGTCATCCCTGTAATTGTTTTTGTTTTGTAGTCTAGCCGACCTTCTAAAGGGGGGGGGGGTACTCTGAGTCATAAGAGTTGTCACTAACAACCTGTCTAGCACCAGGTAATACCCTATTAGTAGCATCCTCCTTATTCTGGTGACTGTTAATAGCCTCTTCCCCTTCAATGTATGCTTTAGGGAATGGATATGCTAAATTGTGCTTATACTCTTATTCATCCCTCAGCAGTTTCCTTTTCTTTTTTTCAATATTGGCCCCTACATCGTTTTCAACTTTATCAAATATACAATTGTACCTATAAGTATTTGTAACAAAACTTACATGGTTCAATATACAATTGTTATGTTCATCAATCTCCTTCAAATGTTCATCAGTCCTTTTGTTGTTAATTTTTAGAATAAAATCCATTAGTTCAATTCCATGCCTATCGAACATCTGTAAGAGTTAATCACATTCAGGTTGCCCTTTTTTAATTCCATTAGGGAACCTAAAAACACATAGTCCCTTCAGTACCCGACTCTTTGCAATGCATTCTTTTAAATAAGCATTGTCACATTGCAAACCACAAACTTTGTGTAGTTTAAATTCATATGTGACTAACCTCGAGTCTATAATGTCAGGCTCTCCATCTGAGTTGTTCCTGAAGAAAAGGTGGTCGTTCTTCACCCAATCCTTTAAACGGTCATGTGCATGAGTAGATCCTTGGCTCACAACTCTTGTTGTAGCCAAATTAACGTTTACTGGTGTTTCCAACGAATTTTCGGAACACCGTAAGCCTTGGTTCACTTTACAGCTAACTGGAAGTGGAACCGCCCTCGTTACTCTATGATGACATGCTTTTTAGGCGGTGTTCCAAAGATCAAACTACCACTATAATGGCTATAAATAAATGCAATCTGAGGGTCATGCTGCTCAACGCTAGAAGTTTAAATCTCAAGATGCACTCGCTCGAAGCACTCCTCAAAATGGAGAACATCGACATTTGTGCTGTAACGGAGACCTGGTCTAAAGCAGCAGAAAACACCCCCTGCACTACCGGGCTATAACTCATTCCATACCTTTCGGCCCCAGAACATGGACCGAAGCTCCAAAGGTGGTAGTGGTGTCTCCATATTCATAAAGGATATGCACACCTTCAGACTGGTAGCCCAGCATAACGCATCTGAGATACTTCAGGTACAACTAACATTGTGTAAGACGACGATTCAGGTTGTAGCCTGCTATAGGTCCCCAACCATGTCCCAAGACTCTCACTCCATGTTGCTAAGCACCCTGGAATCTATTAGGGTCCAACCCAACTCTCTCATACTGGGTGACTTTAACTACCCCTCCTTCATCTGGGAAAAATACTCATGCACCAACACACTGGCCCAACGCTTCCTGGAATTCATCAATTCCAGTGCCCTGGACCAGGTCAGTCTTACCCCCACTAGAGGACACAACATCCTTGACCTGGTTATTACTAACATGGGCAACCATTACTCTACATCAATAGTCCATTCCTCCCTGGTTCTATCAGACCACAAACTAATCACCATGGAAATCCACATCTTGCTCACACCCCCTGCAAAGGTAAGCACCACGAAAAATTTCTCCAAAGCTGACTTTGGACTCCTAAAAACAGAGGTGGCTAACTTCACAGCACCCATGCCAATGGGAAATTGTTGCAAGACTGCTGAATCATACACCAATGCACTGTACAAACACATACATAAATGCATGGAACTCGACATACCCAACAGAACCAAGACGGAAGCCAAGCTGGTGGTCCCCTGCCATTAATAAACTCTACAACAGAAGGAAGAAACTGTTACAGAAAAAGGTAAAGTCCCAAGACTAGAAAAATTCCCTTATTAGCCTCAGCAGAAAGTTGAGATCCCTCATCAAAACCTCTAAAGCCAGCTATGAAGGCAGAATTGCGGCAGACACTAAAAACAACCATAAAGCCTTCTATAGTTATACCAAGAATCTCCACGGCACTACCAAGATTTGTCTGAGCTACTGCACAATGGTACCTTCTATACTGAGCCAACAGATATTGCCAACATACTGGCCGACAGATTCAGTGCCAACTTTACCCCCCCAGGACCATTCACAATACCAGAAGAATGCCAGGCACCTAGCATTACTGTAGCACAGGTTAAAGCTGCATTGTCCAAGGCCAAGAGTACAGCTTCCATGGGACCCAACAATATCCCTGGCTGTGTTGATCTGGCACCACATCTGTGTGCCCTGTTCACTCACAGCCTCATCTCAGGCTTTGTCCCTACCGAATGGCACACTGCTACAGTCATCTCTCTAAATAAAGGGGGAGTGACTACAGACCCTGGGAATTATCCCATTAGCCTGACAAGTCTGATATGTAAGGCTATGGAGTGCATCATCATGGACCTAATTAACAAAGATATAGGGAATCTCCAAACTCTAAATCCTGCGCAATTTGGTTTTGTGAAAGGTAAGTCATGCCTGCTCAACCTGGTCGACTTCTTTGAGACAGTCACCAGAGCTGTGGATGAGGGTAAGGCAATTCATATAGCCTACCTCGATCTGGCCAAGGCCTTTGATACCATTCTTCACTCAGGAATCATTGATAAATTCACCAAAAATAGGCATCCACCCCTATATCATTAGGTGGGTTGCAAATTGGCTCACAGATGGAAACCTCAGTGTGAAAGTGGCAGACTCCAAGTCAGACTGCCGACCAGTCACAAGTGGAGTCCCCCAGGGATCGGTCCTGGGTCCTCTCCTGTCTGGCATCTAATTCTCAGAAGTCCGGGCCAATATGGAAGGACTCTGGCTGACCAAGTTCGCAGACGACTGCAAGCTGGGAGATATTATTAACTCTCCATGTGATGCAGACATCCTACAGAAAGGCCTCACTGAGACAAATGAATGGTGTCGAAACCATGGCCTTAATGCCAAAAAAATGCCTTGTCATCCCCCTTTGGGAAAAATTCAGTTCCCACTAATTACCACATCGATGGGAGCCCACTGAATACTGAAGGCATTATAAGAGATCTGGGGACACAGGTTGACAGCAACCTCTTCTTCGACCACCACATTGCCACTATAGTCAGAAAGTCCTTCTGTGTGGCACATAGGTTCATAGGTTCATACTAGGCTATCTGCCCTAGGGCATTTATAAGCCTAGCCAGAGTGTGTATGGCTTTCGCCACCCATTTTAAATTAATTTTGCTATGCCCTTTTTCGAGGTTAGTATACTGTGCCTCTGTCTAACAGTGACACAGAAGTGATACCCGGGGTAAACCTACGATCTCCCATCCATTCATCAAGATTCCTCTTGAAGAGAGTCAATGAGGGACTCTGCCTAACCTGGACTGGGATTTTATTCCAGAGTGAAGGGAGCCTCTGGGTTATGAATCTGTCCCTCCAGCATGTCCTATTTATTTCAGTGCTGAGGTTCAAGTCCCTCGAGCTCGTAGCTCGATGGGATTTGGATTTTCTGAGGTGCAGCATGTCCATTAATTCCGGGTTGGACATGGCTTTATACGTCAGGCACAGATCGCCTCTGAGCAGGCGGTATGCCACTGAGTAGAGCTGGAGTTTCTTTAACCGGGCAGCATACGGCATCTGTTTGAGCCCCTTGATCCTCTTGGTGAGGTACTTTTGGGGTCTTTCCAGTTGTTGCAGGTGTCTGGTAAGGTATATCCCAAAAGGGGCATTGTACTCAATTATGGGCCTGATGAGGGATGAGTAAAGAGGCACGATGACCTCCCCTGATCTAGCTGCAGGTGTCTGGTAAGGTACATCCCAAAAGGGGCATTGTACTCAATTATGGGCCTGATGAGGGATGAGTAAAGAGGCACGATGACCTCCCCTGATCTAGCTGCAGGTGTCTGGTAAGGTACATCCCAAAAGGGGCATTGTACTCAATTATGGGCCTGATGAGGGATGATTAAAGAGGCACGATGACCTCCCCTGATCTAGCTGCAGGTGTCTGGTAAGGTACATCCCAAAAGGGGCATTGTACTCAGTTATGGGCCTGATGAGGGATGAGTAAAGAGGCACGATGACCTCCCCTGATCTACATGTCATTACCAAGGGTTTTGCATCCAGGAAGAAAGAGATCATCATCTCTCTCTACTGTTCCTTCATTAGACCAATCATTGAGTATATTCCCCCATTTGGCATGTACCTCATTAGACACCTGCAACAGCTGGAGAAGCCACAAAAGTACCTCAGAAAGAGGATCCTAGGCCTTAAACACATCCTACATGGACAGACCCAAAAAACTCCAGGTATTCTCTGTCTCATATCATCTACTAAGAGGTGATCTCTGCTTGACTTACAAAGTCATGTCTGACCTAGGTCTGTTAGAAATGCTACATCTAAAAAAATCCCAATCCCTCCACATCGCATGCTCCAGTGAACTCAACCTCACTCCCATATTCAACAGAACATGCTGGAGGGGCAGGTTCATAACCCAGAGACTGCCCATGCTCTGGAATAAACTTCCCATACATGTCAAGCAGAGCACCACACTGGCCCTGTTCAAGAGAAATCTTGACGACTGGATGGGAAGTAGAAAGATCACCCTGGGGATCACTCCAGTGGCTCTACTTGATGGAGGCACTGGTAACTAACATCGGGCGGCATGATGCCAGAGCACTTCTATACTCTAGGCTTGTAAAGGCTCCAGGGCTATTAGGCTAGTACACATCTATGAACCTATGAACTCCTACTACTGAATTCACATCTGCCATGCCAAATATTTTCATTAGGTTCTTCAAAAAGCTACCCTCCTTTATTATATTTTCCCTTCTGGGCCCCCCCAGACACATCTTCACTGCTGAATATCAAATTCCAGTCCCCACCTATAAGTGATATTCCTTGCTGAAAACTGATTATTTCTCCCAGAATTTTCTTAAGCTTCATTATAGCAGTTTTAGGTGGAAAGTAAATGCATGCCAGTGTAATCCTCCTTCCTTGCCATTAGCCCCTTAGCACTACAAATTTGCTGTTGCTATCTTTTTATTTTCTTCTATCACTATTGGAGCACCTCTTGCAATTAATGTAAGTACTCCTCTTTTCCTTTGTCCCAGGTATTCCACTGAATAACTATCCTGAAAACCTTTCTTTATCAAATTCACATGGTTAGTTCTTTCCAAGTGTGTCTCCTGTAATTTAGCTATTTGCACTAATATAGTTCACTACTCTTTCTTTTTTTTTTTTTATCTGTGAGGCCATTGAAATTTAAAGACATTACAGAAAGCATAATTTTATTAAAAAGTTGTTATTCCCACCTTTTTTGTACAAAACTTATTTTGTTAAATGTCTAGTTCCAGCTTTTGTGTTGCGTGCATACACTGTATGGCAGATTGAACTTTTATACAGTTGGTTATGTAGTCCTATCTTGCCGTAATTCTTGCTGGATGGGTTTGGAGCTGATGTTCGGCTCTGACTCGGCTGATACTAAAGCTCGAGAGCTTTTACTGGCTCGAGGTTAGCCCCTGTCCCATGGTGCCTCACGGCTGTTCCACAGATCTCGTTTGCCGCGAAAGCTTCGAGGTTGTGTCTTACTGGCTCGTTGGCTAAGTAAAACTTTATTGCTAAATTTAGTCTCTTTTTTTTCCTGACTTTTCTATCTTTATATACTCTTTGTATACTCCTTATATTTTTTGTCTCTTCTGTGACTGTTTTTTGGGAGTTCTGTCCCTATTCCTCCCCAAAGGACTGTTACAGCCCGTTTAAGTTAAGAGGG
Organism: Protopterus annectens; assembly: GCF_019279795.1. Lineage (NCBI taxonomy): Eukaryota > Metazoa > Chordata > Ceratodontiformes > Protopteridae > Protopterus > Protopterus annectens. The sequence goes on from NC_056739.1 coordinate 487,218,800, forward strand.
CTGTAGTGCCCGTTTAAGTTAGAGGGCCTTTCCTCCCTGTGTGTGTGTGTATATATGTGTGTGCGTATATATGTGTATATAAATATATATATATATATATATATATATATATATATATATATATCTATAAAAACTTCCCAAGATAGTCCAAAGGCAAAGTCAGTCAAAAAGTAATGACAAATATCCCAAAAGCAGAAAGAAGGCAGAGCTGAAGTAAAAATCAACTGTAAAAATACGATAGTCTAACCAAGAGCAAGTCCAAAACACGAGTCCACAGAACTTGATTTAATAAATTGTAAACGCTTTCATAACATAAGATGTTAAGTTGTCAATCTCGCCTTCATTCTTGCTGGATGGGTTCGGAGCCGATCCTCGGCTCTGACTCGGCCAATACTAAAGCTCGAGAGCTAATTCCACCGGCTCGAGGCTCCCCTATATCCCACAATGCTAGGCGGTAACTACTCAGATCTCGTTTGCCGCTATAGCTGACGAGGTGCGCTTTTCTACCGGCTCAGGCAGGTTAGTTCAAATTTACTCTTAGGTACTGCTAATAACCCCCTCTTAGTTCTAATACATATATTTTAGTTTCATTTTAACTTTTAGATATATCAACCCCTATTTGTCGATCCCCTTTTTTTTACCCTTGTTCTACGCCTTCGGCCCTTCCCTCACCCTAGTCCTTTATTAGATTAGTGTTGTAGGGGCTTGTGTGTGTGCGTTTTTGTATTAACATTAATAATTTATTTTGATATTTTTTCTGTAGAGAGTGTCTGGATTGTGTTTGTGTGTGTTAGCCTCTCTTTTTTCACTATGTCTAAAGACAAGGTCTCAGGCTTCAAGAAGTGTGACTCGTGCTGTCAGAAAATGTCTCTGGCAGATGGTCACACTTCTTGTGTATATTGCCTGGGGCCTTTGCACCTGCAGGACTCTTGTGCTTTTTGTCATGGGTTTAGCCCTAGAGTCCTGCAGGAATGCAAGAACAAACTTATCTTGCGGGGCTTATTAAAGCCTGAAGGCCCCCCGACTCAATCTGTGTCTGGGAAGCCTTCAAAATCTTCCAAGCAGTCGGCTCCTGCTCCTGAGTCGACTGCTGAGAAGTCTAAGCTGGCTTCGACATCGGCTCCGGCTGGAGCCGATGTTTCTAAGCCTCATACTGTTACCTCGGCTCCGACTGGAGCCGAGGCTGATAAGACTTTGTCGGCTCCGATACCCTTATCGGAGCCACATTTGAGAAAGAGGTCCAGGTCCCCCTCTATCGGATCCATGCACTCGGCGCCAGGATCCCCTATCCTTTCGGAGCGAAGTCACAAAACTCATTCCTCTCGGTCTTCCAGATTATCAGACCATGATTTGCAAAGGGTGGTGAGTAGACTTCTCAAGTCCGAGGCACTGGCCCAAATGCTGCATAGCCCGACTCACCAGTCAGTGGCTATTCCCGTTCCCCAATACATTCCTCCTCCGACTCCTTCGAGTTCGGAGCCAAGGCTTGTCGGAGCCATGACTGTCGGTGCGTCGGATCCGATACCTTCCATTTCGGCTCCGTCATCTGCCCCGATCTCCCCTTTGGAGGGATCTCGGCGCCGGGCTTCCATCATCTGCTCCGAGGGGGCGAGTGGCATCGGACCCTTGTCCAACCCCGCTCTCCCTCTCGGGGCTTCGGCGTTGGTGAGTTCGGCTCCGACATCGGCTTCGGAGCCGTCTCTGTCAGTGCCGGGGGAGGTCCTTGTCTCTTCGGAGCGAGGGCCTCGGGCCTTGCCTGACAGGGGTGCCTTCAAGGTCATGCGGAGCGTGCTAGAACCAGGTTCTGCCCCACAGTCGGCTCCTTCAGCCCCTCCATCTACAGTGCCTGCGGTGATTTCTACTCACCCCCTTGTCCCAGACCGCAGAGAGCCAACTCCTCAAGTTTCCCCATTGGGAATTTCCTCCTCTTCCGAGGCCTCTCCTGACCCTGCAGGAGATCCCCCAAGGAAGAGGCAGTGCAAGAGGAAGCACATTGACTCCCTGGAGTCTATCACCTCTGACACTGACTTAGAGGAATCGAAGGGTCCCTCGATCCCCTCTGAGGATGTCTCCTTTGCTGACATCCTTGAGATCCTGAAACAGAGGGGGAACTGGCCAGCCCTTAATCCTTCGGAGGATGAGTCAGTGTATCTTGAGGCGTTTGGTTCTCGCCCTTCTACCTCCTGGGTGTCCCCTCCCTTTGACCCACTTATGGAAGTCGTGGCAAGGAAGGCTTGGACGGCTCCTGACTCAGTGGAACTCACCCCGAGGAGACCATCCAAATTTATTACTGCCCCCAAAGACAAAGAGTATTTATCCAAAGGTGTCCCTGTTGATGCCATGGTGGTGGCTGTTGCCACAAAGAAGGAGTTAGCTGATCCTTCAGTTCCTGTCCATCCTCCTAATAAGGAATCTAGGACCATGGACAGCTACGGCAAGCGGATGTTCTCGTCAGCGACCTTTTCAATGCGGTCGCTGAACTACTTATGCCACTTCACTCGTCTCCAAAGAGATTTACTCAAGGATATGGGTGAACTGATGAAGGATCCTACAGCTGAGGGGTTCAAAGACACTATGAACTCCCAGTTGGCAACCCTAAATTCCATCGTTAACTCCTCCATGCGGCTGGTCTCGTATGCAGCAGATGGGGCATGTAGAGCCGCAGGCACAGGCGTAGCCTTACGACGTCACGCCTGGATGCGGCTATGCAACTTTGCGGACCCTTTCAAGGCGTCCTTCACCAATTTTCCCTTTGATGGATCATCCTTGTTTGGTCCACAGGTGAAAGATACATTGACCAGGTGCGAGGTAGAAGGTAAGACTCTCTCTGCTGTAGGAGTCCATTTTTCTACCCCTTCTAGACCCTATCCCAAAGGTCAAAGGGGAGGAAAGATGTGGTTCTGCAAACAATCCCAGGGAGTCTCATCTGACGCACAAGGCCGATTCCCCTCTAGAGGCAGAGGGGGGAATAATAATAGACGCTGCCCTAGAGGCAGAGGAGGTCCGCAAAACCAGGGTAGCAGAGAAATGTTCTCTGACAAACTCTTCCAGCACCCCTGAGGGGCTGCCCGGCTGTCCACCTTCGGAGGCAGTCGGGGGAAGGTTATCACTGTACCCAAAAGCCTGGCTTTCCCTTACTCAAGACAAATGGGTACAGTCGATCATATCCGAGGGTTACAAAATTCCCTTCATTCACATTCCAACCCAACCAAAAAGATCCCTTCCAGATGTTCCACCCGGTCTAAGGGAACAAGCAGCATTAGAAATTTCAAAGCTGCTATCAAAAAGAGTCATCCAATCAGTCCCGGCAGACCAGCAAGGATCCGGAATCTACTCCAAATTCTTTTTGGTACCAAAAAAAAAACAGGGGACTGGAGACCCATACTGGATCTCAGCTACTTAAACAAGTTTGTCAAAAAAACGAAATTCCGGATGGTCATGCTTCAGTCCATTCTACCCTTCTTGGGTCAGGACAATTGGATGTGCTCGATAGATCTTCGGGACGCGTCCTACCACATCAAAATGAACAGACGCTCCAGGAGATATCTCCGCTTCAGGCTGGGAGCCAGTCACTACCAATTCAGGGCCCTGCCCTTTGGTCTCACTAC